>NC_142262.1:3397586-3701982 GCF_052056855.1 Sturnus vulgaris
AATTCTTTATTATGCTGTTATGACACTTTGTATACTGATAACACCTTTCTTCTAGATCTCATAATTGTACCAGTGTGCTTCCTTTGTAAGAGGAAGTGTTAGAGATTAATTTTTTCAGAACACGTTAGGAATGCCTTGTTTTAAAGTTCTTTTTTTTTATTCTGCTATTAATCTCATGTGGCAAATATACAAGTGGCTTAAAGTTGCACCAGTAGATGTTTAGATTATGTATTAGGAAACGTTGTTTTGCTGAAGGGTTGTAAAGCCCTGGAACAGGCTCAGGAAACTGGTGTAGGTCCCCCCACCCTTGAGGTGTTCTGAAATGTGTGGATGTGGCACCTGGGGACATGGTGGTGGGGCTGAGGTGGCTGGGCTTGATCTGAAGAGGTTTCCAACCTTAATGATTCTGTGATTCCATACCGTAAGAGACATCAGTGAAATTGGTATTTGGAGTCCATTTTTTCCACCAGTGGTCCTTCACTCTGGTTTATCTTTGTCTAAAATTACTGGGAGGATTTGTCACTTCTCATTAATTCAGGTAAAGTAGGGTTAATGTCCTTGCTGCTCTTTCTTGAAGGGCTGTTTTGTGGCTTTCCTGTGTGACAGACACATTTTTCTGCTACAGAAAGAATCCTGGTTGATAGCTCTGCTGGCTTTTGTGATACTTGGACTCTGTGAGGGCCATCAGTGATTTCAGAATATCTGTTCTGTGCTGGTAGTGGTGGTGTTGTCTTGCATGGCCAGCTAGGACTGCCATGTTGAAGAAAGCTTCAGGACCCCAAAGCAGTTTATAGTGTGAGCATGTCTTGTTTTGCTTTGGGGTCTTTTAATTAAACCAGCTGTGGCCTGTGCATATATGATTTTGGATCATGGTGATAGAAAAGTAGAGTTTAGAGAACACTTACTTTGTGCCTGGCTATGGAACTCCCTTGTCTTTGTGTGTTTGCCATGATTAAACATTTTCCACTGATTAGTGCAGAGGCGTGTTGGAAGACAGTCATAGAAGCATTCCTTCATTTTCCACAGTCAGAACTCAAACTTCACTAAACTTGGAAAGTTATTTTTATGCACAGATGAGGTTGACCTGTTACTTCTGTAATGGAAACATCTTGCAGTTCATCCTCTTTATTGTTTGGGTGTGTAATTTGTTGTATAAGATTTCATTCTTCAACATTGGAAAGGGAGAGCTGTGTCTGGTGCCTTCTTGCCATACCAGTCTAAGGGTTGATTTATTTTTCTGGAATAATTTGTTGTGCATCAAGGTGTTTCTTAGAGGTAGCTTTTCTTTCTGGTAATTTTTTTTTCCCCTTTCAATACATTAATGTTTTAATGATGATGTTTCAGGTTCAACAGGATCTGCCTTATCAGGTTTTCTCCCACATTAGACTTATTTTCTGTATTTCTGGGAGCATTGATGGGAGTAGGGTGGATTGAACAAATGCCACATAGAGCCATTTCCATTTAATGGTAACATCCAAGCTGACTGGAGCTCACTTTATGTCTTAATTTCCTTGAGCCAGTTTTTGAGGAGGTCTGTTATGTGCAGAATTTGGTTAAGAAATTACAAATGTCAATCTATAAATTCCATACTATTGGTTGTGTCACTCTCCAGTGTCAGAACACACAAAGTTTAATACATGTCCCATTTTAATGAAGTGAGTGTGGGAAATGGCTGCTATGGATAGCTGCAGTTTTTCTTTGAATTTTCTCTGTGCATGAAATGCATCCTTCTGACACTTGTCTGTGGACTATGGATAATTTAGAAATTTAGTTGTTGACCAGGATCTTAGTATCCTTAGTAAGAGGACCTAAAACTGCCTTTCATCTCAGTTCTGGGATTAAACCTAAATGATGGTTTATGAGATTTTCTCAACTTGTTTTTTTCTATAAAGGCAAATAAGTTTAATGAGTGAATTTAAAACTTTTAACTGATAGCTGAGAAATAGTTGCATGCAGCTGGTTGTTTTGGTAGATGAAAATATTTCATCTGTCAGGTAGTGTCATTTACAAAAATGTTCCTCTTTTGTTTTTCCTTCTGCTTGGCATCAAGGATAGTGGAATCCAAGGAAAGGAAGTGTGGCATCTTATCTGAATTGGCATCTGAGACTGAATTAATTATACTCAGTGTCTTTTATTTTAGGTAGTAAACATCTCTTTAGATTAGCTTTTATTGATAAACTTCATCCTTGCATAATTTTGCCTCCTCATTCTGTGGATATGGCTTCTGTTTTATTGAAGCAGGAGGGTGGGTTGGGAGGGGAGGTTGTTTGTTTGTTTTGAGAAATTGAGAATTTTTAAAATACTTTCATAAAACATCACATTTATCTTCTGGTTTCAGTTTGTAGGTAGTCAGGAGAAATATTCTAATTAGAAGGCAGTGGGCAACATGCTTTAGGTTCTCTTTTGTATTTTAATTTGGTTGAAATTGATGTCCTAAGACATCTGCTTGAAATGAGCTTTGCTGGATAGGAGAATAACTTGCAATTATTTAATACAAAATATCTGTTTGGAGCTTGATGTTTCTGGTTTAAACTAGACATGTTGAATAAAAATGAGGAAAGATTATTATTTTGGCTGCAGGAAAAGTCTTTCTTTTTAAGTAGTGTAAGCAATTACATTTCTATATTTCATTTTAAAGCTTCAGTAGATGTATATGTGTGGGAAATGCAATTCCTGTATGTATCTAAAGCAAAACTTCAGATATCTTGTGTTTTATTTTCATACTCTTGGTTAAAGTATAAGATGATTAGCTGAGTTAACACATTTATGTAACTGTGAAGCCTTAATTTGCATTAGTTCAGAATGCCAGCACAGTGATTGATGATAGATGTTTAAAGATGTTGACCTGTGAACAGCAAAATTCTTACTGTTGTTTTTTATTCCAGGTAGGAGAAGACAAAGAGCACATCGTCCTCGTTCTCCAATACTGGAAGAAAAAGATATCCCACCCTTGGAGTTTCCTAAATCCTCAGAGGACTTAATGGTGCCTAGTGAGCATATAATGAATGTTATTGCCATCTATGAGGTACTAAGGAACTTTGGCACTGTTTTGCGCCTCTCTCCTTTTCGTTTTGAGGACTTCTGTGCTGCTCTGGTAAGTCAAGAGCAGTGCACACTTATGGCAGAGATGCATATAGTGCTGTTAAAAGCAGTTTTACGTGAAGAAGACACTTCAAATACTACCTTTGGACCTGCTGACCTCAAAGATAGCGTTAATTCCACTTTGTATTTCATAGATGGAATGACGTGGCCAGAGGTTCTGCGGGTATATTGTGAGAGTGACAAGGAATACCATCATGTTCTTCCTTACCAAGAGACAGAGGACTATCCTTATGGACCAGTAGAGAATAAAATCAAAGTTCTGCAGTTCTTAGTGGATCAGTTTCTTACCACAAACATTGCACGTGAGGAGTTAATGTCAGAAGGTGTTATTCAGTACGATGATCATTGTAGGGTTTGTCACAAACTTGGGGATTTGCTTTGCTGTGAGACTTGCTCGGCCGTGTACCACTTGGAGTGTGTGAAACCCCCTCTGGAGGAGGTGCCCGAAGACGAGTGGCAGTGCGAGGTCTGCGTGGCACATAAGGTGCCTGGAGTGACTGACTGTGTGGCTGAAATCCAAAAAAACAAACCCTACATCCGACACGAGCCCATTGGATACGACAGGCACAGGCGGAAATACTGGTTCCTGAACAGGAGAATCATCATGTAAGTGAACTCATCATTGCATAATTCCTGAACAATAGTATTGTGCTTTTACTGCATCATGGAAATTGCTTTTGCCATCTTAAAATTGTTCTTTCTTTAGATAAGGCTGTTGCTTGCTGGTTTTTAAGGAGATTTTAAAGAGCATGTAAATAATCCATATTTATCCAAAATTAATATTCTTATAATCTATACATAAAAAGGACATAAAAACAGGGCCTCAGGCTTAATATTAATATGTCTAAAATAGATGAATGTGAGGAAAATAAAGGGAATATTAATGAGAATTCCTCAGTTTCTTGTAGAAGTTACTGAAGGGAAGTTTGGTTCTTCTTGCCATCACATGGTGTGGAGGACACTACCTGTGGTCTGTCACCTGCTTAAGCAGCATTTGGCTGCCGAGTTCTGTACTAGTTTGATGCTCTGCCTTTGAATCTGAAACTTTCAGAGATGCTCAAAGGGATTCACTGTTACTAGAAATGCAGAAAATGTTGCATTGAATGTTCTTTAGTGTAAAGAAAGCCACTAGAGCAAGTCAGGCCTTGCTGTGACAAGGCATGACTTCCCTTGGAGGAAGGCACTGTGGAGGAGGTACTGTGTGTGTGTTTCACACAATTTCCTGTTGCTGGTTGGTCTCAATAAACAAATGTACCTCAAAATATTAATAGGAATCAAACTCTTGCTAGTGAGGGCATTGTGCCCTGGATTTTACCTGAAAAGTTGAATCTGAAATCCATTTTTCACAGGAAAATGGCTAAAGATTGGTTTTCTCATAAAAGACTGTTCTGATCTAATTGTTCTCATAATGGAGGAGAAATAATATTTAAGTTAAATCGGTGCTATTGTTAAATTAGGAGAAATAGAGATTTTAGCAGAGCTCTGAAAACACAGAAACACATTTTCCCATTCAATGTTATGGAGAAAATAAACCACAGCTGGGCACCTTAACAGAATTTCGTACAAAGCAGGTTACAGGGAATGTTAAGACAGTAGCCAGTGTGTTAAAAGGGATTGTGAGGTTTGCTGATGGTGTTACATCTTGCAAAGGAGACACTTCTAAGGGCTCGTGGTATTCCTTTAAAATGTGGGGCTGTTTCTCTGGGGTATTGTCAGCTGATGCTTTAAGTAATAATTATCTCTGCTCTGTTTCCTGTGTTCTTCTTTCATATTCGTAAAAAAAGAGTCCATATTTGAGCTTTTTTAGTTTCTCTGGGTTATAAAATGTCACAGTAGTGCCAAGTAACATTTCAAAGGATGCAGGTAATTTTTTATACTCTTCTCTTTTTTTCCTATATATATGCTCCATGTTTATACTCAGTCACATGCTCCACAGTAAGGGGTGGATCATTCAGGTGGTTCACCAGGACATAAGAGGCACCTGAAGCTGTTGATATCCCAATTATTTCATTGCTTCATACAGAATTTCCTACCTGTTGTCTTCAGAAAATGTACTGAAATTTTGATTTTCACAAAATGCCTGGTTGTGAAGGGCATGTAACTGGGATTATTTTTGTTCTAGTTACTTCTGCTTTAATAACTTATGGTTTCCTCTGCCTTGTTTTTGTGTCTTTCCCCTCAAACTCTTGAGGAAAAGGCTGTTCTAAAGTTGGGTTTGTCTTCACTGCTCTCCTGTACTGGCAGAGATCTGGGAATTAACATTAAAAAATGCAGATCACTCAGGAGCTGATTTTGAGATAAATGGGCAGACTTTGTTTCCTCCCTTTATATAGGCAGAGATATAATTATTTTTAACCAAACTCGAACTGTGAAACAATGTTTTTTCCCAGTGAAGTGGAGTATTTGATGTTCAGAAGGTTTTGATGCAGACAGTACTTCAACATATTTCAAACTAAAATGAATCATGCAGGTGCTTCGTGATCCTTTGAAATGTGCACATGTGAGAGTTGTTTCTTTCTAGCATGTTGAGAGTAATTTTAACTGCACTTAGAAGAGACATCTTCAAAAGTTAAGTGCATTGAGTTTTTAAAAACCAGTGTTTTGTATTCCTCTTAGGTGTCCTGTGGGCAAATTATATCACAAGGGGGCAAAAGTACTACATAACTTAATTCCAGGAAAATGCAACTTTAATAAATCACATGGACATTAAATTCTATACTTTCAGTTTTTAAATTCAGTAAGCATGCTGTATCCCAACCCAATTTTTTGCATTTATTTATTTATACACACTGAACAGTCTCAAAACACCCCTGATATCTTGGATAACTGAAGGGTAACTTGAGGGATAACTGCCAAATGCTAAAATCTGAGATGTGTGAAATTATATCAGTTTTATTAAAATGAATAGAGTGTATTCCCCAATGCCATGTGATCAAATGTATCAGAGGAAACTAATAGATCTAAAAATAATCTGCACAAATACCAATTTGAAATCCTGCCCAGGAAGATTAGAGAACTGGAATCCGAAATTCTTGGTGGTTTTGTTTCTCAAAAGGGTTTTTAGGGCTTTTTACATCTTCTCCCCTCTCCCCCTTTAAATGTCTTAAATCCAACCTGCTGTTGGTTTTCCTACCTTTTAAGGGGTTTTGTAGACTTGTTGCCTGATACTTTTATTTCCATCACTTGCCTTTTTTAAGCCCTTCATTGTGGGTTTGTTTCTCTTTTCCATCTCGTCTGTTTTACAAAGATGTAAAAGTGAAGGAGTCTCCTCATGAACAAATATCAACAAGATTAAAACAAAAAACAGGCCAAGAGCAAATTAATTCCTGAACTTTTTGTTTCAAGCTGTTTACAAATTAAGGATGATGCCTCTGGGTCAATTGCATTTGTTTTACTTGTGAAGATTATTTCTGCAAGTTATTAACTCAGGAAATTTAGGACTTTGACTTGCATTGTCTTTGTAAACTGCTGCAGTGTTTTAACAAGTTTATCTTCATAGAAATATTGAGATGTTTTGGATTTATCAATTATCTGTGAAAGAAGATAATGAAACACTGTTTGGCTTTCATTTCGATAGTAAAAATAGGACACACATTGTTATTCCTGAGTTGTATGGATCTTCCTCGACAGCCAAAAGCAGTTTCAGCTTTTTTTCTACGAGATTTGTCATGCTGTTTATGTTCTTAGGGGGTCCTCCTCTATTTTCTCCAGTTAATTAACAAGGGTTTGGGTCTTCCTTTGAATAGATTGCTTTAAACAATTTCTGAATTCTTCAGTTTCCAACTGTATCATCATGGAATTCAGGAAGTATCTGCTACTACTAGTACTAAATATTTTGTTATCACCTTACTTGAAAGTTTTGATTATCTTCTATGTTGCTTTTATCAGTCTTTAAACTTGTCTCTGCAGCCTGCCAGTGAATAGTTCCTGGCAGCCAAGGAGGCTGAAAGAGGTAGGAAATAGTCATGTGATTCTTTTCTCCCTCCTTGGCCTCACATACTGTGTGTGACTCAGCTGAGTCCCCTGGAGTCTCTGCAGACCTGTCCGGCTCCAAGCTGGCAAATCTGCCTGCACTGGCCGGGAAAAGCTTTGGGAACTGGTCCTTGTGCACACTTGCATCTTTCCATCTTTTTATGACAGCCCCTCTGATTTCTTCAGAGAGTAAAAGTGGTGTCCCTTTAGTAAACACAAGAAGATGTTAAGGGAAAGTTAGCTGGAATTATATAATTGTTAATTTAAGTCTTTTATCTAATTTGGCAAAAATGGATTGCATGGAATGATTTCTGCTGTGTGCTCCAAGTCTTCCCTTGGCACATATCTGAATCTTGGAAAGAAGTCTGGCCAGAGATGAGTTTGGTGTAAGCACACAGACCAACCAGTTTGTGCTGTTTCACATTCTGTCTGTGCTTTTTCAAGAGAAAACTCTTTAATTCCTGAAACTCTCTTGTTAAGGTTGTGATAGTCTTCAGTTCAAAACAAACGTTATGCTCAAACCCTGATATAAATGAAGTAGAAGAGTATTAAAATACTCTTGGATAACCTCATTCTCTGTTTCTAGAATATTGTCTGAGCAGTTCTTTAATGGGCAGGACTCAAATCACACGTGGAAGGATTCACTTCAGGTGCTGTCTGCAGAATACCCTTGGTGGGCTGGTATCTCAGCTCTGCATACTGAGCCTTGGGGTTTACTGGCCTGCAGTACAGCAAACCTTTACTGGTGCTGAGGATTTTTTCTTGAGTTATCCAGGGAAACTGAAAACAGCAGTTAATTGCTTTTCAGTCTAATGCAACCTTGCAAACCTAGAATAGAAAGGTCTGATGGGAAGGGAAAAGCCAGATGCTGCTTGGGATGTTCAGGTGACACACATATTCACCCTGGCTGCGTTAGTGCAGCTGGAGCAGTCTCAGATTTGCTAACTGGGGGGGAGAAACATGAAAATAAGAAAACACTTGGATGATCACCATCAAAATAAAAGCAGTGTGTACAAGCTGCTTGTCTGGCAGATGGATGCAGGCACAGCCTTTCCTCATGGAGAGATGAAAGTATATTGTCAGACTTGATCTCAAAGATCTTTTCCAGCCGAAGTGACTCTGATTCTATATAAAGCGTTTATATTGTTGCATATCTAGGTCATATAAGAGGATGTATAAATGGCATTATCTCTCTAGCAAATAATCCTGTAACTACAACAGAGCTACAACAGAGGGGTTCAGAATGAAAGGTTCAAGTTCTCTTTTTGGTCAGTTAAGAAAGAGAGTAATAACAGCATCATATTCTACAGTCACGTTTGTCAGGAGCACAGCAGCCTTACCACTGCTGCTCTGCCAGCGTCTTGCACTTGCCATTTCCCTTGGACACTCGCCAGGGAAAGCTCAGAAGGCACCCATTCCCTGTCCTTTTTAGTTAAGCATTTTGTTTCATCTTTTTATTTCCTCTCACTGTGTAAAGCCCTATTCTTGCTTTCTCATCTCCCCTTCCATCTTGGGTTTTGGGTGTTTGCCTTTATCTTCCTCTCCCGTGGCTTTTGTTCACCACCGGTAATGAAAGTGCTGTCATTCCTTTTGTTGTTGGTAAATAACTCTTGGTTTAGAGGAAACATGGTTTAAACAGTAATTTTTCTTTAACATGGAAGTTTACAGGCCTAGAATATTCCAGAGAGTCAAATGATTGTCAATGTTCAGCTGTTACATTTTGGTGTGTTGTACATGACAGTCTTCCTTAGATTAGCTGTTTTCTGAGAAAACTTGTCAAACTTAACAGGTTGATGTGGTTGAAACTAATGGAATGTTGGCTGTTTAGAGGAATAAATGGGTAAAGCAGAATTAGTTGCTTTTCATGAGTAAAGGTCTTTATGAGAGATGCAAGTTTCTTTGCAATACATCGGGTTTTATTATCAAAACCAAAAGTCTGTTTTGTAATAATGGCTGTGACAAGTTAGTAGTTGAATTTTGTGTAATACTGCCATTATTAACTTCACAACCACCTTGTTTCAGTAGTGTTCTGATTGAGTTGCAAATATTAATTGTTTCACAAGTACAGAGTAGGAGGCAGTAGATCAACAACGATCAAGTTGCCTTAAGGATGTTTGTCTTTCTGAATTCCTGAAGCCAGTTCAGGCCATTTTTAATACAAAAGCCACGGGAAGGGAACCAGTAGAGAGGAGCTTGCAACAAACCCCACAAGGACAGATCTTTGAGATTTACATTCAGTTTCCCATTGCTGTCACAGCTCTTGGGTTAGGATTCTCAGTGAGTCTGGGATGTGCAGTGGAAATGAGTGGACAGGCTCATGCCAGCCTGGATCTGGCTGCTGCTGCTGCTCCACAGGATGGATCAAGCCAAGCTGAAATCCAGCAGCTGCAGAACTGCTTGGAGCATCTTCCCTGTGCTCTGCAGCCTCCAGGAGAGCCTGTTACCTGGGATATTGATGGAGCTCCCTTGGCTCTGTGGCCCTGCTGAGGTGCTGTTGGCACCAGTAATTCTGGGCTCCTGGGGTCGTGGAGTACTGCAGATTAAAAATGTGGAAATCCATTGATCTTTTCAGAGGGGTTGTATTATGACTCATCCCTTACTTTTGCTCTCACAGGTGGATGCTGTAGGATGCCAGTATAAAATATTTTATGAATGTGATGTTCTATACTTTGAATTTTCTAACTGTGTTTTTTCCTAAGTATACTGTCAGAAACTACCATTCTGGATTTACAGATCATTTCAGATTTAGTAGTAAATTACTGGTTACAGAAATAGTAAATATAGTGAGAATAAACCTTGTTGTCAGATTGGAGTTTTAAGGAGATCTCAATGCTTTCCTGAAGAAGTTGTCATGAGAACTAAGGGGATGAAGAAAGGGAAGGAAACAAGAAAGGAGTATTGATATTAAGCTGGGTGCATATGAGCAATGTGATTTATTTATTCACACTCAGGTATTGACATTTCATAGTGCTCTGCAAAAATCAGGCTGATACCAATTTTTGTCATTCACCCAGATATTTTAAAATCAATATTTTTAAAATACTCCTACAGAGAGGAAGATTCAGAAAGTGAGAAGGATAAGAAAATCTGGTACTACAGCACAAAGATCCAGCTGGCAGAGTTGATCGAATGCCTGGACAAGGATTACTGGGAAGCTGACCTATGCAAAACCCTGGATGAGATGCGTGAAGAAGTTCATCGGCACATGGATGTGACAGAAGACCTTACAAACAAAGCAAGGGGCAGCAACAAATCTTTCCTTTCTGCAGCAAATGGTAGGAATATTTTGTGTAATGGGAATAGATGCTGCACTTTGAATCAAATCTAGTTTATCTTGTATCAGAAGCAGGATTTATGTCATGTTATTTGTGCTCCGTGGCTCTGCAGGTGGTTTGTTGTTTCGTGCTGACAACATGCTTTATATTGTAGATGAAATTTTGGACATTATCAGAGCAAGAAAAGGAGAAATAGTGGAAGATAAAAACACAGGAGATGAGGAAGCAGAAAAGGCCAAAAGTGATGTTGATAATGACCAGACAGATGCTGAGAGAGACAAGGAAGAATCTGGAGAGCAGGATAAAATTGAGGAAACACACAGTGAGCAAGATGTGGAAAAAGAGAAAACAGAAGGTAAAAAAACTGTCTGTGCTTTAAAAGCTCCATTTAAATGAAGTGAACTCCATATTTCTTTAAGTGTTAATGTGGTACTTTCTTTGTATGATTCTCCAGGGTATTTCTGTAATAGGTGATACTTGTCACTTCCTTTGTGCTTGTATGTTGGAGTTGTTCTTATTAAGTAATTTCACCCATTTTCCTACTTCTGTACAGCTGGCTCCTAGATACCCTGCCTTGAGGTACAGGTGATACAGGTTGTGATCAACATGTTTGTAGTAAGCCACATTACATAATTTTTAACTTTTTCCTCCTCACAATTGGTTTGTTCTTTGATTCTGAGACAATACCATCTCCTAGCAAAAAATAAAGGGAAGGAAAAAGCTCTCTATTTTTTCAGCATTATCAAACAAACAAAGCTGCTGAAGTTGCTTTCTGTGGATGATGCCAAATGACATCTTAAGGCATAATAAAGAACATCCCTAAAGTTTTGTTGTGCGTTTTACTATAGAGGCAACAGTCGTTGGGGATAAAAGTAACTCTGTGACCTCAAGCACTGATGACAGCACCACAAATCCTTCTGCAGGAGAGAATAGTTGCTCTGAAGGGAAGGACGCAGTGGGGTGTCAGTCAGAAACCCTTGATAGCAACAACGTGGCAGAGAAGAAGGTGGCATCAGAGCTCCCTCTGGAACTCTCAGGTACAGAAGGCACTGTTACCAATGCCTCTGTAATTTGGGGAATCTGTTTTTCTCTCTGATTTGTCCACTAAAATCATTCCCAGTGTATATCACTCATGCTGTTTGCTTGCAGTGCCATCCTTTACTGCTACGTTGTCATTATTAACATTTCAAAGTTAATTTTCTTGCAACTAGTTCTTGAAATTTGTGGTCCTCCGTGACATTAGCATTTGTTTCCATGCCTTCCAAAGACAACTATGGCTAAGCTTTTATTTTCTATTTTCTGTATATTTTATTTTTCCATAGTGATCTGTAATGATTGTTAGCATCCTCAAAGTTTATTTCAAACCTAATTTGCTGCTGGCTTGCTTATTATTTTAACCTTTCATTTACTGTGTAAATCACTAACAAAGTGTTTTCATTCATGTGAATAAATCATTGCACTGAAATGTCAAGATTAAAATTGTCATGCTGAAAAATTTAAACAGATTTCAGAATTATAAGCACAAGGGTTATTGTATTTTAACATGTTTTGTTCTGCCATGTCAGTGACTCAAAGGTAATAATACACACTATTTAAAACCAGACAAACTTACTTTTGCTTTAGGAATAAGTGGAGTTGATCAGATGTAACATAAACTATGAGTGTACTATTCTAGAATTTATATTACATTTAGAATTATATTCTGTTACAGAATTTACTGCATAACAAATATTGTTTGAAACAGCTGATTACTGTTAAAACAATCAGGATTTTATTCTCAGTTTTATTCTCAGTTCTTAAAAATCTAAACGTGTGTGGTGTGAGCATACTCAGTGTGTTATGTTTTAAAAAGAGGTAGTAAATGTTTTCTCTCCTACAGAAATAGTTCTCCATGCACTCATAGTCTGCAGCTTTTCAACCTATGAAAGTCAGTTGTAATAAATTTTCTGAACAGGAGGACAAAATGAAAGCTAAGATTAATGTGTAATCTGCAAGCCTCATGATACACTTTTTAAGTACAGAAAATGTCCTCATGTACGAGACAAAACCCATATATTTTAGATACATGACCACATTTTTTTTTCCAGTTCTCCTATTTCTTCTTCCATTTTTAAGTTAAAATAATTGTGTAGAGGTTTAATGGAAAAGATACATATCCCATAATTTTGTTCCAGACACCTTTATGGGTTTGTATTTTATTTTAAAGATTCACTTACATATTTATCATTATTTATTATACTTTCACCAATACTTTTCTCCTTCCAAAACTTCGATGTGAGTTGTATATTTGCTGGGTCTTTTTTTTTTTAGGAAAATGTGTGTGGACAAGGTTTCTCCTCATGTCTAATACACTATATTCACAGTGATGTTTGTGTTCTTACTATGAAATTTCAGTTTGAGACTCTCAGAGAGAGGGAGAGATACTGAACCAGGATTGGTGAGGCAGTTATCCCCAAAAGAGGAGGAAATAGAAGTAAAATGCAGAGGTAGATGAGGATATCACCATCCTTGTTAAATGCAATTTGGATATTAATCTTTATTAAGACAGGTTTGGGTGCTTCCACTCTCTTCCAAACAGCAGCCATGGAAACAGGTCCATTTTTCCTCATAGTAAAAAGGGAAATAGATCAAACAGGGTGGTCACCCATTTGGCAGAGTCAGAAATCAAGATGCATTCAGATTAGGGATCCTCTAAGAATTCCAGAATATTTACCTGATCCATCATTCTGCTAGGAGTGAATATTTCACAAAAAACAGGTTTTCTTCTGTCATTTTTCTTAACAACATCAGAATCCCTGATGCTTTGGAAGAATTCTAGAAGCAGGCAGATCTTGTAGATTTTAAGCAGCTGAACTGTCTCCCTTTGGCACAAAGCCCAGAAGACATCTCTGGGTTTGCTGTTTTGAGGGATTGGGGCTTGTTCCTACTGGGAGGGGGAGAGATTTATTTTGAGGTAGCTGCAATTAAATGATATTTAGTCAAAACTTCCCACTGGGGCAGCACAACAGGTGAGGTGACAACAAAGTGCAGAGCTGTCAAGTCACAGTAACAGGGACAGCTGATGACCAGGAACCCATCTGAAGCCACATCAAGACTCATCAGATCAGGAAGGGGCTGATATTTTAAGTGGGCTGATATTTAGAGCAGTGCCAATGAAACAGAAATCTGTGAGATTCCTGAGAATTAAGTTGCTGAGGAAGAGACAATCAAAGACTCAATGGAAAACAAGGGAAACTGAAAGGTGTGTGCTCTGAGGAGCAGCTAAAGCACAAGAAAATTAAAGGAGAGAAAATCAGGTGCTTCAAGAAGACCAAATTTTATGAATTCTAAATGCAAAACAGTCTCAGGACTATTAGTGCGTGCATCTATAGAAAAATTGTCTTGGATGAAATATTTTTGTATTTGAAATATATTTGTATTTTAAATACAAGTACGAATTTCAGTTCTTCAGAGATGTAGAAGTTGAAATTGCTTGAAACAGAACAAAAATACTCTTGTGGATACAGTGCTCTGAAGGGAATTAATACTTTCTATTTATTTCCCTCCAGTCCAGCAAAACATGTGCATCTGCCTTTTTTTGATGAAAACTTTAAAAAGTTGTATTGATCCAATTCAAAAGAAAAAAACTAAAACTGAAGTTGTTCTTTTGTAGAAGAAACTGGTCAGATGATCCCCAGCAGTGGTTCTGCTGCACCTCCACAGGCAGATGTTGAGAACAGCAGTGGCAGCGAGCTGGGCTCTGGGCACAATGACTCCATTAAGACTCTTGATGATGCTGAAAATGCAGAGAGGGGATCCCAGGCTTCAGAGGATATAGGTAATAACACTAATGATGATGATAATTATAATAATAGTAAGGATGATAAGGAAAATGACGTCTCCAACTTTCATTTTATGCATCTTTTCACTAAACTTTCTGTTCTTTTTGTGACTTCCATACATCAATAGCAAACTTCCAATTCTTGTTTTAAAAGCCTTTTTTTATTCCTGGGCAGGAGAGAAATCCAATGGTGACAGAAGTGATTCTCCAGGTGCAGGGAAAGGCACACCAGGCTCAACACGGATGCTCACCAGACTGAGAAATCCAGATAGCAAACTGAGCCAGATGAAAAGCCAGCAGGTTGCTGCTGCAGCAAATGAAGCAAATAAGGTGTATAAAGAAACCAGAGAGGTTTGTGCACATCTTGGAAAACTCAACTACAGAAAATATTCTGGAAAAAATGATAATTTCTTTAAAGAATACTAAATTTTATTGAGAAGTTTAAAAAAGTGATGTTTTCAGGCAATGGAAGCACTTTTAAAAAGAAGGCAGTAATAAATTAGCAATGGTGAAATTTTAATATCACAGGAAGCTCTTTCCCCCCCTCCTCCTTTGCTCTCTTGGGTGCTCTCTACAGAGTGATGACAGTGACCCAGTGCACTAGTGTAGTTGTTTTGTGTGACTGGGTTGTTTGTTGTTTTGGTTCTGTTTTTTTTAAGCAGCCCAGTTTATCCAGGAAGGAAATGCCTGGCTGTTGTGACTTTTTTTGCAGTTAATTGTCTGCATGTTATTTGGTATATTAATTTTATTTTTGTTAATTGATTTTCCATGTAAGTTATCACTTAATGAATTTATTGACAAACAAATTAGTCCAGTGATGTTATCTATACCATGTTTTCAAAGTCTAGGATACTTGTTTGCTAAGCTGCATATCTGAATTCTGTGATGTATCAAGGAGGGGTTCACAGAGGGCTTACCTGAGTTTAGTGAAGCTGCTTTCCCAAAGCTCTCTCCCTCCACAGGCACAATCAGAGCAGCAAAGCAGGTTCCTGTTTGGTCTGAGGAGCCTAGATGGTGATTTTTTAATGTTAAAGTTGTTCTGGGAATATGCTAACTCTGTAGACAGGCAGTGATGAAGACATGTATTGGTGTATTGGATAAACAGTTATTTGTTTCTCCAGACTGATGCAGGGTATTTTTATTCTTTTGTAGATAGACATTTGGAGCCTAAATCATATATAAGTAAATAGAAGGAATTATTTTACAAATTCAATGAAAAGTTTCCAATATTTCTTCCATAAGGTTCTGGTGGTCAACTCTCAAGGTGAAGTCTCCCGAGTGAACACCAAGAAGGACGTGGTGATTAAAGGAAATATCAACAACTATTTCAAACTGGGCCAGGAGGGGAAGTACCGTGTTTATCACAATCAATATGCCACCAATTCCTTTGCTTTGAACAAACACCAGCACAGGGAGGACCACGACAAGAGGCGACACCTCTCACACAAATTCTGCCTGACCCCAGCTGGAGAGTTCAAGTGGAATGGGTCTGTGCATGGCTCCAAAGTTCTCACCATATCCACCCTGAGGCTGACCATTATTCAGCTAGAAAACAATATCCCAGCATCCTTCCTGCACCCTAATTGGGCTTCCCACAGGTAAATGAATAAATGGAAATACATCTTCTCCTTGTTTTACTTGTGGTTTTGCTAGCAGTGTTAATAAACAATAGTCTTTTTTTTTTTTTTTTTCAAATCTGTGATTTCCGAGCTCTGTGCTTCACTATAATAAAACTTTGTATGTGTTTATGATGGAGGCTAAAAGGGTTGTGCATTTGACTGAAGTATTACTACAGGAGGTTTTATCCTGTAATGGTAATGGCAATCCTGTCATGTAAAATGGCAGGCTGTATTAGTGCATATCTATGTTTCAAATCGTTCTCTTTTTTCCTATTTAGGTCTAACTGGATTAAGGCTGTTCAGATGTGCAGCAAACCCAGAGAATTTGCACTAGCACTGGCTATATTGGAGTGTGCAATCAAACCAGTTGTCATGCTGCCCATCTGGCGGGAATCCTTGGGGCATACGAGGTAAAATTAATAAATATTAAAATACAGTTGAATATGACGATTTTACTTTGTTTTGCAATTGCTAGTTCCTCTAAGGCTGTAAGAATTATGTTTCAATTAAGATAGACATTCAGTACTTGAAGTGTATTTTCTCAAACAGAAATACTGAAAAATCATGACAATATTTTTATAGTGTCACTGCTCCTGTGTTTGATTTATCTGAGTCACAGTCTCAAAACTGCTAAAACTCTGGGAGAATAGAAGAGCAAATTGCAACACTCTCAGTTCACTGGAGTCTGGGTTTTGTCTCTCATTTTGTCATAGGAGCAGAAAATAGATGTGTCTGGTGTTAGACACAATTGCATCCAGCTGTGTTTGCCTCACTGAAATAGCAAAAAAGTGATGTTCCTGTTACAAGTAATACCTAAAACCTGATAGTGGGCATTCCTCTTAAGCTCAATATTTAAATTTATTCAAGGGGTATTATGCACTGTTGACTCCTTATATTTGCTTGCAAGATCCTGTATTTAAATGTGCTTAAATCTGTATGGCTTAGATTACGCAGAATGACAGCAATAGAAAGAGAAGAAAAGGAGAAAGTGAAAAAAAAAGAGAGAAAACAAGAAGAAGAAGAAACAATGCAGCAAGCTACATGGGTGAAATACACATTTCCTGTCAAACACCAGGTGAGGGTTTCTTTTGTGGGTTGAACGAAGAAAATGCAGGAATTATTGATTTCTAACTCTTTTCTGTTTAAACTTAGAGTGTTCATGTCCTTGTGTTACTCCAACATGGAAGTAGGAGCCATGGCCATGTATTCAAGCACATTATCTTCATTTGAACTGAGCTAGATCTGTGTCATGCTCTTATTGACACTGCCTGAGTGACAGATACTGGTCTGCAAATGCAGCCTTTCCTAATGGAAGGTTCTAGGGAGTGATTGGAATCTTGTCTGTGTGTCTGTCCCTGTCCCACTGCCTCTCCCTAAAAAATCCAGCCTTTGGAAGGTTGTGTAATATGATGGGAACTACTGTAGAAACCTCTTCATGTTCTCCTGCAATAGAATATTAACTGCTTTTGTTGGAGTAGTTCTTTCCTCTACACTTGTAACAAGCATACAGGTTGAATCAAAAACTTGTATCATCTTTCAGCTTTTAGGTAAATAGATTCTCACAATTACATTAAATAAATGAGGCTTTTAGATGTTACTAGGATAAATCAATTTAATTATCAGCAGATATATCTTCAATTTTAGTATGTTATTTCACAAATATACTTCAACTTGCTTGGGAAAGTGTGTAAAAATGGGTTTTTAAAAAATTATCTTTGAGTTTTTAAATGTAAACATAATAATGCAGCATACAGAATTATTAATACTACTTTTTAAAAATTATTTACAGGTTTGGAAACAAAAAGGAGAGGAATATAGAGTAACAGGATATGGTGGCTGGAGCTGGATTAGTAAAACCCATGTCCACAGGTTTATGCCCAAACTGCCAGGAAATACTAATGCAAATTACAGAAAATTGTTATCAAGTAAGTGTCTGCATTGCTTGCATTTTTTTTAAATTGCAGTTAATTTGTGTGTCATATTTCTTGAGGAGAATTTAGGAATTTAGAATTCAGCAAAGCTTTTGTGGATATCTGGTAGTCTTGGTCAGTGTAACCTGTTCAATTGTCACAGACATTTTGTAGCTACATTAAATTGTTTCAATTATGTTGTGTGTAATGCTTGTGCATCTTTGTGTAGCCTTGTTTAAATTAAAGGTAGATAAAAGTTATGTAGAGCATCAAAACCAAAAAAATAATACCTTAAATATTGAGAGGGTGTATATATTTATTCAGTAGTGCACTGTTTAATCTATGGTGTTACCACTGGATGCTTAATTCTCTTTCTGAATTTCACTAATGATGTGCAAATTATTTGAGAGGTAAACTAACATACATTCAAATGTGGCACAGTGCAAAAAATACTCTGGATAATTGAAATAATTTAATTTGTTAATAGCAAAGAGTGAAGATGAAAAATGCACCTTGGATAAACGAAAAGGTCCAACTAAGGTAAAAACAGAGAAAGACAGAGGAAAGGATTCCCGAGATCTGCAAGCAAAAGACAAAGCAGATGTTTCAGAAACCTTGGAGAAAGTACAAGTAAAAGAAGAAAAGTTGCATGAAGACAAATTAGAAGTTGACACAATTTCTGAAAACTTAGATCATGCAAAAGACACAGGTGATAATCTTTTGTTATTGTGAAACTCATATAATGAGTAAAAGCATAGAACCTCAGAAATAACTAGTGAAAAACTGTGTAACAGATTTTGTCATGATATCTAAAGTGTCTTAAATGATTGCCTGTTATCCATTGTAGTAGTGTCTGAAGCTTTTGTTCCTTTTTAAATTGAAATTTATTAATATGCTAAAAGGTCCATTTATTTCTTAGTACTTAATGTAAAAATATAATTTGTATTCATTGTTGAGGAGCTCACTGACTCAGTTACTTCTTCTTCACAGTGGAAAAAGACATCGATGGTGAAAATGATAAAGTCATCAAAGAAGAACCTATGGATGTGGATGATGTGAAAATGGAATCCTCCATGAAAGATGAGGAAAGTCATTGTAAACGGGATATAATCAATGTCAGTGAGGGATTTCATTTAAGGACTTGCTACAAAAGGAAAGTAAAATCATCAAAATTAGACGGACTCCTGGAGCGGCGAATCAAACAGTTCACACTGGAAGAAAAGCAACGTCTAGAAAAGATGAAGCTGGAGGCTGGTGCTAAAGCTGGGGGCATTCGATCTGTGAGCCCCCAGAAAAACACAGACGAGCTACAAACGAGGAAGGGAAAAGAAGGAAGCCACTTGGACTCTTCTTCCCAAGATCAAAGCTACATTTCAGGCAAAACCCAAGCTGAAGACACAGAACAAGACTGTTTGCCCATCAGCAGTGTCTCCTGTACCAAAACTGGGGATGAAGATGAACCTTCTTTGACTTTGTCAAACAAGGTCTCAAAAGAGGGGCAGCTGCTGGGTGAAGACTCCCCTCAGTCATCTGAAGGAGACAGCTCTATTCAGAATGATGGCAGAGAAAACAACCCTGAAGCTTCGACTGCTGGTCAGTGTCAAGGACAAGAGGCTCTTGGAGAGTCTGAGAGCTCTGTAGTGGATGGTTTGAAACAAACCAGTGCAGATGGCAGAATCAAATGGGATGTTTCAGAAACAAATGAAAAAACCTTGAAACAAAAGCTACCTATTACCAGAGTGTCTCAGAGAGAACTTGAAAACTTAGGGCCAGTGGTACCTGAAAGCAGCTGCAGAAGAGATGCTGTGGCCACTCTAGAAAAACCAGACTCAGAAGGGAATTCTGAAAAACAAAGCAAAGATTCAGAAAACAATTGTGTGACAAAAAGCCATATGGAAACTATGTCCTCTCAAGAAAGTGAAATGGAGGAAGAAATTGCTCCTGTAAAGACTGAAAGTAAATCTGAAAAGATGATATTTCACCAAAAATCAGCTAATAAAGATCTAGAATCACTTAAAACAGGGCTGATTACTGAAAGAGACCTTGAAAGTCAAACTGTGGACCATATGGATGGGGAAGATGATAATGAGGATTTACTGAGCTCTAAACTAACAGAGGCCAATGGTCAAAAGAAAGGTCAGGAACTGAAAGTGGAGACAGGTGCCATGAACAAATATCTTGATCAGACAAATGTAAATACTGTTACTGACAAAAAGAATAATAAAGATGAAGAAACTGAGACAGAAAAAGAAAAATCATCATTTCAAATGAATGGAAAAGACAATGACATTAAAGCATTATCAAATGATGACTGCTTAGTGAAAAATACCTGTGAAGCTAAGGCAGGGGGTGATATTGAACCAAAAGTTAATAATATTAATAAACCCTTTCCAGAACATGAAATAAAACCATTGACTTTTAAGGAATCTTCAGTAAAACCATTCATGAATGGTGACATCATGGGAGAGGACACAAAGGATAAAAATAAAGTGGACTCAAAGTCACGTCTGCAGAGTTCACCTGAGTCTGGAGAGAGTCTTCAGCCACCAGATGAAGTTCCCAAGTATGTGCAGAAAACTGAAGAAAATCAGCTTTCTCCTGAGAGATCTGCCAGTGTTGGCTCTGCTTCCCCACCAACACAGCCTGTCTGTAAAGAAAATAACCTGAACAATGAGACAGAATCTATGGAAACTGAAGCAATTGAGGAGAAGAAAGTTGCTCCTTCACCTGTAACCTCATGTGAGGAATCCAGCTTGAGCAGTCACTTTGCTGACCAGAATGGGGAACAGACATATAAAATGGAAAATATTAATGGAGAAAGTAAAATAAAAACTGTTATTACTGAAGTGACTACCACAACCTCAACTGTGTCCACAGAGTCCAAAACGGTGTTCAAGGTCGCAGAGACTGGAGCTGCCAGCAGTGAGAAAACCACAGTTGTTTCCTCTACAGAAAACTGTGCCATCTCCACTGTCACCACCACCACCACTGTGACCAAGCTCAGCACTCCAGCCACAGACAGTCACTCTGATGTCATCTCAGTCCAGGAGCACAGTAAAACAGTGGTTACAACAACAGTCACCGATTCACTGACCACCCCAGAAGGCACATTGGTGACTTCCATGACTGTCAGCAAAGAATATTCCACAAAAGACAAAGTGAAGTTAATGAAATTCACGAGACCCAAAAAAACTCGTTCTGGAACTGCCTTGCCATCTTATAGGAAATTCGTCACCAAAAGCAGTAAAAAAAGCATATTTGTTTTACCCAATGATGACTTAAAAAAGCTGGCCAGGAGAGGAGGAATCAGAGAGGTTCCTTATTTCAATTACAATGCAAAGCCTGCCTTGGATATCTGGCCGTATCCATCCCCAAGACCAACTTTTGGGATCACTTGGAGGTACGTACTTTATATTTTTTGAGAAAAAGTCTAGGATGTAATGAAATTAATTGATTCTTAAAACACGATGTTTTTTCCCAAATATGCAAATTTTGCTATTTATTATTCATTTTTTTGTATTGTTCAGTAAAAGTAGGATTGAAAATCTTTGTCCTGTTGGTTTAACTGGGTATTTAAAATTTATTTTAAAGTATAATTGATATTCTGTCATTAGGTACCGACTCCAAACAGTCAAATCATTGGCTGGAGTGAGCCTGATGTTGAGGTTATTGTGGGCATGTCTCAAGTGGGATGATATGGCAGCAAAAGCTCCACCTGGGGGAGGAACCACAAGGACAGGTATTGTTATTTTAAATTTCTAGTTTTCTTTGCAAAAGCTTTTGATGTAAATTCTGAGCATTACAATCCCTCAAAACATTTCTCTAAAGGCTCGCTGGCAGCTGTGGCATTTGAATTTTGTTTGCTGTTTCTTTGCCTTGAGTATATTGGGTTGATTGGAGATTTAGCTTTATTTGTTTCTGTTATTAATGTACTGGGACTAATTTGTTGCAGAAACAACTGAAACTGAAATTACAACAACAGAAATAATCAAGCGGAGAGATGTTGGTCCGTATGGGATCCGGTCAGAATACTGCATAAGAAAAATCATTTGTCCCATTGGTGTACCAGAGGCTCCAAAAGGTTGGTTGGTTGGTTTGCTTAGATATTTTCCCCCTCTTGCCCCCCTGTAATTTAGAGAATTTAAGGTAACTGGATCTTTATGCTAATTCAGCCCATCAAGGGAGCAAATGCAGCTTGCCATGAACTATTAATTTACCTAGGGAAACAAATGTTGCATTTAACAAATGGACATGATTTACCTGAAGCTGAAAGGCCTCCCTGTTTATAAAATGGAGCTGAAAACATCACTAAATCTTGGTTTACACTTCAATATCGTTTTACAGTATAGCTTAATATGTGTGTTTTGTCTGTTCTCTAAAGAAACTCCAACACCCCAGAGGAAGGGACTGCGATCAAGTGCCCTCAGGCCAAAAAGGCCAGAAACACCCAAGCAAACAGGCCCTGTTATAATGGAAACTTGGGTAGCAGAGGAGGAGTTGGAACTGTGGGAGATCAGGGCATTTGCTGAAAGGTAAAGTCAGCTTTAAAAGAAAGCAGTCTTCATTTGTGTGATTGTTAAATAAAAGTTCCCCAAGAGAACACGAACCTGGTCACTGTGATCACTAGAAACATATCTGTGTTGTATTTTATTTTTACTGGGCCTTTTGATACTGATAGTCAAGCTTAAAGTTACAAAGCTGAACTATTTGCTGGTACCAAAACTAAGGTATGCAGATATTTCAGATTTGTTAGAACTAACATTATGTTAATTTTTCCATGCTTATGAACTAACCACTGTTAAATGCTAGAAGGTTATTAGTGTAATGCATGGAAAGACTGTAGGCTGCTCTTAGCATTACTTTGTGCAGTATTTGTTAAATACTTCTCTATTGACTGTGTACAAGTAAATTGAGCCTGAGAATACTCAAGTTATAAGATGCATATTTTCAGTATCATGTGCTTACAGCTGGAACAACATTTTTGTGTCTCTTGGAAAGAATAATTTTAAATGTATGTTATTAGATGGGTTCCTTGCAGTCTCAGATGTAATTATAAATTCCAGTCTTGATTAATAGTTTCCTGTAAGGTGTTGCAGTAGGGTAGCATCAGAATATTTCAGGGATGTTGCATGCAACTTTAGTAGTTTATTTTGAAATATTTTTAAAGTCATGACCAGTTTTTCAGTGATCTGTCTCTATGGTTGCTCTTACGAGGGCAGCTAAACTGGATAAAACAAAATGCATTTTGATGGTTGGATTTTATGTGGTGGTATAACTTACTTTTGGTTGTGTCTTTGGCAGGGTGGAGAAGGAAAAGGCACAGGCAGTTGAACAACAGGCTAAGGTTAGTGAACAGAAGAAGGCAGAGGAGTTCAAGGCCCAATTGGAGGCTCAGCTAAAACACCAACGTTTGGCTGCCCAGCAGGTGGGGAGCTGTTGGTCATCCCAGCAGTCAGCAACTGCACTGCTCAGCACATGCATCACAGCCTGGGAAATGAAGTTATCCCTTGCTTACACCATTTCTTAAACTGCAGATTAAGCCATCAAACAGTGCTGCTGCCAGTGTATACATTTGTTATTTTGAAACAGGGTTAAAGCAAAGGTTTGTTCTGGATTGCCTGTTTTTCCCCCCACATCATTTATGGCATTTTAGAAAGGTTTAGTTTGTTTCCATTTTAAAGAAGGCTGGGAAGCACCCATGTCCAGGTAAGGTTCTCAGTGTTCTGTGTGTGCTGGAAAGCTGCCTTGGAATACAACTGATTTGGGAATACAGCTGCATTTCATGCTTCACACAAATTGAATATTTTTATTTTATCTGAGTTAAGCCCATTGATAATTTTATTTAAATATATGTAGAGATGTATATGTATTTATGTTTAAATGTATGCAATTAACGTTAGGAAACCCGATGTCATGTTGGTATTTCACATACATTATTAAGAACTGTGCTTTTTCTTAATTTATTCCTTTTTCATTACATCTTCCCTGACAAAAACCCATTAGTAGTGAACAAGTGCTTCTGATTTGTGGGCATTACTGCAATATAGTGCTGAAATTTAAATTAGATAAATACAGAGATAATTCCAGTAACATGGGAAAAAATGTTAGATTAGTTGACATTTTAGAAGAGCCTGCTGATACATCCCTTCACTTAGGGGCTCTCTAGATTAAATATGCTTTTTCAACAGTTACAGCACAGAAGGTCACTGGGTAAGGTAAGGGATTTTGAACCTAATTTTTTTAAACAGGCTGCAAACTGGATTTACATTTAAAAGACTATTTTTTTAAACTGCATTCTCAGTGGTGAAACAGAATGATACAGTCTGGGTTTTTTTCTGTAACTGGCAGGATTTCAGTGCAGGAAGCTCTAAATTTAGGAATACTAATAGTAAACTCTGTGTTGATGATGATGTACCAATTACTGATATAGATGCATGCACATGGTCGAAGCCAAATATAAATGGATATTTTTTGAAGTTTTTAAGTCTTTCTGATTAATCTGAGACAAATTAAACTGGGCGGGGTTTTTTTAAAGTAAAATGTGCAGTGAAATTAACATAAGCAAAGGATTTTAAAGTTGCTATAAAGGAAAATTTCTGGCTGCTTATCCTAAGCAGATTTGTAGTTCTGGAGGTCAAGGAGCCTGTTTTTCAATCCTCTACAATTTGAGCTAAAATCCTACCACAGGCCTTTATCTCTCAATACTGGGTAGAGACAACATTTTTGGTGTAAAATCTGAAAATACTAATTGTCTCTTTATTCCATGTTTTTTTTTTTTTTTCTGAATAGAAACGGCTGGAACAGCAGAAGCAGATCCCTGCAGGAGGTGTGGTCCCTGCAGCCACCACAGCCAGCAGCACTGCAACCACAGTGTCCACACCACAGAAAGTCGTGGTGGGCCCTCTGACAGGCCCTGTCCCCACAGGAACCAAAGTAGTGCTCACCACTAAAGTGGGGTCCCCAGCTACAGTAACATTCCAACAGAACAAGAATTTCCATCAAACTTTTGCTACTTGGGTTAAGCAAGGCCAGTCTTCAACAGGTAAGGAGTCATTTGTCATGGAAGGAACATTGCTGGAGCTCAGCCTGTGTATGCATCACATCCTATACACACATCACATCTTCTCCTGATATGCAGCATTATTACATTTCTGGTTATCTGTGCTCTTAACTCTTGCTATGCCAGAAGGACATTTCTGAGATTATACCTGTCTAGTTTTTCCTTGTTCTGACTTGCTAGGAAGTCTCATTTCTGACCTGTCTCATTCATTACTGACAGTTTTTGTACTAGTAATCATTCATGAAAGCATTCTGTGGTGTAACATACTGTTTCCAGAAAAGAACCTTTACCAAAGAAAGCATGACACATTTAAAAAAAAAAAAAGTAAAAATAATCCTGTAGTTTGCTGTTTCATGCTTGAAAAACAGTCATTTCATTGACTAATTATTCTGCTCTAAACCTGCCTGTTCTGTGTGCCTCAATAGCCACTAGCACAGCTGCCACCTCAGCCACAACCATTGCCAGCACAGGGCAGACCTTCCAGCTCTCAGGCAGCCCAGTAACGATGGCAGGGAAAGTGATAACTAAGCTGCCACTCCCTGCAAACAGCAAGATTGTTGCCGTCAATGTGCCATCAACTCAAGGAGGTAGGGCAAAGGGAACTGAATAAAAACTGTATTCCAGCTTGCTGCTTAATTCTCCTTTGACACTATTTTCCTGGTGAAGTAAACTGTGACGTGAAGGGGGAAAAATATTATATATATATATATATATATATATATATATATATAAATACAAGTGTCTACAGCTTGTTCCCCCTGTGTTGCATATTTGTGTCTGTAAGGGGAAAAATGCAAGTTTTTTGCCTATAAATTATTCTGCATTTCCTAGCACAAAATTAGCTTTATTTTGAGCAATGTGGAATGAAGCATGCTTTTTTTTTTGTTGTTATCTAAAATCAACAAAGCAGCTTTCTTCACAAAAATATTAATGCCTACAGCTGCTCTTCACTGAGGAGCAGGAGTTTGGATCCGGACTAAGATTAGCATTTTTGATTCTTGCCTCAAGAAGAGGACTTAATATTTTGAGATTTGTGAATCTGTATTGAACAGAAAAGCTCAATTCTCTGTCTCCATATTTAGCATCTGAGAACATTCTGAAGACTGCAGATTTTGTATTGAAATTCCTTAGGTGACAGGAGAAGCATTGCCCATTTTCTTCAGCATCACAGTGTTGTAGGTGAAAGGTGTTTAAACTGCTCTCCTACATTTGAAATTAATCAGATTATAGCTTTTAATGGTTGTTTAACACTAATCTGTGGCACCCTGTCAGTGCAGGGACTTCTTTGCAGTTATCATCAAACTGATCTTTGTGAAGATTCACACTTTCCTTAATCTTTTCTAAAATATCTGTTTCTTAACTTAAAATGTAGTTGGACTATTGACAAAGAATAATGCTGCTTCTTTTTATAATATGACAAAGGCTTTCCCAAGAAATGTTGAAAGACTCAAAGGTATTCTAGAATCCTGGAGACTTGAGTTCTAAATGCCATCCTGGAGTTGCATTTACTTCTTTTGCTGGCCATTGTGTCATTAATGAATTCTCAATTTTTCTTTAATTAGGTGTGGTTCAAGTTCAGCAAAAGGTATTGGGTATCATTCCATCAACTACAGGTGCAAGTCAAACCTTTACTTCATTCCAGCCAAGGACAGCAACTGTAACCATTAGGCCAAACACCACAGGAACGTTAGGAACAACAAGCACTTCACAAGTAAGATGTTTTTCTGGTTATTTAACTCAAAAAAATGTGGGTGCATGGACTTGAAGTTATTGGCAGATATTAAAAGTTCTGGCTAATCCCTTTTCAATGTTTTTTGACTCGTCTCAGCAATGGTGTTTATGGATCCTTTATTCCAAAGAGGTACAACACTTCCCTCCAGTTGGGAAAATTAAAACACGTGCAGAAAAACATTGAGGGCGTATTTTAGGGGCTTTTTGCCCAAGCTGACAGGTGGTCTCTGTTTGGTGTGCACAGGTAGTGCAGGGGACACCGCTGCGCCCCGGGATGACGGTGATCCGGACACCCCTGCAGCAATCCACCCTTGGCAAGACCATCATTCGAACACCTGTAGTGGTGCAGCAAGGTATTCTGCCAGCCAGTAGGTTCACTTTAATATTTCAATTCCCAATGTGAAATCCGTGGTTTGTTTCTTCATGAATTCCTTGTGTGTCATTGTGTCCCAATGCAAAAATCCCTTGTTTTGATGCTTGACTAATGCCTTTTTCAACTTTTGGATGTGTTTGTTGGAGCCTTTGTCAATGTTACTCATCACTGACACTGGGAAATGTAGTACTTAAGTCCATTCATTTGGGAAAAAAAAAACAAGACTTAAAACCCCCTAAAAACATATAGAGTAATTGTGCAAAGCCTTCTTTTGTGTGTTTTTTTCTTAAAGAGAAGCTCGGTGTTTGAAGTGCTCCATATGCATGCAACCTTAGTTAAAATAGGAAACAATTTGCAGACGTTTTTCAATCGTACAAATGGTTTGTAAAGAAAACTTAATGTGCAAACTGCAGTGTTTGCTTCACCTGTCTGATCACCATCACACCCCATTGCAATTTGTGACTTGGAGGTTTGCTGTGCTTATGGTTAAAAAGCTGAAAACTTGTTTCTTAGCTCAAATTCTTCTCTTACAGGTCAGACACAGCAAGTGGTGACTCAGATAATCAGGGGTCAGCCTGTCTCAACTGCAATTTCTAGTACCAGCACAGCTTCTTCCAGCACTGGGCAGAAAACCATCACAAGTTCTGGAACTCCTCCTCAACAAGTTCAGCCACAGACCCCAGCACCGTCCCCTCGCCCCCAGCAGGGCCAGGTGAAGCTGACAATGGCCCAGCTCACCCAGCTCACACAAGGGCAGGTAAAGCACTGGACAGCCCCGGGTGGAAATGTGCTAACAGCCTTTGCATTTCAGCAGTGTAGTGCCTGTGCCCTTAAAATTATGTGTCTGGCTTTATTTAGGATGAGCACTGGCATAATTACAGACTTAAAGCAGCTTAAATAGTAAATAGATATAATAAATAAATACAAAGTAAGTAGTTTTAATAGTAAAGTTTTAACTCTTGCTTCCTGTTGTATTTCCCTGGAAGTAACTGGCATCAGGAGTGTTCAGCAGCATGGAAAAAAATCTTTAATAGCAGTAAGGGACATAATTATTCTGTATAGCCTGCTTTGTAGACATTCAGATCATAATTTTGATTACTTGTCTTTTGATTTGATGTGAAGATTTAGTTTTCATTCATGCTATCCAGCATCTCAGAGGAAAAAATGCAGTATCTGTGAGCAGAGGAGGAAAAAGTTCTAAAACTTCTGCTCAGATCATGAAGGTCTGTTGGTAAAAAATAAGTTTAGAGTCAGTTTTTGGGTAAAAATAAATTTCTGTGATTTACCACAATATCTGTAAATAAATTGATATAAATAATACATATAAATGATTACAATGTACAGACTGCTTATTGCCAGATAAGGGTTTTTTTTGGTGGAACAAGACTTGGAGTTTACACTGAAGGGGAGGGTAGGTTTAGATTAGATATTGGGAGGAAATTCTTCCTTTTGAGGTTGGGGAGGCTCTGGCACAGTTTGGCCAGAGAAGCTGTGGCTGCCCCATCCCTGGAAGTGTCCAAGGCCAGGTTGGAGGGGGCTTGGAGCAACCTGGGGTAGTGGAAGCTGTGGGTGGATTTGGGTGAACTTTAAGGTCCCTCCCAGCCTAAACCATTCTGTGATTCTAAAGAGTTTCTACATCAAAGACTCAGAGTTGTTGTGTTGTGTTCCGTGGGTTCACAAAATGTAACTCCAGCCTAGTCTGTTGGTGATAGAATTGTTGAGAGAGTCCTTGAGTATTTCATGATCTCAGATGCTAGTTTTGGATTTTAGGAGTATGGTATGTGATAAAAGTACTGAATTCTGGAATCCAAACCCCTAATTGTTCTGATTTTCTGCAAAGTCTGTCTGAGAATTATATCACTAATACATCAATATTAACTTTTTTTTAGGGTGGCAGTCAAGGCTTAACTGTGGTAATTCAGGGACAAGGTCAAACTACTGGTCAGTTACAATTAATCCCTCAGGGTGTGACTGTAATACCTGGTCCAGGACAGCAGCTTATGCAAGCAGCTATGCCAAATGGTACAATTCAGAGATTTCTGTTCACCCCACTACCAGCAGCTGCTACTACAGCTAGCACAACTACAACCACCGTTTCTACTTCAACCTCGGGTAAGCATTGTTCTGTTCAGCAGGAAAAAAGCTTCCATTTCAATAGCATAGGAGTATTTATGCAGCTGGAGGTTGTCTGTTACTGGAATAAATTTGTTGGAAGTGTATTGCAGAGTCTGTTGAGTTCCTTCACAGAGCTTTGCAGTAGTTCAGAGGGTTTGGGTTGTGGGCTCATAGGTGCTATGAGCAGTTCAATGGACATTTGCAGTTAATGGACTCCTCATTTGTGCGTTCACAGCTGCTGGGGAAGCGAAGCCGGCTCTGCAGGCGCCTCCAGCATCGGCCGTGCCCGCGGGGCAGGGCCAGCCCCAGGGCCAGCCCGCGGCTCAGCCCGCGGGGGCTCAGCCCCAGGGCGCTCAGCCCGAGGCCCCGAGCCAGCCCGAGGCTGCCGGCGACTCCGCGGCCCCTCCCGAAGCTCAGCCCTCCAAATCTCCGGCTCAGTCTCCAGTGCAGGCTCCGGGGCTCTCTCCAGCGCCAGGCCCGATGCAGCCGCCGCCCGCGGGCCTGCCCCCAGGCCAGGCCCAGGCTCAGCATCCAGCTCAGGTGCAAACTCCAACCCGACAACCCAGTCCAATGTGGCCCCACGCTCCCATACAAATTCCAGCTCTGCTGCAGCAATCGCAGCCTCAGGTTCAGACCTTGGGCTCCACCCTTGCAAGTACTCAAACTTTAAATCAGGTTCCTCTGCAGTGCCTAGCTCATCCTCAGCTGCCTCCAACAAGTGTTACAGCAGTGCCTCAGCTCCAGCAGCAAGTGGAAGTCCTGTCTTGGCTGCAGCCGTGTGTTGTGGCTCGGATACGAGCCCAGCAGGGCAGCGTGCCCCACATCAAGCTTCAGTTACCTCTTGAGGTCCAGCACAGTAGCCCAGCACAGGCTCAGCAGGTGGCCAGTGTGGTGACAGTGCAAGCAGCTAGTGTGCAGGAGCAGCTGCACAGAGTTCAGCAGCTCAGGGAGCAGCAGCAGAAGAAAAAGCAGCAACAGATAGAAATTAAACGTGAGCACATCCTTCAGGCTTCTAATCAAAGTGACATTATCCAGAAACAGGTAAAGTTAACAGAAGGAAATTAACACCTAATGAATGAAAGAAATCTAATTTGAAATGCCTGTTCTTGTTAACAATGTTAATACATTTGATAGGCAGTTAATTTGTTTCTTTCAAAGATAGTGCACGATTTCTATTGGCAATTTAATGACATGTTCCAAGTTAATTCTGCACATCAAGTCACTTGTACCATGTTTGCATTCTTCTGTCACCTTGATTCAGTTTACCATTAGCTGCTGGGACAAATCCATCTCTATTCTCAATTCAGGAAAGATAGGTGAGATCTAGGAGAGCTGATGGACAGAACACACGTGCAGTACTTTCATTACCTGAAAACTGAGGTTCCAAAGAGGTATCTGAAATGTGATGCTGTTGGATGGCTGCGGGGCTTAAAAAATATATAATTAACACTTTTAAAATAAAACAACTGAGGAAATACAGCCAATTTATATTTACTCCCTGGGTTCAAACTTGACATAAGCAAAATATCCTACTCTGGGGATGGTGGTGTTCTTTTTCAATTTTCAAATAATTGTTTTCAATAAGCTCTGCTCCCCTGATAAAATCAACCTTATTTTGTCACTCGGTGAAATAAATTACACTGTAACTTAGGAAATGTTCTGGTTCTGCCCATAATACTGTGAAATCTTAGCTAAGTTTTCATCTTTTATTTTGATTCTGTATCATCCTGCAGGTGGTTATGAAGCAGAATGCTGTCATAGAACATTTGAAACAGAAGAAGACACTGACTCCAGCTGAGAGGGAAGAAAATCAGAGGTGAATGTGCATCACATAGATGTCAATAGATAGTGCATTCATAGATGTCAATTTTTTCATTTATTACATCATTTAATGGTATTATAATGAAATGCTGGTCTGTCAAAACCTGCTTAAATAAGTGTTGCTATTTAAAATTCGTTAGAGTAACTCTTAAAAGTGACTTTCATAATTATCTTTATTGCATCTTGCATAATCTCAATTTTATTTTGATAATTTTTTTTAAGTAATGTTCCATATTGTGTTTGAAGATGGCCAAAGATTTTAAGTTCAGGTAAAGGAATACAGAATGAAGAATTAATGCTTCTGCTGCAAAAAAAAAAAAAAAAAAAAAAAAAAAAGCCTGGGTTTTGTTTGTCCTTTATCATGGCCATGTGTTTCCATTCTTGTCCCTGCACATCCCACTCTACAGAAGGAGCTGAAGAGTTGGAAGACAGATTGTCAAACTGAGAGATTTTATGCTTGAAGCTTCTAAACAGAAGTTTGGAGTGTTTGTCATTTGTCTTGGGATTATTTTGACTCCTTTTCACACATACAGTTGCTCCAATTAGATAATCACAAGTGTGTGTCAGGTACTAAGAAAAAGAAGAATATGTTCTATAAAATTCTGATCATCAAATCACAAGCTCAGTTGATTACAACATTATCCCTGGGTGCCACTCCTTTACTGTTCACAGTTTTATAAGGAAAAAGATGTATTGGATATGCTCTTCATTTCGTGGTGTCAGACAGCCAAATAGGTGTTTTGACTGAAAAAAAGTCCAATTTAAGAGAAAGATGAAAAAAATAGTTCTAACGAGCTTGGTTGGTGGTGCAGCTGCCTTACCATCTCACTGATTTATTCTTCTTCAAAAATACAATGTGGGGACCTTTAGTCTGTGAAGAAAACAGACTAAACCAAGTAGATACAGTGCAGGTATAAAGAGAAAACGAAACAAAATTATATTTATCTACATATTCCATTTGTCATCAAAATCCAGCTGTCTGTCAAAATGTCTGAGGCCACAGTTGCCAGCAGCTGCTTGTCCCGGCCATTGCAATTCTGCTTTTCCTCTCAGCTCAGTGGGAGTTGTTTTTCATGGTCACTCTGGCAACGAGAAGCATTTGGTTTTCTAATGGTTTTGGAAAAGAATGGAGAAGGGAAAAGTAAATTCAGAAGAACCTAAATACATTCATTTTCTAATTAAAATATAAAGCACAATAAATGAAAGGTGCAAAACAAGTGAGCAATAAAATAGATTTATAGTTTAAGGTACAAAAAGCAGACAAAAAACTAATCTTGAGCTGTCATTAGTAGAGAAATTGGGAACTGTTTATAGTGAATTCTATACAGTGAAAAGTGTTTGTCAGTCCTTATGCCGAAACACAAAATCTTGGTAGTATTTCGTGGTCACTGGTGCATAGAAATGTTTGGTTTTCAAGAAGTTGCAGGCTTCCAACTCGCTTTTATCCTACATCAGAATAAAAATCCAGCTCTTTCAAACAAATTGTGGAAACTGAATTGAGTGAAAACCTCTCTCATCCTACTAAAGCTTTGTTGGGAGTCGGATGGGGGAGGGGAGGAACAATTAGTACTCAGATCATTTAAGTGAAATTGGGACTGGCCCTCTTGAGCCTAACAAGGGACTTGATCTCTCCCAGCAGTGCTCTAGTAAATAAGCAGGAGTGGAAGCACAGGGTGTTGCTAAATTTACCTTGTACATCTTAGGAAATACAATAATGAGCTTGCAGCGACTGGAGAATTGATTCTGCATTATTCTGAATAAACAGGCAGCTCAGCACAATGTCCTTTTCCTTTATTTCTTCCCCAGAATGATTGTGTGCAACCAAGTGATGAAATATATTCTGGATAAGATAGACAAAGAAGAAAAACAGGCAGCTAAGAAACGGAAGCGAGAAGAGAGCGTGGAGCAGAAGCGGAGCAAACAGAACGCGACCAAGCTCTCAGCTCTGCTTTTCAAGCACAAAGAGCAGCTGAAAGCTGAAATACTGAAAAAAAGAGCACTTCTGGACAAAGATCTACAGATTGAAGTGCAGGTAAAGACAGCGTTTCAAAGGCTAATTTGATGTTAGAGAACATTTCTGTGTTAATCTTTGTTTGCTCAGTGAGGTTTTAAGGAAATTTACAGGAAGAAGCTGTGGTTGTAGATTTCTCCAAAGCTATTTATATGTCCTTTGAGGGCCTCTTGGTTTTTTTTCTGGACTGAAATTACCTTCTTTCATGAAAGAGCTTCTGATAAGTTATAGCCAGTGGGCCGTTGTAGCCCAAGAGTGTCATCCCTTAATATTATGTGAATTGTAGGTTCAGAACATGAAAACAAATGCATCTTTAAATGGATTTAATTGTTTTCTTTTGGTTGAGATTGGGGATTTTTGCCTAGATTTTAACCCTGTCGTGCAACAATCATATGAAGTCCTTCTATTTATTCATTTAATACACTTCAGGAGGAGCTAAAGAAAGACTTGAGTAAAATTAAGAAAGAAAAAGAAAGAGCCCAGGCAGCAGCTGCTGCTGCAGCAGCCGCAGCCGCCGCCGCCGCCGCCGCCGCCCCGCCACCACCGCCACCAGTGCCACCAGCACCGCCACAGCTGCCAGCAGCCAGCGTCACCTCCTCCTCCTCCACCACTGTCCCCGTGCCAGTCTCCTCCCAGAAGAGGAAACGAGAGGAGGAGAAAGATTCCTCAGCTTCCAAGTCCAAGAAAAAGAAAATGATTTCTACTACCTCAAAGGAAACGAAGAAGGACACAAAGCTTTACTGTATCTGTAAAACGCCTTACGACGAGTCCAAGTGAGTAGCGATGCCACAGCCCCTCCTGCATGTCCTTAGCTGTAGGTTTAGTGTCAGCTCTTAGCACCAGGCAGTGCTAGAAGTGGAGCTAGTGGCAGGTTATTGCAGGGATCACTGAGGTTAGAGATAAAGTCTCTGTTTTCCACTAGCAGTTACAAATATTAACATACTCGATCGATACTGTTACTGTGCGTGGTTTATAGTGTACTCGTTTGCATGTCTCCATTGTGTGACCTTCCTGTCTCACATGCACATACTCTTTTCTGTTTTTCCCTCCGCTCTGTTACTCTTTCTTTTGCTGTTTTGCCTCTGCCTCAGAAGCAAGTGACAATTTGGTTTGAGCAATTTCTTGTGAAGAAGTAGCTGATGTTCTTCAGAACTAGCTTTGGTACCGTCTTCCAATAAATGACTTTTTTTTGTAAGGCAGTACCCAGTAAAGGGGGCTCTGAGTCACTGGACTGCAGTTCACTTTGGACAATGTTTCAGGGAGAAATGGTTTCCACACATTATTATTTACATGCTAGGGTTGATAAAAATGAATATTTAAGCATCTGACAAAGTGAAAACTGCAGTTCTCTGTAGTTTGACTCTGACTCTGAATGAGGATAAGTATTTACTCTGCATACAGCACTTGTGAAGAAATGGTGTAAGTGCTGGAGTGGAGAATCCAGTGGGTTCCAGGGGATAGTGTTACATGTTGCTGTTGAAGCTAGAGGTGACTAACAGCAGTAGTTAGCAATGGTTAACATCTGACAGCTGTGTAGAGGTGTATGTATGATAAATTTGACTTCAGACCAATTCCAAGTGGCAAAACCCAGAAGTATGAGCTGGTACCGTTTGATGGGGCTTTAAGGGCTGGTAACAGGGAAACCATAGATCCAGAGTGATGCATTCACTCCATGGGTCATGGTTCTTTATTCCAGGTTTAGGGCCAGGACTAGGGGACCTCTTGAGGTTCCTTCTAGCCTTTTGGGGGTTTTAATTATGTCTTTTAACAAAGCTGAGATATTTGAAGTTTTTTTCACCTTGGTTTTGAGTAGCTCTGACCATTGCACTGTGACTTCAGTGTGGGAAGTGGGGCTGTTCCCTGGACTGCCAGTGCTGCAGGAGGAGCAGAATGATGCTCTGGCTGTTACGTCACTGTCACCTCTGAGGAGTGTCCCCAGCCTCACTTAACTTTGTGTCTGTCAGGTTTTAGGTCACCCAGTGTACCTAGGAGGGACCCTGTTCTCTGGTTGTGATACCAGAGGTCTGTGTGCTACTGCATCTGGACTTAGTGAGTGAGCAAAGGGATTTTGTTTGTCAGACTTTGTGTTGACTCCAGTGGTCATGGAGTGAATTTGGTAATTTGAACTGAGAACTGTGCTTCAGTGCACTGAGAAAAATTTTAAGAAAATGAAATGTTAGTGACTCAGTAGTATCCTTAGCAATACGATTGAGCACTGCTGCTTTGGTTTTTGTGAATTTTAAATTTGATGTTCCTACAAGTGATGTCTGTATTGTTGAAGTACATAATCCTTTCACTGTTTGGAAAGGAATTAGTCAGGCTTTAAAACAGTTTTCTGAGAATTTTTGTAAAAATTTTTTCATATATCTGTAGGTATTGGATCGTCCTCTTTGTGCTGGTGTCTCTTTTCTACTTCAGAAAAGACAGGTGTGCTACTTGAAAAGCCAAGTTGTTGTGGTATTTTATGAATACCCTGTGTATTTTCTTTGATTTAGTAAAACCTTGTAAGTTGTTTTGTGCTGTGTATTTTATTGCAAATCTCTTGTGTTTAGCTCCCATTCATGATACTCCAGGATTATAGGGATTTGTTGGTACTGTTTTCAAGGATGGTCAGTAAGGATATCTTTCTAAGATTCCTACTTAGATTCCAACTTATTTGTTAAATCATAATGTGGCACCTGCTCCACGTTGCAGTGGTAAGGTTTAGCATCTACACCTGATGCAAATGTGCTCCCACATAACCAGGAGCAGACACAGCCCCTCTTGGGAAGGGGGCACAGGCTGAGTTGCTGCTAGTTGTCACAATCTATGTCTAGCCATTCTTTATGGAAATTGGGTTGTGTGATACTTCCTTTAGGAAAAACAGGAGAAAAAGTAGGGTCTGAGTGTCCAGGATGTGTGCAGAGGCCCAGGAAATCAGAGAGGCTTCCTGTGGAACATGGGATAGCTACTGCCCTGTTGGTGCTGTGGTGTCCCCAGGGTGCTGCCTGCAGGCTGACAGGGTGGCAGGAATTGCTACAGCAGCACTTGGCAGGGGGTTGAGGTCTCCAAAATCCGAGGGATGGAGGTTCTGAGTCCGCTTGCTTTTGCTTAGGCAGAGAGAATGGATGTGAGCGTCGCCCATCTGGTTGTCACTGGTTCATAGGTGTGTTCTGAGGGGTCCATACACGAGTTACAAACATCCTGGCATAATATTTTACACTTTTGTCACATCATTCTGTGCAAGGTCCCATCCCCATGATTCTGTCCCTGGTTCCCTTCACTTTGTGTCATACCATACCTGGTTCTGTCACACAGCTGTGTCTGAGAGGAGACATTATTCACTCAAAATTCCACTTTGTCAGTTTTAAGTAGTTTATTATCAGTTTTTCAGTGCACAGCCCCCCCCCCCCCCAAAAAAAAACCCCACCAAGATTTAAAATTGACAATCATGCTCTGACCCCATTTTCTTTTGTATCATGTTACACCAAGATGTACCTACACACTGCTGGTTGCATGTTCTTGTAGTGTACTCGTAACTTCTAGTTGGTGTTTGCGCTTTGCTTTTGTTTTTTTAAATTAACTGAGACCTACATTTTCAAACCTTAAGGAAATGTTTCAGTGGCTTTTGAGCTGCAATTTTGAAAATGTAAACCTTTTCCTTTGGCCTTGTCTTTTTGTGCCTTTGACAGTTTTTCACACTCACATTGAAGTCAGTAGATTTTTAGCCCATATATGGTTACATATTAATATGTACATATTAATACATGTGCATTTTGGTGAATTGTCAAATTAAAATTGACCCAAGTGACCTTACTGCCAGTATAGCTGCAGCATGAGATGTTAGTTTGTAAAGATAGGGAGCAGAAAAGCTGAGACACAAAGTAGCCCAGCATCAAGTGCATCAGAGAGAAATGCAGGGAAAAGTGCCATGCCATTTGAAATGACAATTACATTGTCATTTTCATTGTGAACACTTTTAGGTTCTATATTGGCTGTGATCTTTGTACTAACTGGTATCATGGAGAATGTGTTGGCATCACAGAAAAGGAGGCTAAGAAAATGGATGTGTACATCTGTAATGAGTGTAAACGGGCACAAGAGGGCAGCAGTGAGGAGTTGTACTGTATCTGCAGAACACCTTATGATGAGTCGCAGTGAGTTCGGATAAGAACCTCTTATTCCATGTCTAGGTAGCAAAACTGCTCTGACTGTGCTTTCCTGTTCCTTGCAAAGAGTAAAAACGAGTTATTCTGCATATATTGTATTCATTCGTAATACAAATTGCTTTCTAGTAACTGTCTCCCCTTCCCAAATGTTTCTGTTTAGTAAATGTTTAGGAAAAGTGAAGTCCCTCAGGGTGGTTAAAATGTATTGTGGTTTTTATTTTTAATAACAAACTACTAAAACTCCATGTACTTTAAATTGGGATTTATTTTCTTTTTTTATTATTTTATTTAACAGGGGATGGTTAGAAAGACTAAAAGACAAATGCTGTATTTAGTGGATTTTTTTGTGCTTTAATCTGATCTGACTAGAGAATATAATTTTAGTTTGGGGGTATATGGTTGGTATATGATTATATATATGTGAATTACATATATGTTTTACTGTAAGGCTTTGTGTCATAGAATATTCCCTCTGTATTCAGTTACAAGTCTGAAGCTTCCATATGAAAAGAGCTTGTATGGAGTGAAACAAGCCCTAGTTGTAGTCCAGTTTGTGCAAAATGCATCTTGAATTGGTTTGAATACTGGCTGGGTGAGGCTTCTGGCTTTACACTGTTCCTTTCATCTCTAAAGCAGAGGAATTATTTTTGAAATCTTGATTACTTGAAAGTATAAAATTTAGGAACATGTTTTGAAATGGTCTGTAAATACAAAAGCAGTTGGAGTAGAATTTGTCACTGAAATCTGACGTTACCTGTTGTTTTTAATCATGCCAAGTATCTGCTTGTGTGCAGGGGATGGCAGGTTTATGTGTTTAAATGCAACCTGGCCTTGAAATAGATGAAGCCACTGACGTTTGGTTTGGCTCTTGCAGATTTTACATTGGCTGTGACCGATGTCAGAACTGGTACCACGGGCGCTGCGTGGGCATCCTGCAGAGCGAGGCAGATCTCATTGATGAGTACGTGTGTCCCCAGTGCCAGTCCACAGAGGATGCCATGACTGTGCTCAGCCCACTCACAGATAAAGACTATGAAGGCTTGAGGAGGGTCCTGCGCTCCTTGCAGGTGAGGACAAAGGGTGGCAGCACCAGGGAGTGTGAAATCCCAGTGGGTTTGGGAGGAAAAGGTGATTTCTCCTTATTTATTAGCTCTGAGGATTGAGGGAATAGCAAAGCTGTGCCACTGTGTCAGCTGCAAACTTGCTTGGTGTTACTGTGCTGAGGAATAATTACAATAATTAGTAAATCACTGCTCCTGAGTGGGTGAAATTAAACAATTCCTTCAATGAAAGGCTTTTAAAAGAAGCAGATTTAGAATCCCAAAAGGCAGAGTGGGAGCCCAACTGCACAGGGTATGGAAGGTGCAGTGTTCTGTTCTCAGATCAGTTTTCTGTGGGTTGTGATCCACACTTCCATACCTTAACTGAGTGTTACCAGGTTTCAGGAGTGTTCTCACAGGGGATCATTATCAGCATGTAAATTATGGCATCTGATAATAAGAATAATGCCTGATATTTCTGGTTTGTCTGTTACTCACAAATAGGCTTTTTCTGCTACAACTATAAAGACTTTCTAAGAATTCTGGTAAAATTCTTAAAGTCATGATAACAGAAATCCTTTAAGTAATATTTTGCATTGTCCTGTATTTTGCATGCATTTATAAAAGCATATTAATTTCAGGGTACTTGAAAGCACTCTCAGTAATTTCATTCTGTTCTTTTCCATGCAGCCTGTTCAGCACAGTATCCTGTTATGTCTGAATTTCAGTTTCCTGTTTTGAAGCCCAACTACTGGGTCACTGACATTTAAAATTTTACTCAGTCATCAGATGAGAACTGGTTCCTTTTTCATATAATGCTGCACTTCTTCCTGAAATTCAACTCCAGACCCCAACAGATAAAAGGATGAAAATATTTACCTATTGGTAGTGCCTAATTTAACTTAATTTTATGTTTTCATTCTCTCCTGTTTCCCTGCCAGGCTCACAAGATGGCATGGCCCTTCCTAGAACCGGTAGATCCCAACGATGCACCAGATTATTATGGTGTCATCAAAGAGCCAATGGGTAAGTGTTGGTGAGAACAGCCTGAGTGGGTTTGGCCTTTGGACTAACAAGTTAATTTCCTGCTGACCAGTTCCAACAATATTTTGCAACATATACAGGTTAGGCAGGTGAAACACTGTGATTTCTCACTGATATATTCAGAAGTTCATGAGGGCTGTTTTATCTGCTTCTAGGCTGACTCCTTCACCCTAAATTCTGCCAGTCTCACAGATGAATGTGGAAGTCAGTGCAGCAATAGGATAGAATTCATGCTTTTAAATTTCTTTATTTAAAGAGGACAATTTTTTTCTGTCTTTGTAATGAGCATCTCCTCCAAAGGTTGGGATATGTACTCCAGAGGCTGAGGAGGAGGTGATGCTATGGAAGTGTGACATCCACCTTAAGATGGAGTTCAAAATTATCTTCATCTGACTTGATAGTATAGTATTGTCTTATGTGTAATTTGTCTTTAAAACTGCAGGAACAAAAAGGATTCAGATGTTGTGAATGTGGGCAAAGTGGAAGGGGAGATGCTGCAGCTTTTCAGTGCTTTACTCTGATCTTCTTAGAGCTCACCAGTTAAAACTGGATAAGCACTTGGATGTGAAACCTCCTGGGAAAATCTTCCTCCTGACAGAAATGGTGTTGGGAGTGTTACTCCTTTCGTTCCAGTATTGAACCAATACCTTTTCAGACCTCTGCATGAGAGCCAGTGTGTCATTTGAGCTTTCTCACCTACTCCTCACTCATTCTAGAAATAAGAAAGTTCAGTTTAGTATCTTGGCAAATGTTGTGGTATGTTGACTGAAAATAATATTTTGTTTAGGAATTGTATCCTTTCCTGTTCCAAAGTTTTGGACTGTGCTGTTTATGACAATGCTTAACAACTCTTATTCCATGATGGATGGGTTAAAGTTTACAAGGAAAGCTCAAGTAACAGTATTATTAATGGAGGAAACAAAAGTGCATTTAGCCCTTTCTGATTTAAGTAGTAGGAGAAGACATTTGTAATACAAATAAATCTGAGTAAAACACACCAGGTCATCCAGACCCATCTGCAGTTGTATGCACACATTCTGGCATCACTGGTATTTCAAAATAAGCACCTTGAAGCATTTTCCAAGGGCAGATAGTTGTTTTTCTGGCTAAAAGTGCCACTAGACATTTACACAGCTACATTTATATTTCACAGGTTGTGTTCCTCTCCCTGTTTTTAATTGATATTTGCATTAAAATAGGACAGTTACTACTACATCACCATTCCTGTCCCCTTAATGTGTCTGGTCAGTAAGGATGAGAGCTCTGGCATTTTGCATGACCCTGCACTTGAAATCTTTCATCTGTGTCATGTGTAATGTGCACATTCCCATAAGAAATTGATAGCTCATTCAAAGCAAGACAGGACTTCAAAAAATAATCAGGAGGTGATGGCTGGTACATGCACAAGGTACTTGGATCCTCATTCTCTGACCTTCTTTTCCCTTCATTTCTTCAGAAGAAGCAAGGAGCTCCTTGCAAAGGTTTGCCCAGGTCATGGTGATTCTTGTGATTCTTGCATTGTATTGAATTTACCTGCACACAACATATTCATGCCTGAGTGTCTCTTCTGAGGGAGACCTGCTGCTGTCACCAGTCACAGCCAGCATTTCTGGAAAAGCCTCTGACCTGGATAATGCTTTGTTTCCCAGAGTCTTGACAATGTAGATTTCTCTTTAGGCTGAAAGTCTCTCATTTAACCAACCTTTGGTTTTTTTAAAGACCTTGCTACCATGGAAGAAAGAATCCTGAAACGCTACTACAAAAAGGTCACGGAGTTTGTGGCAGACATGACCAAAATTTTTGATAACTGCCGTTACTACAATCCAAGTGACTCCCCTTTCTACCAGTGTGCAGAAGTTCTCGAGTCTTTCTTTGTACAGAAACTAAAAGGATTTAAGGCAAGCAGGTAAGCTGCAGTGTTCCTAACCACAGGTGTTGTGTTCACCCCTGAAGTCTCCTTTTGAAGCTTACTTTGCATTTGCACGGGGATTTGCTGCTCCGTGCACTTTCCTGGAAAATTTAGTCAAAATTAAGGCTTAAATGTCATTTTGTGATGGTTGCTTTGGAGTATTTATTCAAAAGGGGTTGTTAAAAATTGGGGTGGTATCATAAATTTGCAAAATTTGAGTGATATTTCAACTCATTGCTGCAGAAAACGTAATCATTTCTGACCAGGACAAATACTGTGTCTGAGTTGTGCTGGTGTTCTACTCTGCAGTAAATACTTCTTGTGCTAATAAGAGACAATCCTGCTGTGAAGCTTATAATCCAATGAAAGAAATTAAAATACTTCAGTGTTACTCCTTCTCTCATCTTTTTATAATTTACCACCTTTGAAACAGGGGAGTAAGTGAAGTTTAAAGTAGGGTACAAAAAATGAAGCATAATTCAAAATTGACCTTTCAGAATTAAACTTACAAATTTTTTTGAAGAAGGGCTGACATAGAGCATTTTCCTTACATAGACATTCCTGTAAAAGGATGTGCATTTTTCTGTCCAGTTCAATACTGTAATAATGATTTTTGTCAGGTGGTTTCCAACCCATGTTTGTGTCACTGCCATTGCTGGGTCCCCAGCACTCCCTGTGCTTGCACACTGATTTCATTGCTACATCTTATTTGTTATTGTTTTTCATTTATACCATCCATCTTCTTTCTTTTCTTGCAGATTGTGATATCTTTAGTCTGAACTTTTTAACTGGAATCAGAACTGGATGTTGGGGTCACTTTCTTTTATTGTACAATCCAATGACATTAAACAGCCCTAAAAATCCAGATAATTTGTCTAAAAAGTAAATGTTGCTTTTGTTGCCAGCAGTCACACTGGTGAACATAACTGTATTAACAAAAAACTGTTCCCTTCCTCAAATACTGTATTGAGAAAAAGGAAGAATTCATCATGGAAACCTTGTATTCTATTGTTTTAGTTTAAGTCACTAATAAAACTGTGAATGTCAAAGAGGAGTTTTGCTGAACTCTGCTTAGCAAAAATGTGATTTTAACATGCCTGTTGAGTTTTTTTTTTCTAGTAAGTTAATCCAAAGACTTATTGAATAAATTAAAGCAAAGTAGACCTTATTATAAATATTCACAACTAAATATGTTTTTTTTGCTTTCCTTTTGATGGACTACTATTATGTAAATATGTGAGTAAAACTGATTTCAGGCATTTTGGAATATCCCAGTGACACACTGCATTTTACAAGTACTGAAATATTTGTATTCTGGAGGAGAAAATGGGCTTAAAATTCAGAGCGAGAATTACTATTTTTCCTGAAAGGGGAAAAAAAAATAAATGAAAGCAACGTGGTGATAATTCCCTCATTGTGATTTATTTTTGGCAACACCTTGCAGCAACTGTATTCTCCAAACTGAAGGGTGCTTAATTCTTCACTTTCTTCTGTATTCTGCAGGTCCCATAACAACAAACTGCAGTCTACAGCTTCTTAGAGTTCAGCGTGTTAACCAAACACACGAGCAAGGATCTGGTTGTCTGACAATTTTTAATTAAGGAGCCAGATGTTTTTAGTCAGGTTATCCTGACAAGACTTGATGTAAACTGCGTTTTTATTGGTCACAACAGTCAAATAATATTCTTGGCTTATTTTGTCCAAAGGACAAAGAAATAAAAATCAGCAGCACCACTTTCTTGTCAAGATCAAATTGTTGTACTATTGTGGCAGAAGCAGGAAAACTTTGTTTTCTTGAAGGAGAGAGAGAAAGAGAGCAAGAAAAAAAGATACAGTAAATGGGGTCACGATTAACTCCATGGAAATGCCACGTCTGTTCTTCAGTGAAGAAGCTGGTTTAAAGTCCACACAGAAAACTTTGACTGTATTTATTTATTGTTGCAAAAAAGACGCTTTTTTATTGCTGCCCTCATTTGTCAGCTAATTATTTTTTCTTATAAAATCCAGCCCCGGTTCCATGTAATCCATTCTGTATCTTAACATGATTCCTGTAGGTAAAAGTACAAGAAGACCTCTAGATGTCTTTTCTTTCTATGAAAGGAGCTGCTATGTACACATGTGCACACACACAGGACTGGGAATCAACAAGGAGTTTATCATTCATGGTAGATAAAAACAAGCTTGCATAAAAGTTGGGCTGAGTGGTCATGGACTACAGACTCTGTTGCCTTGAATATAACAAACAGTACAATTTGTCATTTACTCTGCACCAGACTGAACTGAGTAAAATCTATTTGAAGGTATCTTGTTTGTAAACATTTGTCAGATTCTAATTTTTTTTCTTTTGTATTAAAATTCAAAATATGGATGTATATGAAACAAAATAAATGGAGATCATTGTTCTCCCCACAGCCGTAGGTGTGTTTGAGTGTGTGCTGCCACGTGTGTGTGACACTTTGGGGATCTGTGCAAGGAGCAGGGGTGGGAATGGCCAGGGAGCAGGAGCCGCGTTCCAGCCCTGTTAATCCTACTGGAACATTCCCTCCGTGGTGCCCAAAGGACTCTTCCAGCTGTGCCAGGGCAGGAGGTGTTTGTGAGGCGTCCCTGCCCCCGGAGCTCAGCGCTGGGTGCTCTGGCAGTGATGTGCAGTACCCTCCTGTCATGGTGTCCCTGGGAGGCTCCTGCGCTGCCTCCGCGTTCCCTGTGGGAGCAGCGCTGCCCTGAGGGGTGAACTGGAGCCCAGGAAGATGCAAATTGCACATGAGGAGGCTTTTCCTTCTGTGTGTGACTGGCTTCCTCTGGTAGCTGTCTGTAGTTGCCAGCCCTGGTTTCTCTGCAGCTCCTCACCCAGCTGACCAGCTTTTGCACTAACTCACAGTCAACTTCTGTTCTGCAGTGGTCTGGGATTTACCTGATTTATGGATAAGCTCCTTTTGGGTTTAACCTCACACCTTGCTATGCAAGAACCTCCTCTGTTGTTTTTCTTAAAAAAGATGTTGCTACTGACCACCCTTTCTTAAACTTCCAGCTCAGGTGTTCAGGTTCTTCTGGGGGGATTTTATCTACTAAAAACCCTGTGTTTTTGTACATACAAACGTTGTCATTTAACCTATATGTGAAAATTACTAATTGTTCAGTGTGGAAACAATAATCCATTTATGCTTCTGAAAGTCAAAGAAGAGTAATTGCATTTAGGTTATGTTGTCCTTTGACGTTTTAAAAAAATGCTGCATATTGTAAGCATTGTGTTTTAATGGGACAAGGAAAAATCTCACCTTTAACAGCACTGGGACATATCCTGCCTCTCATCCCAATTTCTCAGCATTTCTGTACTATTTATTCATACCTAAATCCATATTGACATGATTTAAACCTTTCATACCTGTAGGCAATAGATTGCTGTTTTTAACAAATTGTGGCAAACTGAAGAGTACTTTTTTGTACCTTATAGGACACATCATCCTAGACAAATAAAGTAATGTGTTTGACATGGATTTGGTGGTGTTTCTAATGAAACATTGAAAATGTTATTGGATATAGGTCTTGGCTTTGCCAGCTCATATGTAACTGAATTAGGCTGATGAGGGAAATAATCCATACATATCAATGCAATTTAATGCTGCTGATTAATCACCCAACCCAAACCATTCTGTGATTCCATGAGATCCTCTTTCAGTGTGTTCAGTTGCCATTGGGCAGGTCAAGATACTTCTCTGGATTTAGTAGTGGTGATGTTTTATAGTTAAATGGTGTTACAGGAAATAAATCACTTGTAATTAATCCCCACCTGCCATCAAGCATAAAGTTCATAAGGTTTGTGATCTCTGCTCAGTCCTTGTCCTCTTTGTATTTTATAAAATATTGCAACTGTTGTTTTGAAATTGTCATATGTTCTAAGATATTGAAAATGTGAGCTGTGCCAGCTTAATTTTCCTTTCCTGTCTCCTCAAATTTGAAGCAATTATCCTCGATCTCAATTTAGTTCATGCAGAAGTTAATGGAAATTTAAAGTACAGTAAGAAGTTGGGCTTGCACTAAAGCCTCGAGTAAACCCTGGACAGACAGGATGAGAACAGTTATTCCTTTGCATCCAGATTTCTGTGTGGTGGCAGCAGAATTTTCCATACTTATCCAACTGGAAAGGAAATTATTGACTGTGAGGTACCAAAATTACCATGGCAGCTGTTGAACATGAGCACCATCCAGATCCCAGTGTGGTTATTGCTGGGAGGGTTTTGGAGTAGCAAGTGCAAGACTGGAGAAATCCTCTCGATCTAGGAATTGTTCAGGAGGTGTGTAGTATGTGATGAGCCTGATGACAACAGTCCTGCTCCTGCTCCTGCTCCAGCCCTTCTCCATGGGGCTGTGACACACAGGGATTTGTTGCCCAGCTGCTGTGGGAGCATTTTAAGGAGGGACCTTCCAATCAAGAAGGGAAAGGTAAGAAGATTCGGTAGCACAGGAGGAGAACATTGGATAAATGGCTTTTCAGGCTCCCAGAGCAGCATCTGTATCCCAGTGTTTGGTGTCAGTTATGGGCCCTGAGCTCGGCCTTGGTATGTCCTGAGCACTGGTGTCCTGTGCTTGTCCCTTCCCAGGGAGGTTTGTGTTGGGTTTTACACACACTGCCCTGGGCTGGGGCAGGATAACAGCAACGGGGCTCGGCTGCTGCTCTGGGCAGGGGGATGCCTGGAGGAGTTGCTGCTCACTCCCTGGACTTCCCCCGAAAATAGAAACAAAGAAACTCGAGAAGCACATGTAACCCTTCCTCCTTCTGTCCCTCCCAGTCACTCTGGAGCTTTGATTCATTGCCAGAACAGTCCTTCTGCCAAATCAAAACCCCCTCAGATTTTCTCAGGAAAATTCCATCAATCCATGCTGTGCTCCATGCAAAGTCTTTCCCATACCAAAAGTGGGACATGGTATTTTTTAGGTGGACTCATGCTATGAGTAAATTTCTATCCTCCAGTAAGAGCCTTTTTAGGTCCCAAATATGGGATGTTTGGTCTTGGTATTTGGCTCCATATCAAGAAACATTTGATGCAGGGTAGCCCATCCCATCCCCTGCTCCGTGGCTTTCCAGTGACACTAAATGAAGCTACGGAGATGTGTGACAAATACAGTGTCACAGCTACCTTGTTTCAAAACAGAAAATGCTTCCATAGAACTGCCACTGCTTCCTGTGGCAGGTCACATCATATCACTGTGTATGTGGGGTTTTAAGCTGTGCTGCATTTTAAAAATTTCTTAATATAAATATGTATCAAATCCTCATCCAGCTTGTCACGCAAGGAGGTGCCTTTGTGCAGCATCATTACATAAGCTTTTTGGGTTTTCCAGAACCCAGTTCACAGTGAGAGCAGAACCTCATGAGCGTTTTATTAGTTTCTTTTACAGACTTATTATCTGCGAATACTGACTGGAACAACAAACATCTCAATTTCACCACATTAAAGGTACTAAAATATTGTCTTTTTTATTTAAAAAGTAACTTTACTCTTGTGCAAGTACAAGCTTGGCAATATTTCTCCTGGGGAATGGCATTCAGCACAGCTCTGGGGTGAAGTGCCCAGGCACACCCAGTGTGTGCAGCCTGTGCTCATTTTGCATTCCCTTCACTGTCACTTGTAAACACAACTGGGCATTTGTGTTCTGCAATTCTTGATTTGCTTTCAGTCAATGTGCTCATATACTCAAATTATTACACTCTATTCTGCATGCTTCGTGTGAACATCCAGCTCTGCTGGAAGAACGGTGTAATTTACAGAAATACCATGGACATGGTTGAGGAGACAAAAATAATATGAATGGTACTTAGTGGTGTTGGTTTCTCTGAAATCAAATGCATGTGATACTTGAGGCAGAACTGTGAAAGCACAGTGAACATCCTGTGTAGATAAAGCTGTGGTATCATCTGTGTTCAAGGTGAAGGCTTCAAAGTGCAGTTGTTGTGTACCGAGGACAAAGCTGCCCGAATTTTGCATTACAGTTACTACGGATTATTCGAGGCACACTGCAGCAGGGGAAGCAACGATAACCTGTGGCTCTGAAAGCATCTGGAGCAAATTCACGGCCAGTTAACATTCCCTAGACTGCCTTCTGTGCTGAGCCACCAGGGGTGCCTGCTCGAGGTTTGCTAAAGCACAAAAGCCGGTGTTGGATTGCGGTTCCAGGCGGGAGCCCAGGTGTGCTCTGAGGGTGGATCCCGCTGCTCTCACATCCTGCACGGAGCTCCTGGAGCTTTATGGACACTTGGAGCGCGCTGCCCTCACCCTGAGATCCCTTTTCCTGTTGAATCTCCTCACGTAGCTGCTGCTGCTCCCGACCCAGCCGTCCCCTGGGCGCAGCCGCCCCCGCAGGGCTGGCAGCAGCTCGGGGGGCACCTGCCGGCGCCTGTGGTAGATGTGCCCCATCACGATGTACCTGCTGCCTGCAACAGCAAAAACAACACAAACAGGGCCCATCACGATGTACCTGCTGCCTGCAACAGCAAAAACAACACAAACGGGGCTGCTGAGCCACAGGGAATGAATGGGGGGTCACTCTGAGGGCACCGGCGTTGGGAACAGATGTGAAGTTTTGCCTATGGAAACACCCTGAGTTCCGCTGGGACGTGGGGGTGGTGCTGGCATGGAAATGGTGATTTTGGTATTCAAATGGTATTTGATTAACTTTCACTTAAAAGGAAAACAACGACTTACAAACAAACCAACTTAAGTTCTTGCTTGTATTGTTTTAGGGATCCTGAAAACTTGCCATCATTTTGCAACTGGACAGAATTAAGACAGGGCTATGCTGGTACCTGACTTCTTCATGCAGCTGGTTTTCTTGTGAAAATTTTGAGAAATTTGGAAGGAAAAAAAAGGCCTCAACTTTGAGTAAATACTTTTCTTCCAAATTTTCCCAACAACCAGGCTAAGCCTATTAAAGTAGGGCAGACTAAGATTGCAGTGCATGCAGAGGAATAGCAGAATGGATTTAGCTGGAATGATTTACCAAGTTTAAAGTCTGGACATGGTTTACTGCAGTTTGAAGTATCCACAACCAGGATGTGAACTCGGAAGAAGGCGGCGTCAGGAGTGACATACAGGCGACTCATCTTGTACAATCCATCACTGTCTACCAAGAAGGTAATCCACTGCACTCCATTCCCCAGGCTTTCCAGGTTATAAACAATTCCATTCACTGCTGTTTTAAGGGAGAGAGGAAAATAGGATCAGATTTTATATTGTGGCAATTTTCGGGGTATGTGTGAAGGCTGTCATTTAAAACTCTGTAAAGGAAGTGTCAGCAGGAATCCTTTGGCTCAGGAGTGGGCAGTAGGAATTGCTTCAAATAATCACATCTGGTGAGGTCATTGCCTGAAGTTTTGCTGCTTTGCAAAGCTTGTGCTTTACAGGTTTGAGATGTTTCCTACTGAAGTAAGCAATGGGTTTAGTACCATTTTCTATACTGATATATAAAAAGTGGGCATATTTACCTAGCAGAGTAAAATTTTCAAATTTAAAACTTCCCAATGAAGTACAAAGCCAAGCTGGTAATGAAACACTTTGGCTTTTGAAATAAAAGGCCCTTGTCATACCAAGAGACAAGGACACCAAGTAGGTTGTGTTGGGAGCTCAGACAAGCACTTCATGCTGTTCTCCCAGTTTCTGGCTCTGGCAAGTGCTGAGCTGAATGCAGGGATAGGAAAACAGCACCGTGTTAGTGGGGCTACTGCACCTGCTGTTACACCTGCCTCGGGAAGAACTCTGATTCAGTCATTTATTCTTTTATCTGCACTGTAAATGTAAAGAAAGGAAAAGTTCTCGCTCCTCACTGCTGTGGAACTTTGGCTCATCTGTTGCTCAGACTTTTTCCTACCTGTCCTTTCAATTTAGGAGCAGAGCTGTTGGTTAAGGGCTAAAACACACAGAGGTCGTGTTGATGTGAAGCCCACGTTGGGCAGGAATGTGTGAGAGTGGTAAAAACCAAAGCAGGATAGCATTTGTAGAAAGCACTTCCTGACTTCTCCATTTAGAGAAAACAGATGTCTCCTAACGTGTTTATGTTCTACAAATGGAAACATCTGTTACCACTGGGCTTGTATTTTCCTTATCTCTTAAAATACTGTGAGAAAAAGTTGGTATCTGTTTCACAAGTCTGTAAGCACAAGGCAGGGTTTCACTCAGAAAATGCTTGTCCTTAAACAGTCTGTACAAAAATACCAGGCTGTTTCCTGCCACCTTTATTTACCTCAATGTGAACACAAGGACTAAAGACACTGAATCCTAAGGAACTTCAAGAAGAATCCTCTCTAGAGAGAGGATTACAGTCCTAGTTCTGTTTGGTCCACTATTTTAATTTCAAACTTCAATCTCCAAAATCAAACTTGCTCTAAACAGTAAGAGATAAATAACCCAGCTGCAATGTTTAAGTTGAGAGTATTATCTGAAACAATTGTTCTTTTCAGTTCTATTGACCGGTCTCAAGGACACTGTTCCTCCAGAGGAAACATTAAAAAGGGCAGTACTAGCCCAAGGTAGGGAAAGGGTAATGCAAGGATGTTTATGAAGAGCTGTGATGGGTCCTTTTTGAATACTTGGTAATTATTTAGCATACTTACCGTATCTTAATCACAGTATTTTAAAAGTAGAAGTGATAAGTAGACAGAAAGTGCTCTGTCCCTGTGGGTTGAGGGGGACATCACCTACCAAACTCGCTGGCACAGAAAGCCTCCACTTCATCCTGCTCCTTCCTGCACTCGCTCAGACACACCTTCTCCTTGTCACCATCTACAACAGGAACACAGCCTGAGGAACACACACGGGCCCTTTGGGCACCTCTCATCCCATTTGCAATGAAATTTGCAATGGAAGCCTATGGGAGGCTCTGGGCAGCCTGTCCCTTACCTCTCCTCAGCACGCCCAGGTCCATCGGGCTGGGTGACCAGCGGTTGGTGACCCAGGAGGGTTTGGGGATCCTGGTGAAGGGCTCGGGGTGTTTGTAGGGGATTGCCCTCCCTGGCCGGTTGAAGTGGTGCAGCGAGTTGGGATCATTTGACTCCACTGTTGCGGAGTGTGGAAAAGGATGAGCTTCCAGCAGGGATGTCGCCTTTGGGTGGGAGTGGAGGGTGTGAGCCCAGACGCTGTTGGCAGCCTTGGCCAGCCGCCGGTCCGTGTGCTGCCTGTTGGCCTGGCCGGAGTCCAGCGGGGCGGGAGAATCCCCCCGGCTCGGGCTGTGCAGGGCCACGACCCCTCCGTGCTGTCCCAGGTGCTTCCTTAGCCCTGTGCTGTTTTCCAGGGAAGGCTCCCCGCGTTTCTTCTTGTCAGAGGCCAGGGAGGGGATTCGCAGGGGTTTTGGCTGCTGCAGGAGGGCGGGAGGCATTCCCAGGAGCCCGGGATTCCCGCTGGCACTGCCCATGCCCCGCGCTGGCACTCCCACCTGAACATCAGCAGCAGCTGCTGAACTAAAAACATCTTTGCTGAGAGCCTGGCCGGGTTTCTCAGCATAGGGCAGGGATCCTACAGGCAAAAAAAAAAGAAAAAGAAAATCAGTGTTTTAAATCTTTTATTCCATGTGCTTCAGAATGGGAAGATTTGAGGCTCTAATCCATACGTGAGACCTTCAACAATAAGACAAAAAACTAATAAATATCTCAACAGATTAAGCATCCATCCCATCTCAATAGATGAAGCACAGTAGAGCTCCTCATTCCTCTACTCAGATATTGAAGATCCAGGACAGGGAATGCAGCTGTGTGAGCAAAACAGGAGATTTGCATTTTTACATTATTATTGTTGCAAATTAAAAACAAACCCTTTTCTCAAACCCCTGAATCTCTAGGGAGCATCTGAGGAAACAAGGTTCATGTTGCCATTTGGGACGCTTGTTTAAAAGACCATGACAGCAGAACTATTTGGTTTTCCCATCCATGGGATGCCTGTTGACAATGTCATCCAGACTCTTCAGGGGCTTCGGATGCTACTGGAAAGGTCTTTATCCACAGTTTTGGATCTCTCACTTGAGCATATAGTACCAGTGATTAGACTAGTGCTGCTGAGTAACAATTATTTCAAGGCTTTGCTTAATTTGAGAGGACAAGGGTTGAGAAAGAAGAAGTGTCTGGGAATCCAGGGAAAAATAACTTAATGGCACTGTTCACACAAGCTGGGCAGTCACCTGCACTTTCATTGATACCTTCACCTCGATTTCTTGAACCTCACAAAGCAAAATGACCAAAATGTTAAGCCTGGCAGGAGAGAAATTTCCCCTGGCAGTCCATTTTCCTTTTCCTTTAGCCCTTCCCTGCATGCCTGGAGTGAGCCAGCAGAGTTTTCACAGAGCTCACCCACACACAGCCTCTGTCTGGTGTTCACGGCCGTGGTTATTCTGTGTAGGAGGCTGATCCCAGCTCCTTGTGTGAAAAGAGAGATTTGACATACACAGATGAACAACGTCCTGGTTTATCTCCTATAACTGATTCAACTGCTGACCTTGCCACTTCTCCCCCTGTGCTCTCACCAGCTGCTGTCATGGGAAAGATTCCCTGATATTTGGGCTGGCCACACGTAAAGTCAAAAGAATGTCCATGGAGAGAGGGGTGGAAGAAGTCCAAGCTGCCGAAAGCAGCAGGCAAAGGGGGGTTTGGAGATGGTTCAGTGTGGAGTTGTGCCCTCTGAACAGGTGTCTCAGACTTGGGTGTGTAAATAAACTCTTCTACCACTTTATCACGCCTCCTCAGTCACGGATTGTATCAAGAAATAGTTCATTTTTCTCTACTAAATCTGTCCAGGACATTGAGGTGCTCCTCCTGTACCAGCATATTCCTGTCTAGTTGTTGCAACCTAAGAAATACGACTGCAACATAACCAAATCCCAGTGGAACAGATGTAAATGCTATTTCTGTTCAGTCAGTGAGGCACTAAAACTGAAATAAATGCACTCAGGACAGCTTGCTGCAGGCACACAGGGCACACTGAACATGTTAAAGTCAGTCAGGCACCTGGAGCTAGAGGTGGAGGAGACTAAAAGAGACAGGTCACATACAAATTATAAAAACCCCAAATGCAGAAGCAAATCCAACTTCACTGCCACTAGTGTCTGGCAGGACAGAGCACCAGCTCCCTGCCTGCTCCTGCCAGGTGTTCTTAAGGCTTCCCAGTGCTGGCAAATTAAATATTGCAATTTACATTCTCATCCCACAAATAAATTGAAATGTTTTTTTCTTTTGTCCTTACTTGCTGAAAAGGCTACGGGCTGGGTTTGTAGGAATGTCTTCAGCCTCCCCAGATTCCCAAGGCAGATGTGCCCCAGCCCCGCTCTGAAGATAACAGACTTACCAGAAGATGATCTAATGACAAAGCAGAGGAGCCAGAACACTTGGGTTGTCATTTTGAAGTAAAGATTTTCCAGACTCAAAGAGAACTGGAGTCTTTTATGCCCTTCCCCCGATTCATGCTAATGAGAGGCAGCCTGAGGGGAAACGGGAATGGACAACCCACTGGAGCAAGACCAAGCTGCTGCCTCCACCAGCCCTGCCTGGGAGGAATGTGCTCCTTCCCATCGGGAACAACCCCCTGGCTGCATCACCTGTGTCCTGGGAATAACACACCCACTCGTGGTTTTAGCAGCAGATTTTTATTTCGGGGAGAGTCTTGCCCTCCTGTGGCACTATGTAGGGAAAAATCATAGGGAGCAAGCCTGGTTTTCCTGGCTATGGAGAACTGCGTTCTGGAGGGGAATTTGGGAGATGCTGAAACACTCCCTGGCATGCAGGATTTGTAAAGGATGTGCATGACAATGGAACGTATTTGGGGATTTCTGGCCACCTCCAGTGATACAGCTGCTAATCTCCTCTTTTAGTTTCAGGAACCAGTTTCAGTGATTCTTTTCAGACTGAAAAATGCAGTAGTGACTGTCCAGTCCAAGGGAAAGCTCTGCTGATCCCACACAGCTTTATTTTTAAATCTCTCTTTGCCATCATGAAGAACTTTTACACACCAAGCCAACCCTGATTTGGATTACTGAATTAAGAAGGCTTATTTCTAAGTGACCTTATTGCTACACAAGATTTCCATTGTGACAGTTTAACTCACCAGCTGCTGCCGGGTGCTGTAGAAGCTGCTCATGACTTTAAGGGACAATCAACAACTTTAAAACTCAATAAAGGCACGAAAACCCACCCTTGACAGAAAATCTAACCCTCAGCAATGCCTGTGGCAAGGTATTCAGTTTTGCTTAGTTTAAGCCGTTTGTTTTGTCCTGCCTTAATTAAGCATTTCAATAGGATTCCCAAAAGCTCGGGGCTTTGGCTCCAGCAGCGATGGGTGAACAAAGATACAGAAAATTCACCAGAATAGTGTGGAAAATAAATGACATTTCACCACATCTATTACTCAAGAAGTTACATTTCTACTGCAGCACTTAATAATCCTTGTTTTCTTCTGTTATTTGAAACATTTTAATTCTAGAACTATCCCAAGATGATGGCCATTAAGGGAGTAGGAATGTAAACTGAGAATGAGGGAGAGGAGGGCTCCTCCTACATTGCTTTGGTGACCAGCAGGTACCTGCAGCAGGCAGGAGAAGCTGGAGTGTGAGTGCACTGGGGATGGATGGATGGATGGATGGATGGATGGATGGATGGATGGATGGACACACATGTGAGCATCCCACAGACCTGTATCCCAAGGATTTTTTTTGCTGAATTAGCTGGCGGTGCCATTCAACTCTCATTCACATAGGGCTGTGTCTGCACTGTTTCCCCAGACTCTTCACCGGGATCTCCATTAAGAGCACAGTAGTGGCGTCTGGATTATTCCCAGCACTCCAGCGGCACGGGGATGCTCCAGCAGCGGAGATGGAAGAGCTTTCCCAGCGGGGCCGGGCAAAACACGCACCGACAGCGCCGTGCTCATGTCCGGATCCCGGGCTGCTGCACTCCCGCAGACCCCGGGAGGGAGCGGGACCCACCCGCGGGATCCCCCGGACCCCAGGCAGCGGCAGCACACGGTACCGGCGAGGCTCGGGGCCGGGCCCGGGGCGGCTGCAGGTAAAAGAGTCGGGGGGTCCCGGGCAGGGGAAGCCCCGCGGCAGCGCCACAAAAGAACGCGGCACGACCCAGATGGGACTCGAACCCACAATCCCCAGCTCCGGAGGCTGATGCCTTATCCATTAGGCCACTGGGTCACCCAGCGGAGCTTGCGCGCACTGCCTGGTAAGAGCCCCGCCCGGCCGGCCCCGGCCCCGCCCCCTGCCGGCTGTCACGTTCTCCCCGCTCGCGGCGGACAGGCCCCGCCCCTCCCTCCTCGCACACCATTGGTGGCGGTGCCCCCAGGCCCCGCCCCGCAGCGCGTGCCCGCGGCCCCGCCCTCGCCTCAGAGGGAGTTCCCGCCCGCGGCGCGAGCGCGTCACCGTCGGAGCCGCGCGCGGGCGCTCCGCTGTCCCCGCTGGAGCCGCGGCCACCGGCGCCCTCCTGCTCCGCGTCTTTAAACTTCCCCTCACGGGCCCGGCCGTGGCTCCGGTGCAGCAGCCGGTAGCTCCATCCAGTCGCGCAGCTCCACACTCAGCCTTCTCAGCAATCCCCCTCCTCAGAGCTCCGTGACCTCTCGCGGCCCTTTTGCCCGCCTCACACGCACCCTCCGCTGCCCTATAATCTCACCCGCAGCTTGGCCGCTGTTCAGTCCCAACTTCCCAGTCTCCCTCCACCTCTCTGTCGCTTCACTGTGCTGGTAAGAGCCTTCGGACCTGTCACCTCCCTCACAGCCCACACCACCTGCAGCACCTCACACACACTCCCTCAGGGATCTCAGGCACTGCCAGCCCTCTCCCTGCCCTCAACATCCATCCCTGCGCCCAGATTTCACTGTTCCAGAGCATGCACTGCCAGCCATTCATGACCCAATGGAATTTCTTCGTGCCAACCTTTCCTTCAGGAAAACAGGTGGTTTACCTCCATTTCTGCTTTTGAACTGCTTTTTTTCTGTCAAATTACTCTTGTTTAATATCTCCATTTGTTAGTAATGTGCTTTCTCTTCTCTTGGCTTCCCCGCTCTTGTTTTTGTGGGTGCTTTTTACAAAGCTCAGCACTGTAAGGCCCAAAACCAGCTATATAAGATATCACTGGTAATTCCTCCTCCTCAGCAAACCTCCTGCACACCTGTGTGCACCTACAGATTGGTATTAGTGGTTTAATGTGACGGCTTAACACACAGACATATCGATGTGCATACCTGACACTTCTCTGTTATACCTTATAGGTGTCTTGAAATGTCAGAGTTGCTGTCAGAGTCATGTTTTTCCTACAGTTTTATGGTTTGAATTATATCTCCTGTGAAAATCGGTGTTCTTTTGTATTCCATCCCTCATGAGCAGGCCAAACCTATTGGAAACAATCCCATCCCTTTTCATGCCATGCCACGGGGGCAGGAATAATTTTCTTTTGTTATTCTGTATAATTTAGTTTTCGTCTGCCCTGATGGCTGTAGAGCTGCTTTCAAGTGTAATCTCATATCCCCTTTTCTTTGCATTTCTATGCACATTTCTCGGAGACAATAAGTGAGGCATGGAGCCATGGAATCACAGAATGATTTTGGGTTGGAAAGGACTTTAAAGCTGATCCAGTTCCATGCCCTGCCCTGGGCAGGGACAACTTCCACTAACCCAGGTTGCTTGGAGCCCCATTCAGTCTAGCCTTGGACACTTCCAGGCATGGGGCAGCCACAGCTTCTCTGGGAATCTGTGCCAGGGCCTCACTACCCTTACAGGAAAGAATTTCCTCCCAGTACCCCATCTAAACCCGCTCTCTTTCGGTTTGAAGCCATTCCCCCTCGTTCTGTCACTACACGCCCTTGTCCCAGGGGAAGCCTGCGGTGTCCTACTGATTACTGAGGCAGAATCTCCGCTCTGCATGAGGGAATGCGTTTTTCTACCCCAAACCGCTCAGATCGAGATCGCTCCAGGGATACAATTCCCTCACTCGGATCCCCCGCTCCCGTCCCGGGATATTACCGAGCCCGGCCCCGTGCACTACAGCTCCCAGCGTGCCCCGCGTGGGTAGTGCCACCAAGCCTCAGGAGGGCGGCGCGGGGCACGCCGGAAGCTGTAGTACCAGGCCTTGTGAGACGTCACGTCCGACCGGCTCTTCCGGGAGGGTGTTCCCCTTCATCGCGGGCCGGGCTGCTTTCAAACCGACCAATCAGAAGGCTGCTTTGGCTCGAACTGGCCAATGGCAGGGCGCGGCCGCGGGAAATTTAAATGCCGCGTGGGGCGGACGTGGGCAGTGGCAGCGTGCGGCAGCAGTGGAGCGGCTGGTGGTGTCCCGGCCGAGGTGCGGGGCTGGCATCCGGGCCAGGAGCTGGGTGTGGGGCGGCGGGGACACGGGCCCTGCTCTGCCCTTTTGGAAGGGGCCGTGCTTCGTGGGCAATCTCGGCTGGGGCCTCTCTCCGGAGCCTCCCACCCCTCCGCGGTCTGCTCTGAGGCTGACAGGGCTGGTGTGTCCCAGCGCGGGTTGTCGCTCTGGCGGGGCTGTGGCTGAAGCGAAGCCAGTTTTTATGCAGTGGATCACGCTGCGGGGAGCCGAGGTGCGCGGGTTTTCTTCGTTACCCATGTAGCCGTTGTTATGTGCTGCTGGCTACACCCGGACGGCAAACGCTCCCCGGGGTCCTTCCCAGTGCGAGAGCTCGTCCAAAAAGGTCAGGGTGGGGCTGGGTGGGATCCTGTGCAACACAGGTACGAGATGGTGAAAATAGTATTTAACAGTGCGTGTGTGTTGTTTGTGGAAAGGAGAATCTATCTTGCTCCTGAAAATAACAACTAACAGTATTTGGTTTAAAGTGCCTTAAAATCATGTGACTGTGTCTTCTGCTTTTGTGTTGATGCTGGAGCTTGTTGTAACATCTGGCTGTTTAAAGAGACAGCTGTTGATCAAGTCAGATGTTGTTATAGTATTAATACAAACAAGTGCCTCTTATTCTTGAGTATGGATCCAATTTTTAAGATTTAACTTTTGTAGAGTAAACTTGCTGTTTCTTTGCTCTGTTTGCAGGCTTGTTTTTATCTGTCCCACTCAAAAATCTAACAAGCAAGATGTCTACTAATGAGAATGCAAATACACCGTCAGCTCGATTGAACAGATTCAAGAACAAAGGAAAGGACAGCACAGTGAGTACTCTGGTGTAATTAGTACTTTAGCCAGCAATTGTCTCTTAAAATCTAAGTTTTGAAAGCCAAGACCTTACTCTGAGTGATTATTCTCTAGGAAATGAGAAGGCGGCGCATTGAAGTCAATGTGGAGCTGAGAAAAGCTAAGAAAGATGACCAGATGCTTAAAAGAAGAAATGTGAGCACTTTACCAGACGATGCTACTTCTCCCCTTCAGGAAAACAGAGGCAACCAGGTAAGTGGGCACTCTGAATAGACACACCTGGAGGGTCTTACTGTCTAAGGTTCTGCAGCCAGGCCAGCATGAATCCCTTCTCAAGGGCAGGGCAGCTCTACAACATCTGCATTAACAACTCAGGTGTGTATTATCACCTCTAATGGACAGCACTCTTACACACAGCTTGCTGCAGCTGCATTTTAAGCCTAGCGTAACTGGTATGAAGCACTTGGTTGAAAAAGCTTTCAGCAGTTGAGGTAACTAGATGAAGCTGATGAGGTTTTGAAATACCATGTGCTGGTGGTTCTCAGGGAAGTGGTTGTAAATTGGGGCCTATTCATGGTATTGTGTAAGAGCTCTCTGGTCAGGAATGCACATGACTGTCCTAGTGAAGCACTCATGTAACATTTTCTTGTACAGGTTTTGGCACACTGGTCAGTTGAAGAAATAGTCAAAGGAGTTAATAGTAATAATATGGAGCTTCAGCTACAGGCTACTCAAGCTGCCAGGTAAGCAGTTCAGAGGAAACCAATTCAGCTGTGCAAGCAAATAACTAGGCAAGGTAAGAGAATTGACTTATGAGCCCACTTGGCTGCTCATGTCTTTCTAATCAAGCAGTATTTCAACAAACACCATCTTATGTACAATGTTGAGGTACCCATAACTTAGGCACAATTTTATTGAAAGCATGTGGCTTTTGAATATTTAAAGTGCCTGAATATTTTAGTAGGAAGAAGTGATTTGCTCTAGTGGTGGCAAACTTAACAGTAGTCACCTAAGATTTGAAGGAATAATTATAGTAAACCTCTTGTTATAGCAAAGTAAGGTACCTTTTAAACTGTGTTAACACTTAGTTCTGATATGTATGAGTGTGGCAATCCACCTTAGAATAATGTGAACAAGGAGATGGCTGGTGTTTGAAGTCTGTCAAGTTTGTTGCTCCTTCCAATTCTAAAATATCCTTTAATAAGCTTGCACATTGCTGCAGTAATGCTTCTAGCAGTCATTAACCTCTTTCTGCTGTGAAGCCTCTAGCAGTTCAGATGTGTTATGACTCCTGTGGGTCTGCTTTACTTCAGAGTCTGAGCAGAACCTCTCGCATAGTGAAGACAGGCCAAACCCAGTGTTAACAGAGGCCTAGGAAGCCAGTGTTCAGCTTCTCTGCGTTTCTCTTTCATGCTGTGTTGTCTTCTCTGAATGTTAAGACAATGCTAAACTTTTTTTATATGGTGCTTTTAAGACTTTAATTAGTCGTTCAGATGTCTGCAGGCAAAAATAATGCTTCCTGTTTGCCTTCCTCCCTAGGAAACTCCTCTCAAGAGAGAAGCAACCCCCAATAGACAACATAATTCGGGCTGGTTTGATCCCAAAGTTTGTCTCGTTCCTGGGCAAAACAGACTGCAGTCCCATCCAGTTTGAATCTGCCTGGGCACTCACCAACATCGCCTCTGGCACGTCAGAGCAAACCAAGGCAGTGGTGGATGGAGGGGCAATTCCAGCCTTCATTTCCCTGCTGGCCTCTCCACACACTCACATCAGTGAGCAGGCTGTGTGGGCCTTGGGGAATATTGCAGGTATGTCCACGTGCTGCACAGCTCTAATTCAGACCTGTGCCCTTGTCTGAGGTGGGAGGACGTCACTCCTGCCTTACCATGCCCTGTGCTGAGCTGCTTGGGAGCTCTGCCCTAATGGCTTTCCAGTCATAACATGCCCTGCATTGCAGAGCAAGCTGCAGGAAACTTTGTCTGCAGACCTCATGCAATGCCTGGCACAACCTGTGGGTTGTATTGTGGGCTCTGCTTCCAGATTTCAGCTCAGGTTTGCTGGATCTCTAATCATGATACAACACAAACCTTTCTCAGACATCTCAGTGTTTTTGTGATTCAGCAATGAGCTCTGCTCTGTGTGTTGACTAAAAGGGGGAAGGCAGGAAGCAGTGACTCAAATAATTGTGTATGTGATGGCTAATATTCCTTGCTTTGAACTGGCTGCTTGCTGATAAGTATTGGTATGCTGAAGTTTCTCATGCTTCTCTCAGGATTACTTGATCTGCCAGTGTTGGAACCAGACTTTTGTCAAAATAAAGAATATAGTTAAATATTTAATCTGCTGTATTAGGGTTTCCAGTGGCTATGCCTTGGAGAACAGTGAATGTTCACACAAAGAGTATTATCTTGGTTTTTTAAAAGCCTTGTTTGATTGGGGTGCTCTTAAAGTTTACCCTTAGAGTTTTAAAATCAGTTATAAGGTATTTATTATGCCTTGCAATAGAATTCTCAGTCAAACTCTGACATGCCATCAGTATTATTCTGTAGTACCCAGTCATGTAGCTGATAATTATAAAGCATTTCAAGTCCCATCTAATGGGGTAAGCTCTGTTCTAGTGTAGGATTTAGATTTCTCTCCAAAGAAACACGCAAGACCCCACACAGTTATGAACTCTTAGGAAAAGCTGTATAGAAAACTCTACCTCTTCTTCCAACATAAAAGGTGAAGTTCAGTGGCTTGATTGAACATGCTTGTCATGCAATTTAACCATGGCAGTAGTCCTTTTGCCCTCTTGTTTCTTCTTATTTTATCCAGCCCTTGTTAAGGAGTAGAATTAATCTCCTAACACACAGTGGTTCTGTGTACACATGTCCCTTTTTTTCCTAGTCTTCACCTGGCTTTTTTTCTTTTTCCAGGGGATGGTTCTGCCTACAGAGACCTGGTTATTAAATATGGTGCAATCGAGCCACTGCTGAGTCTCCTCGCTGTTCCTGACCTCTCTTCCCTGGCTGTAAGTGTGCAGAGCGATTCAAGTTACAATTATTGACTAGAACCTAGCTAAACCACTGCTAACCGTTGATTTCAACCATTGCAGTCTGGATATTTACGCAATGTGACGTGGACCCTCTCAAACCTGTGTCGCAATAAGAATCCTGCCCCTCCCATAGAAGCCATCCAGCAGATCCTTCCAACTCTGGTCCGGCTCCTGCACCACGATGACCCTGAGGTGTTGGCAGACACATGCTGGGCAATTTCCTACCTCACAGACGGTTCCAATGACAGGATAGAAGTTGTTGTGAAAACTGGATTGGTGCCACAACTTGTGAGACTCCTGGGATGTAGTGAACTGCCAATAATGGTAAGTGATTGGATATGCTGCCATTGCTTGATTTGAATCCTGGCTGGAACTGCAGTTAGGGAGAGTCCATGGAACTGAATGGCTCTTTTCATACACGAGTCAGGTGCCTGTTCTAATTTTTGTGAAGTGAGACATCAGTTTCTCTCCTGCCTGGGGGATGAGACAGACTGCTGCTGGTGATGACTATCAAGCTACTTTATATAATCATTGGATTTACCTCACAGGCCAGCACAACAGTCAACATTCACTAAAGCTTGCCTTTCGATTGCTGTTGCAGACCTAAATTCTAGGGGCAGTGTTCACAAATGTGCTCTGTGCACACTATAATTAGAGAATCATAAAACTGCAATAGTATTTAGCAGGTAGTTTGCCTAAGCTCTCTCATGGGTGGTTGTTTGCAGACTGGCCTTGGAAGGTGCAGTCTCTGCATGCAGATATTAGTGTCTGCCTGTGGAATGCTAATGAGGAGCCCAAGCCCCATTGTACATAGCAGGTCATGCTGTTAACTGAGAAGGTTAGAGTAGATGGTGATCAAGTAGAGCTGTGTTTGCTATAATCTAATCTGGTTTTGAACAATTTTCCTAAGTATTCCATTCATTTTTATTTCAGACTCCTTCACTAAGAGCAATAGGAAATATTGTCACTGGTACTGATGAGCAGACACAGATTGTTATTGACTCAGGAGCACTGGCTGTCTTTCCAAGTCTCCTTTCTCATCATAAAAACAACATTCAGAAAGAAGCAGCCTGGACAATGTCCAACATCACTGCTGGACGTCAGGATCAGATCCAGCAAGTTATAGACCACGGGCTTGTGCCTTATCTCATTGGTGTTCTGAGGAAGGTAAACAAAGACTATATTTACTATGTTGAGCCTTTTCCTATTACTTCTCTGTGTTCAAACACTCTGGTTGTACTTTCACAGGGGGATTTCAAATCTCAGAAGGAAGCTGTGTGGGCTGTGACAAACTACACAAGTGGTGGAACAATTGACCAGATCGTGTACCTTGTTCAGGCTGGTGTTCTTGAACCCCTACTGAATCTTCTCTCAACTAAAGACAGCAAAACTGTGCTCGTTATCTTGGATGCAGTTTCCAACATTTTCATGGTATGTGCTTGCAATATACTTGGTTATTGTCTTTGTTGTTGCTAATGGCTCTCCAGTAGCTGCTGCCATATATCTTTCTGGAGATTATTCCACACTTTTCTGTTGCAGGCTGCTGAGAAGATTAATGAGACTGAAAAGCTTTGCCTCATGATTGAGGAGTGTGGGGGTCTAGACAGAATTGAAGCTCTCCAGTCACATGAAAATGAACAAGTGTACAGAGCCTCTTCCACCATCATTGAGAAATATTTCTCAGCAGAAGTAAGTAGCTTCAGGGGACTTGTCCACTTTTATTTTCTGTTTCAGCACTGACTACTAGATTCAAATGCTACTGCTACTTCAACATTCTGTTCTTGCCTTCTAGGAGGAGGAAGACCAAAATGTTGTACCAGACTCTACTGCTGACAGCTACACTTTCCAAATCCAGGACAGTACACCAAATTCTTTCAACTTCTAGGTCTTGTATATGCTGCCACCACCTACAAGTGGATTAGTACACAAATGACTGCCACCTCTTTGTCTTAATAGTTCCTCTTGCCTTTACTGGTTTTTCTGTGTCCTGTAGCACTTTGTCTAACTGAAACATACTTGAACAGTTCAAACTCTATATATAATGTCTGTGAATTTTTAAATGTAAACCTCATTCTTTGAGATATACTTGTAAATACTTCCTGTTTCTGTCCTTGTCCAGGGAAAGAATGCATGTGGGCAGGTCAGGCCTCTCACAAAGCCTTGAGCCACTGCTCTGCAGGCCTTCCCATAACCTCTTACCTTCTACATGACCTGTTACAGTAATAAATACACTGAACAGGCTTTTAAGTAAAACTTACTTGAAGTTCAATAAAGTGTTATCAGTACATCAAATTGAACTGTGTCACTTGCTCTCTTAAAAGCTGACTGATGGGATAAGTAAAGTTAGTAAAAAATAGATAATGGCATGAATGCAGGTCTAAACTATGAGAGATTCAATGCTGAAGATAGTGGATTTAAAACAGCTTGGTCACCCCAAGCTCTGATTTCTGCATACAGCAGCTTTCTATTACAGGACCAAGAAACTACTGCTTCTCTCCAGGTACTTCCTATAGAAATCTGATTCATCTTACCCTGTGCATAACTGAGCTAAACTAGCTTCAGCCTCTTGCAAAAATATTTAAAGATTAGTAGTACTACTTAACTGTAAGTAATAATTTGGAGGAGAGGTAAGTACAGCAGTTAACCAGTTCAATACCTGTTCAGGTACCCTTAGGATAGAGCATAGGAAGTGCTTTGAAGCAGTTGCCTGCCCTAGAGAGGAAAAATGAAGGCTTTGTCTTGGAATCAGCTGTGCTTAACTTCTAAAGTCATTGCTTACAGGAGCCCACTTTGTCCCTCAAAGGGGTTGTGAGGGTGGGGTTTGGAGGGGGAGGAGTGTTGAGTGGAGAGGAGGAACTGTAGTTCTGTTTCAGAGCTTTTTGGAATAACGGATTGAGCTATTTAACTTGAACCTCCCAAGAGTCAAATGTGCTGGAATAACTATTCTCAGCTCACTGAGTGTCTCTAGCTCCAATGATGGTGCAGGAGAGGTCAGAGTCCAGGGCTAGATGTTTCATAAACATGACTTTATTGGACCACAGCATGCAGGGGGGAATTTTGATATGTAGGCAATTCTCCCAGAGTTCATTGGCTTTGCTTCCACCTTTATGGGTGGAGGGGAATAAAAAACTCAAATACAAAACAAAAAAGATAACCCTTTTATTCTGCTAGGTGAACATGATTGATAGAAGAATCTGTTTTTGTCTCCTGTATTAGTCACCTTTTGTGTGCTTCTAAGTTTATTTTGAAGTGCAGCTGCGTAGGAAAGTGGATTTGGGTGTAACTCTTTGGCAATCCATGGAAAATCAGGTGTGCTTCATGAAGAATTCACTCTTGTGTGCTGCTAACAAAGAGCTCTTTAAATGTGCTATTGCTAATGTAGATGATGTCACTGTTGCTTTCATTAGTGTGGGGCAGGTCTGCTGCTCCCTATCCCACACTTGCTGGCAAGTGGTTCTCTCCCTGACTGGAAGGTGGTGATGACATCTATCCCTAGGACCTCTCTGGAGCCTGGGTATTGCTGGGTTGTGATAAAGTTACAAAGGGCAGCAGATAATTTGTCTGTATCTACTGTCCTGTACATCTTGTTAGCAACAATACTGTTTTGTGCAGGGCAATCTCTGTGAGTCACTGCTATAATGATTGTCCTGCTGGGCTATTGAAGCTGTTGGGAGTTCCTGCATCCAGCTCAGAATGGTCCTGGTGATACATTGCTGTCACTGATGTATCAGCAAGGGTTGCAGATTTTACCTGTCACAAAGGAGACTGGCTTGTAAAAACCACCCCATCCTGAACTGATTCATTATGACCTTCATACTTTGGTCTGTACCACTTTAACTCTCTTCTTGAACTCCAAAAAAGCTGTAGCATGTACAAAGCCTTGCTGTGGGTGTCTCTAAAGAGGCTGAGCTGTACCTGTGGTCTGTTGCCAGCCCTGCCTGCCCCTGGACTGAAGGGTGAGGCTGCAGGTGGCACACAGGGCCTATAGAAGCAGCTGGGGACAGTGCCAAAGGCAGAGCAGTGCCACCACAGGTCCCACAGCTCTCCTGGGACCAGAGTCTGGTACTGCCATACCTGTCCACAGGGGAAAGGATCACCTGCCTTGCAATGCTTTACTTACTCTTCTAGGGAGAAAAGCAACCAACCAGGGCATTTGTGCACCTGCAGTGAAGCCTCCTGTGTCCTTTGCTCTGTTGTCAAACCTCCACCCTTGACCTAAAAGCATCAGTTAGAAAATCATGATTTCTCCGTGTGGCTGTAGAGAACTGAAAGAATTAACCTCTATAAAAGAAATTATGCCAAGTCAGCTTTAATGAACGAGTCATTCTTTCCCCATCTTTGCTGTCTGAAGGACGGTATGGGCAGAGCCATACGGCCTCGTGGGCTCAGAATTCCCATTCTGTGCCGCTGTAGAGCCGGGCCGGGGCCGGCAGAGGGCGGTGCCCGAGGTGGGAGAATCCCGCCGGGAACACTCAGGTGCGATCAGCTCCATTTTCCGAATAAAGAACACCGAGCTACGGCTTCGGGGCACTCAGTGTGGTCACTCAGAACATCTGTGTGCTAACTCCCAAGTGTTTGGCCAGGTTAAATATGGAATATAAGACACAACCTTTTAAAAGCTCCTTTAAAATCAAAGTACTCTTACTTCAAAACACTAACTCCTTTAATTACTCTTTAGCGTATGCAAGTAATTTGGCTTTTGTGTCTCTGTATATAGTAAATGCGGAACACTTGTTCAATAGTGTGAACTCGAGTTCTTTTTTTCTGAATTACTTGTTTCAGATTTATCCAATATATTGAGTTAATAATAGAACACTGCAAAGTCTTCAGATGCCTGACAGCTCAGTGGCTTAATAATTAACTTTCTGGAGCCAGAGACTGTTTTTATCCAAGAAAAATGTGTTCAGCCTATCCACCAGTGAGCCCTGTTGGCAGCATGTATTTCCACAAGCAACAATCTACAATGATTATGAGTAAGTGAGTGGGGTGAGTCACCTCTTATTCTAAGAAAATGCAAACTATTTCTGAGGTTAGGATCACAGTCACCCATGAGGCTGCGTCTCTAGCTTCAAAAAAGTGGTAGGAGCAAAAAGGAAGAGGAGAATTGTTATTGCTCCTGGCTTTTATTTTGTTGGGTTTGGTTTTTCTGGGGGGGAATATTTTTTTTTTTTTTTTGTGCATGGCCCAGTCAGATTTAAGAACTTGTCCTCTTTATTTGTCAAATGGCTCACTCAGGACAAGGGCTGGAATCAATGTCTGGTGGCCTGTGTGTCAGTCTGCCAACTCTTCTATGCTGAGAGCAACAATAACAGACCCCTGCTGACATCAACTGGCTTGGAATGCAGTTGTTGCTAATGCTATTTTATCTGTAGAGTGATGGCAAGATTGCAGTCTGAGATCTCAGCAAACATAACTGCCTCTGAAATTCTGATGGCAGCAGATGCTGCCTGCCTGATTGTTCCATTTGCTGTTCCCCAAGGTGCCAGGCTCTGGAAGGAGAGCTGGGACTTTGCAGTCCTGCAGTTCAGTAGCACGTCTGTTCACTTTCCCCTGTAGGAAAAACAGCTTCAACTGTGGGAAAATTAGAAATGGTTAAACCAGTAAAAATCTATTTTTTTCTTTTCCTGTGAATTAGACTGAAATATTCTCTTAAGCAAAGCTGCTTCCTGCTACTCTATCCAGAATGATTTAAATTGCACAGAACCACAGTGGTGTATCAGCAGCAAGATGCAGCTGTAGTTCTGTAGGAAAAGGAATTCACTACCCAACAATATTTCACAGATTTCTTCTGTTTCTAAATCTATTTTACAGCAGAGCAAACTGAGACATAAGAAAGTTATCCACAGACATTCAGAAAGTTGCTGGCAGAATTCACCTGGAGCCTGGGAATCCTGATGTCTACCCCTGTAGTTAACCCATGGCACTTCTGGTCACAGTTATCCTTTTGCTGAATATGGGATTATCCCAGGAGTATTGAAGCTCTGTTGTGATAAGGTATGATGTAGATTTAAGTACAGGTCTAAACTTTGGAAGGTGTGTAAATTGGAGAAGAGGCACTGTTAGTCAAACCAGAAGTAATTAATGAAGGTTAATTGTGTTTAGTTATATTTGACCCATAGAGGGAAATGTTAGTACTTTCACTTAAAACCTAACAGGAAACACATTAACCCTTTGGCCTTCAGAGGAACATTAGGAAAAAAGGCTAAGAGGGAATTAGGGGACCCCTTCCTTAGGCTGGGAGGGGTGCACCCCCTGAAACTGGTAACTTCAGGAAAACCCATTCACAAGAACATTCCCGTTCCAAGTATGCAAAGCTGTGCATTGTGTTTGTAAAACACTTCCTTCTCACTGATCCAGGGAATGGCACTGACACGAGGCAGGCAGAAACTCAGGCTGTGGACAGCTGAGGGAGAATTGATTTGCTGTGAGTTTCATAGCATTTCCTATGGATTAAGGGTCACTGGATTCCAGTCCTGCTCCTGACTGCAGAGCACTGTCTGTCTCAGACTGGCTCCAGGAAATGGACACTCTTCCGCAGAAACCAGAAGATTTCGTGGAAGAGCCATGGCCCCTTTCCAGGTTGCAGTTCACCCACTGCCCTGGGGAGTGTCATTAGTGGGAGGGAAGTGAAGTTGGGATTTAAAGAGATGAGGTGGGGAGAGAAAAAATAAAGTAAGATGGAGAAAAATCCTATTAATTCTTACCAAGCACAACTTGCTTGACCACACTAAAATGTTGTGCTGATCATTTGAATAAAACAAAGATCAGCTCCAGAAGTGATGTGTAAATAACATATCAGGAACAGAGTTTCAATTGACTGACACACTGAAAGCAAAATCAATGGCACTGACTTCACTGTGGGGGCGTTTGGATTGCAACTATGAGCTCAACAAAAGAGGCAGTGTAATGAGGACTCATTCTCCTTTATTTCATATCTTTCTCAATTTGCATTGCACTGTGAAATGAAAATCATGGGGTCATCTTTTGAAGGTCTGATTTATTTATTTTTGTATATATATATATATAAATTATGGGGTAATATATTCATTTGTATATAAAATAGTGGAAAACTGCCTAATTTTTTCTCTGTAACAGATTGCTTTGTGTGCAGCTTCACAGTGGTAAAACAGCTGTACCACCAGGAGTATTAATAATGCTCCGTGGGCATATGGAAGATTGGAGGTACAAAGTTATCAGAAAATCTTCAGTAATCTCCAAAGCACTTTTCCTCCATCCCAATCACTTCATTTTTACCCACTATATGAAACAGATGTAAAAATAGCTCTTTCATCAGTGGATTGCTACACATATTTGGGCTGCAGAGGCTCAGTTCTGTTCAAAGCAATACTGTGAAATCATGTGCAGAATGTGCTGTTAATCAGAAGCAGCAATTTAATGTCATGTATTCATCTCTCCTCCCACATCCAGCTCCCCTTCCCAATTCTGAGCAGGAAACAACACTTGGATGGAGCTCAGCACACTGACTTTCTGGATAGACTCTCTAGGAATGAGGAGGGCCTTGAATTCTCTCCATATGTCATTTCCTTTCCCCTAATGGCTAAAAAAACCCCATTGCTGCAGTTCATATAACTTATAAGAAAAAGAACATTACCAATCTAGGGAAATAAGGGCAGGGGGATGAGACAGCCAGAATCCATTTCTGAAGAACTGCTTTGCAAACTTGACTTGAACAGAGCAGGAATTTTTCTTCTGTGTACAAATACTGGTTTATGTAGTTCCTTAAACTGAAGCTATTACCCCATCTGTACTTAAGTGTATATCAACACCTGCAGGCTGGGGCCAGACTGGGATTAGGGAAGGAAAATGTAAGCAGAGGGAGAGTGGTAGCAACTCTGCAAGATGTAAACTAACACAGAAAGGAAAAACTGAGGGGCTTGAGGCAGACTGATAATGGGCACCTAACAATTTTTAATAAGCCCAATTTTAATAGCAAATGATCCTAGAAATTACTTAAGAAAAATCAGATTAGTCCACTCCTGCAGCTCTCATCCAAACTGTCTTTAAAACTTTTCTGTTCAGTACAGCAAAGAGCACATGCAGATATCCTGCTCTGCTGCAGAACACAAAATTTGATCTGCTGTATTGCACAGTGGATTTGCAGCTGTCAACAGAATTCAGTGTGCTGTAGTTACAAACAGAAAAAAGCAATCCAGGAATAAACATGACATTAAAAACCCCAACAAAAACCATTTTAACTAAAGGGTAAGCTTACTTCCCCATAGCCAACCCACTGTGTATTAGACCCAAATTGGAACATAATGTCTTTCTAGCAACATAATCCAAATGTTTGTTAAATTTGTAGCGACCAAACTGTGCAGTGCTTTGCAGGACAAATGAGAGATGACAGTTGCTCAAAAAAACCCTGAATTTTGCAGTCAGTGAATGAGAACATGTGCACAGAGGGGCTGGATGTGTCTGTTTGCAGGGTAATTATATCTGACTGAAGAGCCAAGCCCTCCCATCTCTCATTAGACACATTGCCTAATTAGACATGTTGCCCCCGAATTCTAAAGCTAAAAAGAAAAGGAGAAAACCTTTTCTCCTTACTTCCAGTTCTATTTTAAAGGGTTTCAAGAGTGGAATAAAGGAATGATCAAGATACATGGTGACAGATTTTGCTTTAGGTTACTTTTAGCACTTCACTAGACCCACTAACCTACTTAAATATCTATGCTGCTCTTATCTGACATAAAACCTTGCTTTATAACTTTTAAAATTAAGTATTTTAGAGGTATTTTTAGAGATAAAATTGTCTTAAATCCTCCTTAATTGATTTCACTGCGGACTTGTGGGTGATTCTGTTAAAAGAAAGCACAAAAAAGCCAGTACAGCCTGTGGATAGGTTAGGTATTTCTGCAGTTCAGAAGGTTTTAGGAATAAAATTTCTTTTAAAAAAGAGGGATTGTTGAGCTTATTGAACCTGCAAATGCTTTTGTGTCGTGACTGAGCTTATTTATGGATTTAGTTTTCACATAGCATGTTTATAAATGTCTCCAGACTTCATGTAAGACAAAGAAGAGTGTTTCCAAAGCTGGACAGCTCGGGCTCCTTTCAGCAATTCCCAGAAGTGTGAGTAGATGTGGTTTGCTCATCTGACTCTTAGTGCTTGCTTCCCCATGGCAGAAAATAATCATCCCATGGGGTTGAGCCTTTGTGAGCTATTTTTGGGTTTGAACCTTGCAGATTCAGCTACCTGTAGGACTACACAGTTTTGTTATAACTTGATACATTTCCTGAAATTAATCTTGTCTCTTGAATGGAAATCTTTGGAAGCAACTTGAGTGAGACACATGGAAAAACTTCCAGTAGCTTGAAGAAACAGAGAGAATCAGAGCTATGAGGTGGGGGATGTTTTGAGTGGCTTGCACTGCCCCAAGTTGCTCTGCTTGCCAACATGAGAGGAGTTGGCTGCCAGCCTCTTGCCTACCTGTAACTGCATTTGCTCTAACAGCCACAGCCCCTGCAACAGGTCAGAATGGGATCAATTGCTCCTCTTAAACCTCACCATAAGCCCTGACACATGAAATTCTGTACAGCTTGGAACATTAATCTCTGGATATTTGGGTAAGTCATAATGGCCAGTGAGAACTGGCTAATTATGCCAAATTATTAAGGCTTGTCAGACAATGTTCCAGGGCTTTTGGAGAGCCAGGAAAGCTTCTCTGCTTGCCATGGCTGCATGGCTGGAAGATGCATCACAGAACATTTGTTAATTCTTCCCAAGCATTAAGCAGTTTGTGGTGCAAGCTGGGTGTTACCTGAGCAGACCAAGGGCTGATTTAACCAGGCCACCACCTGCCAGTGCATCACTGCTGATCATCAGTGGCTGAGGGTGAATTTCTAGCAGCAGGGCTGAGTCAGCTCCTGGCATCCCCAGCAGTGGCATCCTGCTCTCAGCATCACCACTATAATTAAAACTCAGAGATTTGCAATATAGGAGATTTTACAGCTCACCTTTTGCAGATGACAAAATAATTATTTCAAATTTATGCTGGGTCACAGGGAATAAGAAAGATTGGAGAAGGTTTGATATTCCTTTAGTGGCTAAATGATGTGGCTTGTTTAAAACAGTGCTGTATGTCAACTCTTTACATATTTATTTGGGCTGAGATTCTTCCTCAAACCACTTCATTTGTCTGAGCTCTGGGACAATACACATCGTGTCAAGTTGAATCAGATACTATCTGCAGACAGACTTTGTAGCACAGTAGTAAACTAAGTTCTTGATGCATGTCACTCAGAGGAGACTGTTTTCAACTGTCTTCTGTAAGGTCTTCTAGGAACCTGTTTTGCATCAGCCAAGGAAATCTAAGGATGAGATTCTACAGTTGCTTCATTCACAACACAAGAAAGTTGGACAGGGCAGTTGCACAAGGGAACATGTGGCTTTTCAGGAAACCATCATTTCAGTTGGAATATTTAGCATGTAACTCTCAAAGCGCTTGACAAGGCCAATTGTCCAAGAGTCTGGAAAAGGAATTGTGTTATTGATAGTGTCCTACAGATAAATAAGTGGAAATCATGGAAGAATAAAGGAAATATTCTTCAGACAGAGACCTTTTTTTTTGGCCCAAGACTTTTGGAGGCTGATTTTGTACTCAAGTCAGCAGTCTCACTGATTTTGAATCAAGACAAGTCAGGGAATGTATTTTAAGTGTAAGACACATCACTGTACTTGAATACTGAAGCTGGGCTCTACCCTGTGTGCTGGCTCTTGAAATGCTGTGCAGCACCTGCCACTGGGTTCTGGGCTGTGACATACATCCTGCAGCAGAGAACAGGGCTGGCATGAGCTAGACAAGGGGCTGGGCTGGCACATGGGTGTCACCTCCAGCCTTTTCCCAGGCACCAGGACATGATTTTTCACAACAGATTTACCCCTCTCACAAAGTGGATTTCAGCCTCTGTCTAGTAATAAAATGCAACACATCTATTTATTTCATATTCAATGCTTGTTTCTAAAATCTCCCTTTTCTTCTTCTGCTGAAGTCACATTGGGATAGTGCTGTCCTGCAGGACATGATGAAGAAATAACGTGGCTAGAGAACTGCATGGAATATCTGTGCATCAGTTACTAATCTGTTCTGGATGGATGGGCTTAGAAGTTATCTTAGTGACTAACCACTGGAAAATCCTGTGATATGGAAGCTCATGCATTTTTTTTGTAGCCACAGCTGCAGTCATTTCCCTTCAGAGACACATCATTTCCCCAAGACACATCCTGTCTCAGAGGGCCACGGTGTCTCTGCTCCAAGCTGCTGTCCCCTGTCGCAGTAGCCAGCTCATGGGTGGAGATTTCCTTCCTAGTTTCTTCTCCTGAAAAGCTTCATCTCCAGCTCCAGCTTGAGAAATGGATTGATTCTTGACCTCTTGCATAAACATTGTCTCTGCATGCCAAAGGGAGCCTTAGTGAGAACCAGAGCCCCTGTCTAGACATGTTTCTTCATCCCAGAGCTCTGATAGGTTTGTCCTCCACTGCTGGGTTAACTCTCTTTGTCTCCGAGCAGCAACAGAGACAGAGTAAAAGCAGATATTTAAGCATGTGCATCTCAATGCTTTAATGTAGTTTGTTCCATTCAGCAGCAACACAAATAATCCTCCAGTCTGACAACTTTCATAATCTGCAAAGGAAAAAAGGAATCCTGTACAAATTGAAATTTTCTGTTCCTCGTCTTGATTCCTAAAATGCAGAAGCATTTTATACATGACTGCAGTAGGGTTTTCTCCTTTAGCACAGAAGAGCAGCAGGGAAGGTAACAGAAAGCCTCATGGAGGACAGAATTCCTTTCAGGAACAGGACAAAAAATGTGATGGATCTGCAGTGAATTCAGGAAGTAAGAAGTTATGATTGGCTTAGGGAAGGTTTAGAAGAAAAACCTGTGCCAAAGAGGCAGACCAGGAGAACAATGCCCTTTGCAAGCAAAGGTGTTGAGGAATGCTTTGAAAGGGTATGAGTTAATCAGGCAAATTAACAGAGAGGCAGAGAAAACTGCTGATAGAAACATTCATCATTCTTCACAATTTCATTTTTCTAATTTTTTTTGCTACATTAACAGAGCTTTACCAAAAAAGAAAAAAATACTGATGAGATAAGAAAGGGAACAGACTTTGATAAATATTTCAAATATATCTCTTTCTAGATGAAATTAAACCTGATAAATTTAAAAATTTTTGGGGTTGCCTAGGTATAATTTGCTATAATACTTTATTTCTCAGAACTACACTGCTAGGTGGCAAAATAGGCATTTAGCATTATCAGTTGCACCTACAATGGAAATACATCATAGAGAAAGAGGAAATGAAGGTGTAATTCTCTACTTATCAACTCATCTTTAACTTCATGATCTCCAGGTGTGGTGTCTATAACTCAACCATGTCAGGCTCTGGGAAATTTAATAAATGATGACTAGTAGAAGTAAATACAATCCAGATAATTTAAAATATCTTTATTTTTAAAAATTGTCTCAGGAAAATAGTTTTAACCTTTTAATTGATTCACGAGATCATAATAATGGGGCAGAGCTCTCTTGCTTTCTTGATATCCTTACAGAAGCTGGGGAAGAATGTGATGTCATGCCAGCCAGCTCTCATTACTCCTGAAGGAATGTGCCACGATTAAACCTATATACAGAAAGAAATGGAATGTAATTCTTAAATGTTGATTTGTTTTGAACACATTCCACATGCCGAGGAATGAGTTTCCAGTGTACTCTTCCATTTCTAAAGATGGGGAGGACCTCACCTCTAAAAAATTAACTACAACCATCCTCTTCTGAAAATGAGCGCCACTTGGTTAAAGATGTTTGTACACATTTCCCAGCGTCCAGAACCACTAAATCCTTTGAGAACTATCTGTGCAAGCAAAACCTTCTTCTTCTCTTGGTAAATTCAAGAAATCAAAGCTCTTTTTTGGAACAGAAGAAATTTTTGTATTTCTAAATATTTTTTCAGAAGTTTCACTCATATAACACAAATACCACTGATATGATACCATAATGATACCAACTATTATATTATTTTCTCCTTGTGGATTCTTCAACAACCCTATTGGTGTCCTAAAGATATCTGACCTTGCCCCTTCTCTACACATTTCCACCAATCCTTTAGAGGGTGGCTCAGCTGTGAAGCTCTGGCTGGAGAAGGCTGGATTGAATTCCCAAGTCCAGCAGCAAGGCTGTCATCCAAAATGATCTGCAGGGTGATGCAAGGCACTGCTGTCCCTGCAGATCCCAGCGAGCTACCTCATCCTGAAAGGATGTGTTGTTCAGTGACACCAGCCTGCAGTGCAGCATGGGGCTCTTGTCAGCAGCTCTGATGATATTTGCTTGACCCTCTCACAGGATCAGCACTGCAGAGTGAAACCTCCCGAAATGGAACTGCATAAAGACACAATTTTTACTGCAAACACTTGGCTTCTGAAACCGAAAGCAGGATCAGTGAGACATCAGTTCTGTTAATCTGTGAATATTTTGGGAACTTGGAGAATAGTGCTAGCTCAAGAACCTCTGGGTCATAGCATTCCAGTGGGATTCCTTGGCTGGGAAAGCAGCACTTTCGACCATCAGGGACTGTCAGCATCTTTGGTCTCTATCCTGCTGCAGTTCCTGGTGCTCTGGCAGGCTTCCCTTCATCTGCTGCCTGCAGATCTTGCACTGGTCCCTCATGGAGCTGCTCAGCTTAAATCCTGCCTGGCAGTTCTAGTCAGTGAAGGGGAACAGTGAGTGAAAATCCTCATTTCCCAACAGAATTGGGAGATAGGACAGGACACGAACACCTGTGGGACACCCAAGGCACAGCCCCTGTGCCCCTGGCACAGAGGGAGAAGGGAGGGAGCAGCAGTTGGCATCTGGTGCCTCTGTGTGTCCAAAGGAAGCCTGGTCTGGGTCTTTCTCCCCATTTTAGGCACGAGAGGACCTGGTCCTGACCTAACTGGGACCCAGCCCAGGCAGGCTGATGGAAGCTGGAGCCCCTCTTCTCCCCCTGTTAAAGACACCCCTGCTCTACAGGACTGCCCCATGTGTCACTGATGGATTTGGGATGTATCTGTAAAAGTGCTCAAGTCTTGTTGGTTGTTTAAAAATCAAGTAAATACAATCAAATATGGCATGTATTAAAGGAAAATGCACAGCAGTAGCAGCCATCCTGCAGACAGTACATTTTATATGCTGACTCAAATGCAGACTGTCAGTAAATGCTCTAACACTTGCAATATATCACAGTGTTTTCACTGAAAGGCGAGCAGCGTGTCCAAAAATCTTAGAAAAATTTATAATTCAGCAAGTTACTTTCTGAAAAGCAGTTTGAAACCAAGTATGCCTCATGACCTTTAAAAAACACATTAATGAAAGCCTTAAAATGTTCATATAACTACTGAACAATGAAATACTGTATTTAATCCAAAAGGATTTTTTTTTAAATATTGGCATTTCAATTAATGTCTGGCACACTAGTTATCCTTAGAAAAAGATCATGTAGAAAGAATTCTATGTTTGATATAACATTAAAACACTTCTGTCAAATTATATCAGAATTATTGAATATTGGGTCCAAAGTGCACTGCAAGACCCCAGATATCATGATGTTAGGAAAAATCTAGAAATAAGTATGTGAAAAGTGGTTTTATATTTTTGGTTTTGTGTTCAGTTTAGCAGTGGCCAGGTAACCAGGTAATGTTGCAATATTTGCAAACCATCAGGAATTTGCTTTATATACTTGGTTTAAGAGAAGGATAATGACCTATGTGAATTTTTTTTTTTTTAATACAGGAATCAGGACACCTGGAATATCTTTGGGGTGTGTGCAAATTTACATAACCATTACAAAGTAACTTTTTAACTGTACAGTGAAATATAAAGCCATAAAATCCATAGCTGTATTGTGTCCATGTTTTGTAGTAAAAGCTGCTTAGACTTTGATTGTTTCAAATTCTTTTGAAGCAGTGGCAAAGCACTGAACCACTGTTTTCTCTTGTGCTCTGCCTGTGCTGTGAAGGAGGTTGGTGCCTAACATTTGCTAGTTTTGTGATGGCACAGAGGACAGGCACAGCCCTGGCCAAGGAAGGGATCCCAGGGCTCCTCTGCTCCCTGTTGAAATGACATTGGAACAACAGTGCCACCACTGCAGGAAGCATTGGGAATCTCTACCTGGCACTTCAGACACACTTTGGGAGGAAGGAGTCTCCACTCACTTGTAGGAGAGGTCACATTTTATGGAAGGAAAGCTTTGAGAACCACATTGCAATTCCAAGGCCTTCAGTAGGGAAAAAAAAATCAGTTGTATGCCACAGGTTTGAATTAATGAGGCCCAAGCTCCGAGCTCTGCCAGGATGGGACCACTCCACTCCAGGCATGGTTACAGCTCAGCTCCATGCAGCTGCAGAGACAAAATCTCCTTCCTGGGCTCTGCAGAAACCCTGTGATGAACTCAGGGAAGCACAGGACATCTTCTCATCCCATGCTGGGATGATCAGCATCCCATGCTGATCCATAGCTGGATCCTCATCTCTGACTACCCACATGATAACAACACTTCACAGGTTACCTCAGCAGGAAGAAGCCAGAGCAGTGACATGACCAAACCAGGAGAGTATTAGTAAGGTTGTTAGTAAGAGTAGGTGTGTGATGTATCAGCTCAGACTTCCAAAGTAACCTTGACTGTTGCAATCTTTGTAGCTTTTCTGGGAGCTTTTCTCACCCTTGAGGCCCCTCTGACCCTGCCCATGACTTTGATGGAGCTCCCCTCATGGGAAGTGTGTTACAGAGCTGGGAAAACTCTGGAAAGGGTCACCTTTCCCTCAGGGTGGGAGTTAAATTAGGCCACGTGGCATGGATGCAAGGCATTTTTATTTTTTAAAAAATTATTATTCTGCGAATGGCAGTTCACAGAACCCAACTGCTGATTTCTACACAGTGCAGATAAGAACCAAATTGGTCCAAAGTTTAACAATTTCCAAGGCTGGTCTGTCACACCCTGCCCGCAGAGAATACTGCCTTAGATCAGCAGCACTCTGCATGGGACCACACATTTCAGCCTGGCTCTCAATTCTCCTGCCATGTCTTTTCCCATTTGTACCCTCGATTTTCCCATCCCCACACCCCACACAACTTCTCTGTCATCCTCTCCTCTCCACCCTGGCCATTCACCCACATTCTTCCCGATCCCCAGATTTCCCAGGCCAATCTCCACATCCTTCCCAGTCCCCTACTGCCCTTCGGACACGGCCATTCCCCGCATATTTCACAAGCCCCAGCTCTCCCTGGACACGGCTATTCCCCCATCATTCCCGATCCCCATCATTCCCGATCCCCGGCCATTCCCGATCCCCATCTCTCCCAGGACAGGGCCATTCCCCCATTCCCCCGCTCTCTCCGGCCAGGGCCGCCCCAGCCGCCGCCGCCACCTGACGCCGTTCCCCCCCCCAGGCTCCCGGGCCGACCCGAGGCGGGGCGCGGGGGGCGGGCAGGGCCTCCCCGGGCCAGGAGGGAGGGACGGAGCGAGAGGAGCCGAGGCGAGCCCGCCACCAGCCCGTCCGTCCGTGCGGCTCCGTCCCGGCTTTGTTGTGCTCGGGCCCGGGGGCGGGGAAGCGGAGGGAAGCGGAGGGAAGCGGGGAAGGCTCCGCTCCTCCTCCGCGGCCCCGGCCCCGCTCATGGCGACGCTGGGCACATCCGGGCCTCTCCTCCTTCTCCTCCTCCTCCTCCTCCGGCGGCCGCCGCTGCCCTGAGCGCCCGGCCCGGCTCCATTCGCGCCTCCCCCGAGCCCTTGGCGGAGCAGCGGCGGGGGAGCCCCGGCCGGGGCCATGTCCAACCCGGGGGCCCGGCGGAACGGGCCCGTCAAGCTGCGGCTGACAGGTGAGGCTGGGCCGGGGGCGCGGGGCCAGCCCGGGCGGGGGGCGGGAGCGGCTCCTCCGGGTGTCGTTGAGGTTGAACCTGGGGCCGGAGCGGCTCCTCAGGCCTCGCAGGGAAGGGGAGGGCGAGGTTTCCCTCCCCTCGGTTCCCCTCGGCCCGGGCTCGGCGTGTCCGGGCTCCGCCGCCCGCCCGGCCCGGGCCCCGCAGCCGCCTGGGCGAACTTCAGCTACCGCACCCCAACTTCGCTGTTTATTTTCCCGTCGTCTTCTCGGTGTAAACTCGAAAGAAACTGTCACGCTCTTTGTTTTCATATCTTTGTTTGTTTATTGTTGTTGTTTTGTTGGGGTTTTTTAAGCGATTTCCTCAGCTAAGACTGTTGGGTACTGGAGAAGCTCCCCAGGGCAGTGGTCACAGCCCCAGGGCTGCCAGAGCTCAGGGAGTCTTTGGACAACACTCTCAGGGACAGGGAGGGATTTTGGGGTGTCCTGTGCAGGGTAGGAGCTGGATTCGATCATCCTGGCGGGTCCTTTCCAGCTCAGCATATTCCATGATTCTATGATTGTTCATAGTTCTTGGGTGAAGTGCCTTGTGCTGCCCTCCTCCAGAAGACCACTTGACCTCTGGTATTTTAAAATACCATTAAAACGGTTCACCTGCATGCTAGGAAGGAAAATAATCTGGTCTTAAATACTTAAAACTATGCCTTTTTCCATATAAAATCGCAGGTAAACTGGCTTAGAGGAAAAAATATTGGAAATTCTGCTAGAGCTTTCTTTAAAAGAAAATCAGGACACTTGAAACTAGCTCTTTTCTTCAAAGAATTGTTAAGTCTTCCAGCACATAAATGATGCTGTGTGTCCTGAAGCATCAGTACATGAAGGTGAGCAATTAGAAAAGAATAGCTTTCCACTGTAAATACTCATCTTTATATAGCGTATCTAAGCAGCTTGCAAAAGAAATGTTTTAAAAAATATTAAAAGAGTTGTTGTATATACTTTAGGTGCGTAAGAAATATCTCAAATTTAATGGCCAGTAAAGAGAGGTGTTTTCCTATTGATTTTTCCAAGTACGTTATTTTTACAGGAAAAGTAAAATGTATCTGCCTATGTTTTACTTTGGAATTACTTGGACTAGATTTGTAATCTAGTTTTCATGGAGATTTGTGAGTGTCTCTATATTACACTTGGAAGTAAAATTCCTAAAATGAGCGTAGCTGGGACTGCTGCGTGGAACAGTGCTGCCTTGTTTTTACCGAGTGTTTTGTAGCTCTCTCCTCAGGTTATTGCTGTGTTAATGCAGTGCTTTAATACTTTCTTTCCCTGAGCAGTGAGTGCTCAGACTTGCTTATCTTTGAAACATAAAAAATGGTCTGTAGCCTTATTTAAAAGGAAAATACTGTCTGGGGAGTTGTCTTTCTCACCTCTGTATTTTGTGTTCAAATTTGTTTCATATTTTATTTTTATTGAGGATTAAGCATATAATGAAATTGTGCCTGGGACAATCTCAGTGTGTGGAGGGGAGTGTGATTGTGACCAGAACCAGGCTGGTTTTACACACCATGGTCAGCCCCCAAATGATGCAGGTACAACCCTAAGGAATGTTTTTGGTTTTTTGTCGTCTTGTATTTTAGGAAGGGAATGTGCAGAGCATGGGATGAAGGCAAAATTGTCTTTTTAAGACTGTTCCAGGGTTAGCAGCTCTTGCAGGCACTGAGTACCAGTTCTGTTATTGGAAACTTATAGGAAACACTGGCCTGTTTCTCCAGTTGAACAGCTTGAGGTATTTTCTGCTTTAGATAATTGGGAGTTGTTTCACGTAAGGTCGTTTGTTGTAAGGAAGCTTTACATGTTTAACGAAAACATTGAATTTTATTAATTCAGCTGACATGTTGTCAGTTCTTGCCTAGGAATAGATTTAAGTGTTTTGTGTGGTTTTGATTACCCTTTTTGATTGGAAAAGCAGTTTGAGGGCTCTTGAGTTCTAAAACTGTTTGGAATTAGAAGAATCTGTATATCCAATGTTTTTAAAAGTTTATTCTCGAACTGACAAATGCTATTTAATCTTAATTTTCTTTGGCTCTATGAAACTAGCAGTCTTCTGTTTTGGCTTGAATATTTATAGGATTAATTCTGCAATCATTGTTCAACACTTATCTTTTCTGTTCATTATCTCTAAATTAGATGGTATAGATTTAAAAAATGGATTTCAAGAACTGGATTCAATTAGCAGTTTTTCAGGACATAAACATTAAAGGTTTAGATGGAAAACATTGTTTTGACTGACTGGATAAATGACAGGGTAATGTTTGATGTGAGTCCAAGAACTGATCTGGAGCTAGTGCCCAACTTCTCAGTCCATCTTGAGGAGCCAAATAAAATATTTAACCTAGGCCTCATTTTGCAAAAAAGGTTGACTCTTTGTTGGGACCTTAAGAAAGTTCTGAGAAATGTTTGGCATACCTTTACACTAAGTGTTTAACAGTTTATTTAGGTCTGGGTTCCACAACAGAGACAAACCACAGCGGTGGCATACTTCTAGTAAGTTTTTATTTAGTTTCCAGTGTATCTGTGTTACACATATCTTATAAAAGGTTCTTCTTTTGTTTCAAGGTGTAGCTGTTTGTTGCACATATCACTTGAGTCTTTAGTGATCCATATGTTGATATAGTTCACATAATCTTTGGCTAAAAAATCTCTGGATAATTGTTAAAATCTGAGTGTCGTGGCTTCTGAGGATACTTCTAGCAGGAGGTGTAAATCCTTGTTTCTGATTAAAATATAGGCAATGTAATTTAAATTAGCTGAAGTCTAGAATTGCACTAGTCTTCTGTGAAATTTATCTTAGCAGCTTGTAATAACAATGTGCAAGGAAGTGTAAGGAGAATTTGTCTCTCACATATTTACCACCATTTGATGTGGTCCTAACCTGGGTACATCTGAGTTTTACAAAAGCTGCGAGAGCAGTCATCCCCTTCCATTCCTAGTGGGATTTTTCTCAGTGTTGTGTTGAATATGGGGATTTGTAAATACACTACACTGTCAGTCAGAACATTCTATGATTCCTTCCACCCCTGTGTTGAATTGTGTTGATCTTCCATTCTTCAGAAAACTGGGAAATAGCCATTGTTTTCAGTAAATATTTTATATCCCAGTATATGAATTGTCTAGTGTTAAAATAGCTACTTTTGAGTGCTTTCACTTAGGAGATCAATGACACCTCTCTGAAGCCCATAAGGCTGTTTTTATCAAGCAGATTCTTTCTAAAATGAGTTTGAAGTCCACAAAATTCTGTGAGCATTAGAATATATTGAGTAAAGGTTCAGTGCAGAAGTTTATTTAGTTCACATGTTGCAGGTAGTGTTTGTCTCAGAATTGTTAACAAGTAAAGATACTTTCATAGCCACAAAGCACAGTTACACTGGGCTGGAAAAAGTGGTAATGAATGTCCCACGGATAAAACTGGAATGAGCTGGAAGAGTTTTGCTGGTACAGGATCAGACATAGGCCTGAAGAGTTGTTGAATTTGTTTTTCCTCCTTCTTACTGCTTCCAGCTTTCCTGCAGGGTTTGCTGATTAGGGAAATAAAAGCACTGGGTGTTGTGTTGTGGAAATGGATCAGCATCTCATGTGCTGTCCCTCTGTCTCTTCTCTCTTGCTGCTTTATTCAACCCTCACACTACAAAGGTGGGACTGTACTGTGAAGTTACAGTGTTGAAGGAGAAAGTGCTGCTGTTTTACCAGACCATACAAACTCTGGTTGTAATGCCAGTGATATTTCTTGCAAAACATACTTAATATTTAGAAAAAGCCAGAATATTCCTGAGCTTTGTAAAACAGTGTGGAATGTTCAAACCTGTTTTTTTTTTTTGCAGTGGATAAATCTATTGTTAATCCTGTTGAAAACAGTGGTTTACCTGAATCCTTAATTTTCCATCAATGGTGGTGGAAGCAGGACTGAATTTTATGGATAGCAGAGCCTTACTGTGGGAACATCTGATTGATAACTGATAAGTAGCTCCATATATTTTTATGTAGCAAGGCAGTGGTTTTATAGTTGACTAAAATTGTAGTGCCATTTTAGGTCAGTTTAAAATCTGAGTCCTGTTTCTTTTTTCTCTTTGTAGTCCCTGGCTTCACTTTCTGGGCCCTCCCTTGTGTTGACTCCAGCAACTGAGTAGCTATGGGATGAGCTAAAAGCTAATCCTACCAGGAAAAATAATGTTTTTTTGTATTGAAGAAGAGGGAGGCAGAGAAGAAGCTGCAAAGAGGGCAGGACTGCCTCTCCTACCAGCAGCCTGTAGTTAGATTGGCTTTGGTCAACAATAAAACAATGGAGTTCCTTCATGTAAGGTATATTTGACTTAAGTACTAGTTTTTGTAAGCCATGTGTCATTAAGAAATCCAAATCAATAAATTACATAGTAGGTGGATTAAACTGCTGCAGTCATAACCAAGTCAATAGACATGTGTCTAATCAGATGTACAGGGACTGATGGCTGCTTGGCCCTCAATATTTTCCTCAAAGTATGAAGTGTGTGTAAATAAATGCTTTCTTCTATACACAGTGTAGAGTTATAGATATTTATATACATATAAATCAGTTGTGGATCATACAGATGCCAAAGAATTGTAATAAACAACTGAGCAGCTGTATGGAGCAGTTTCAGCTGTTTGTTTCTGTGAGTTCAGCTTGTATTACAAAGTTTTATTCATCTGGGTATAAAATGAGATATCTATGTTCAAGAGTACATAATGGGGTATCATGGCAAGGAAAACTAAGATCAGAAAGGATTTTTTGGTGAAGAAAATTATAGGAAAACAGTTATATGAGGGCTTCAATTAAAAGATTGAAATTCAGTTTAAAAACCCCCACTATTCACCTGTGGCTGTACAACCAGGAGAGTATCACATAGAAGCTAGTAGGGGATTTCCATGTGTGGGTAACATATGGGGCATATGTGGGAGACATATGGGAAATCTGCAGGCAGTCCTAATGGTAATGTTTAAAAAAATTGAAGCTATTGCCAGGAAAAAAATAAAGGAAATCCTGGGGGTGGAATATTAGAGAGTAATGTTTAGAATTGTAGTTTTCAGTGAAGTTTAAAGAGTTTACATTGTCCTGTAATGTCTGTCTGCATAGCTGAACAAACCTGAGAAACTCATCTAGTGGTGACAAATTAAATTCTGTTTTCTTTGTTAAACACACTGAAAAAAATCTGATCAGGCCCCAGATGAAAACATTTTGTCTTTTTGTCTGTAAGGTGAATGGGTAGATCCCTGAAAGAAGACGGCTTTTAATGTTTTGTTCTGGTTTATCTCATGGCCTTTGAAGTCCTTCCTTGCTTTGCCATCTTACTTAGGATGACATCTCACCACTGGGCCAGACCTTTCTTGCAGTGTTTAACAAAGGGTGGATGATTCCTTTGGGTGTCTTCCCTGCTCTCCTCACAACAATGACGTGAGCTGGCTCCTGACTGGGCTGAGTGGCACGAGTGCATTACTGCACAGGCTCTTATGGGCTTGCTTTAATGTATAAAATGTGAGTGCTTCATCACATGTGCAGGGCTGAGATCATTGCAGTGACTCCCGAGAGCTGGGAGGAATTCACCTCAGTGATGTCAGACAGGGCATGGAAAAGGAGCTGCTGTGTGTGTCTGTGTTAGCAAAGCATGCTCCTGTTTGGGGAACAGGATCAGCATCTTGAGGGACAGATGTCAGTAATATATTCAAGGAAGCAAATTGTTGACTTTTTCTTGGTACTTCATCTTGAAGTACTTCCAGTGAAAACATGGATAAGATTGCTTGTAACTTTAAAGAAGTCTTGGTCTGTTGATAACAAAGCCCAGGACAAAACTGGCTAAGCATTATCATCTGAGTTTAAGGGGGAGACTGATACAGGATGGAGAATAGACATGCTCAAGATCATAAAAAGGATAAACCAAGTAAAGCTGGGATTTAGATCCACTATCTTTTGACTTTCTGCCCATGAACATTGTTTCTTTTGAGTTTAAATCCACAGAAAAGATGGTTCTGTTTTGGGCCTTGTGAGACTATGCAGTTGGGTGATTTGTGTGCAGTTATTGCTCATATTCCATATTTGTGTTGCACTATCAGCTATATTTTAGCATCCTTCAGACTCTTTTTTCCACTTCAAAATACTTTTTCTTGTTATTGCTCAGGCAGATCAGACCAGGAGGACGGTTATCCCCAGAAGTGAGTAACACATATTGCTTTTGATGAAGTGTTACTCACATTTTCAAAATTGTGAAAGTGAAACAAAAAGTAGCAGTATGTGAATTTCTGTGACTGTATCCTGTTGGTAATTTTGTGGAATGACTCTTGGCCAGTGCATATTTAACCCAAGTTAGAAGGCTTGTTTTCTTGGAGAAAGGGAGAGTCACTCCATGGCTGTGGGATTGTCAGTGGAACGGCTTCAATGCTTCCTTTCTGTACCCGATTCATTTGAGTCGCTTCAAATATGCAGAGAATGTCCAGGCTATGTAATTTACAGGTCACAGTAAAACTGTGTACCCAGATTGTGCCAGTCATGCTTCAGTCAGTGTGTGTGTGGTGCCATCTTGCCACAAACATCAGTGACAATGCCATAGTAAAGCTTTCCAACCCACAGCACCAATTTTTGGGATGCGTGTGTCCCTCTGCTGCATCCTGTGCTGTCACATGGGGTGAATATATCCATGTTAAAGTGCAGCTCTTTTCATTCCCCTTTTTCTCTGGCTATAGAGGACTGTGGTGGGCTGATGTGTAAATGAGTGGTGGCTTCAGGCAGGTTCACAGAGCAGCAGGGCTCTGTTGGCATTTTCATTCTGCCTTGACCCAGATTTTAGCATTACTGATGGAGTTAAATGGAGTAATAACTAATTATATCTGTCATGATGCTTCTTTTTAACATGCTTAACCATTTGATTTGGAGCTTATATATAGATGCATACATAAATTCAATTATAGATGCAGTTGTGCTTGTATTTAATTGGAGGTGGAATATGTTGGTAATACTTAGAGGAATTTTCTGAACTTGGGTCAACTAGAAGATTTCTCTAAGACAAATAAAGACCAAACTACACTTCTAAAATTATGTATGGTAAAACTCCTGCTTTGTGTGTGTTATAGGACATGAGGAAAGTAGATGGAGTATACCTAGTAATTTGTTGTTTCATTTTATTAAGACAATCTAATAAATGCAGGTATTTTTAATGCAAAAAATGTAGAATGTACTAAAATTAATTTTATTACTGGTGAGGGAGGAAAGCTGTATCTGGGTTGTATATTTATGGACATGGCTGGTTAAAAAAATTAAAATAAAAATCCTTAGGCATGAAAAAGAACAAAACATGTCTGAATAAAATTCACAGAATTACATTCATGCTTAACAGTGTGGAATTAGAAATTCATGGCATTAATGTACCAAGCATTGAGGTATCCTTATGACAAACAGTCCTCCAATTTGACTCTTAACAGAAAATGTTCACCTTATTCTGAAATTATTTATTTATAATATCTATAAATATTTATTTTCAGAGAAGTAGTTCTTCCCATTATTTTCCCTGGTGGATTATAAAATAGTTTATAGCTCTGTATAGAAGATTGTATGCAGGACTAGATGAGTAATAGCATTGTGCTTAGCTGTAGTAATATTTAGCTGTCCTCTTTTTTGTTTAGCAGCAAAGTAAGTTCTTCTGTCTTAATTTACAAAGGGTGGTATCAGGTGTGATATGAGAAACGTCACAGGATAGAGCTGGTGCAGGTGATGTCATTCAGAGGCAGGAGGGGACATTTGTAGGTGTGAAACAGGACAGAGTGGGGTACAATTGTTCAAGAGCTGACACAGGGACATGAAGGGACCGTAAGTTTCTCAGGTTTTGTGTCACTTTATAGTGGAAGCAGAAAATAAATGTGGGTTCCTGTGCTTGGACTAAAATGTAAAGAAATGTGCATTTCGTGTTGCTGAGTACAGCACTGAGCCAGGCTGTAATGATTCAATGATTGCACTGTCAGTGTGGAAATCTGAAGATAATGAGCATTTCACTTCATCCTGGTAATACAAATACATATATTTTAAAGGACACAAAATACCCATTGCTAAGTACTTCATTTATATAGATGTGAAGGACCTCATCCTCACATCTTCTGGAGAGCACTTGCTCAGCTGTACCAAGTATGAAATTTAAAATTATTACCTTCTTTAAGCCTGAGTGCACAGAGCACACATAAATTGCCCAGACTTAAAGAAGGGCATAATGCATGATAAAACAGAAATTTTCTAGGGCTTTTATTTAGAGGATTGTAGTAGAAAGTTCAAAACGTTTTATACTGTTCTTGCAGAAGGTTCTTGTTAGTTGAAGCTTGTGAACAACGATAAAAAAATTTTGTGCCATCTTTGATAATTTCCAGTGAGTTGTGTATGTGGCATTTCTAATGTCAACCAGCAATTCTGGGTGCTTGGTGAAGCACAGGGTGTTGGTGAACAGAATCTGCAATGTATATATGTGAGATATATATAGATAGAGATATATCACACACAGTTATAATAAACTCTTGGTCAAGGATGTTGGAATGGGGAAAATCTGCTGTTGCCTCTGTTCAAACATAATAATGCTGCTGCACACGGAAGTGTCCCTGCTTTCTTAGAGAAGCAAATGCTGTCTCTAAATTCCAGGTGCTGTGCAATAATTCCAATTTGCCTTAAATAGTTGGATATCAGCTTTTTTGTTTAGAAGTTAAAGAGTTTAAATCTCTGTAATGGTACTAATGTGAGGGGGGCAAGGTTTATTCTGAAGTTGTGCTGTCGTGTAACACTGTGGCCCTTTTGTGAACATCCTTCATATTTGGGATTTCTTCTTAAGAACTGGGTTGAAAGATGATTTAAAATGTTGGCTTCTGCTTTCTCCTGCAGCAGGAAAAGAGAAGGCCTTTAAGGAAAAAATGACTTAGAGTAATTTTCAGTAGTACGTGCGTCGTGCCTGGCTTGTCATAAAATATTTGTGTAGTCTCCTCTCCCTTCCTCAAGCAGTTCCCACAGTTCACAGTGTTCTCTCAGTAGCTGTTATGAGGGGGGTAAAAGGAGGTTAAAAGTTCTGTAGTCCCATCTACAAGGATAGACAGTAAAGTTCTTGGTTCCCCTCCCAAACAGCAAGTGGTTATTCTGCCTGGGGGGAGATCCTGTATATTTAGATTTGTCTGTGTCTCACTTGCTTCTGTGGCCAGGGGATCCTGAAGAAATTTCTGTTCATTTGTGAGATGTGAATGTGGCATTGTGAATACGTGCCTCGGATTTCCTCATTACAATATTTATCATTTTTCCTGAAAGTTCCTTTCCTCTGGTGAATTGTTCATCCTGTAGAATCAGTCAGCTATTTCCTGTGTATCAGCATAATGTAACTTCATCTACCCTGAGCAGGACTTTGGACCCATTCAAAAGCTTTACATTTTTCATAAGTTTATTGGAATTTAGTAACCTCACTCTCCACATTTCAACAGTTCTTTGCAGTGTGGTCCATGCCTGGAGATGCACTTGTCGTGCTCCCACCCTGTGTCACTGCAGTGGAGTGGCTGTAAATGCTCAGGAAAATTGTCCCTGGTCACCCTGACCCTTGGATTGTTCCTTTGTCCCTTCAGCACTGTGGGGACTGGGAGCTCTGGGGCCTGCACTTGCTTCTACTTTGTGTCATTTGAACATGGAATTGCTTTGTCTGTCTGAACATCTTGGCCTTTTACTTGCCATCAGTGGAATTTATAACTCTGGCTGAACTTGGAATAGTGAGCTGGAGCTAATAATGCCAGCTCCAGTTAGTGCTTCCCATTATCAGACACTGCTCAGTGCTGCTAGCAGCCGGCTAACACGGACGTTTTTCATGCTGAGCAGCTAAATCAGACCAAATTTATTTTGGGAAGATTCTGCTAAGCTTCAACCGGTTTCAGAAAGGATTAAAAATACATTGCACATCATCTAAAAATGCTTTTTTCTTGTAGAAATCCTTTATTGTGGGGCAGAGGCACCGTCAAACAGGGACACGGTAATAGGCAGGTGTGGCTGTGTCAGCCGGGTAAGGCTTGGTGCAGGTTTAGTGAGGAGCTGAGCTCAGCCTGCTCCTGGTGTGAAGAGAGGCACTACCTGGAATGCTCAGGGTGCAAAAGCTGGATCAGGGTGGTGGAAAAGGGGCCCTGGAACGAGGAGCTGTCCGGGGGAATGAGATGGTGGGGTCTGGTTTTGGCAGGACCAGGTGCTGGGGATCTGTTGTTACCTGGGCTCTGGTGCTGCAGCACTGAACGTGACACAGGGTCACAGAGGCAGCCCAGAGCCTCCTGCTGCAGAGCCTTCAACACTTGTTAACACTTTGTAACCCGGGAATTGCTGCACGTGTGATGTTCTCTTGGTGATCTGTTTTATTGGGAAGGAGTCATCTACAGCAGAGGGGCTTTATAAGAACTCAGGATGCCTAACGTGCAAAGAATGTGAGTGGTTACAGTTGGGAAGAGGCCAAAAGTTTAAAAACAAGAAGGAAAAAACACCCACCCCAAAATTTCTCCCATCTGTTCCTTTGTTCCACGTGTTCATCACCTTGATACTATATAGAAGAGATAGGGAATTAAGGGCTAGCTTCAAAGTGGCCATGATACAGGACATAATTCTAAAAACGCTTCCAGGTAAGATCAGGTTACTCTTTATGTTTAGAGCAAAAGGAATTCTTCAGCTTTTTGCAAACCTGGGAAGTTTTTTTGAAAAGACCCTTGATTCTAAGAATATCTTGGTCACTTCATTAATGCTAGTATTTTCTTGCTTTATAAGGGTCAGAAAACTTGCTGTGAATTACAATTGAATTATGTAGTTTTTAAGTTTCCTTGACTCATTTACATGCTGTATTTTCACAAAGGTTCTGGAGTTACAATTAGTGCAACTCCAGAAGTTACAGGTTTTCAGAGAAATGTTATCTGCTGTTGGCGAGTTCATTGCATGGAAGATTTGAGCTTCTTTAGTTAGAATCAATGTTAAATATCAAGCAGACAGAGAAAGCTACGAGCTGTGGCAGTCATCAGTTGTACACTGTGATGGATCTTGCATTCTTTGTGAATATTTCTATATAGAAGAGGGTAACCCTTTAATTTTACACTTTATCCACACTGGATTTGCACCAGAACATCTTCCAGTGTCAGGGGGTTGATTTAGTTCTCTGTGCTCTGTTTACACTCAGTTTCCAATGCTGTGAAACACTTTGATTTTCACTTTGTGTGTATGAAACACACAAAAAGGAGCCTGAAAAGGAGTTTGACCAGTGAAGAAACAAACCAGAAATTACCTGTACTGAGCAGGTGTATCTCCAGCAATAGACAGGCAGATGTGCAATTTGAAGTTTCTTGTAGAGGTCTGTAGACAGACTGAGAACTTATGGGTGCATTCAGATGGATGATTTTTAAATTTTTTTTTGAGAAAACTGAAAATGAATGAACTGATGAAATGTGAAACTGCAAGGTTTCATTTTAAGTAAACTTAATATTGTTTAACTATGAAGGAAAATGAGGTTTTCAGACTGTTTCATATTTTACAGTTATTTGTTGATGCATAACAGTGCTTCTCTTTTCCCCCAGTGTTTGACACTAGGCAAAACAAAGTCTGATCCTGTGGGACTTCTTTTCCAAAAACTGCTCATTTTCACACCTCTTTGAGCTTTGGACAATTATAAAGTTATTGAATGCATGATTTTTTCCAGCTGATGCCTTTTATGATGATTGAAGGTCAGTGATAGCCTTGTCTGCTTCCCAGGGGGATGGTCAGGATCTGTTTGGTTTTTAGGTATACACTACATGCATCACCTTCTGCTGAAATAAATACCTATTTATCAGCTTAATAGAAGAATAGTTAAGTTTGAGAGTTGAGGTGTATCTTTGTTGTTCTAAGACCATTAAATCCCTAAAAAATAGAGTAGTAGAGGTGTTAACTGCATTTCATAAAATTACTTTTTTCCAGCAAGATGTTTTCTTATTTGCACACATAAGCACATTTAGTGGTTTGTTTTTATTCTAAGGGTATGCTTTCTTCCTTGTATTTGGCTAGGGTTTTTTTTTACATCTTAATTGAAGTATTTACAATATAGTTATTTTTGTTATAGCGAACCATTTTATTGTTTCAGAAGTGAATGAATCATAAATTCTAGGTTATTTTTTCCTGGCAAAAATTTTTCTTTAATGATTCCTCAGGGCTAGCTTAAGTTGTACAGATGAATAATACTTGAAAGAAAGTATCTGGTTATCTGATTCATAATTTCAAATGTTACAGTGTAAAACCTTGGAAACTATATGTATATATATAGATATAGATATATATACACACACACAGGTGTTTTGACTTGCAAGAACATCAGCTTAACATGGGACTGGACTGGCTGTGTAGCTGTTGCAAGGCAGTGAAGTAATTCTGCTTCTTGAGTGTGTTGTTTGCTCTGACTTCACCTCTGTTTCCTAAAATCCCAAGATTTTATTCTCTGTCCCAGCTGGAAGAGCAGGTTCTGGCTCTGCAGCTGAGCTCCCAGACCTGTGTTCCCTTTGCAAGGGCAGGGGGTTTGCAGGGGGGTGTTGGATGGATTTTGTCATGAGAGAAAGGGTCAGAGGGGATCCTCTGCTACTCTACAAGGCAAATGAAATTTAATTTTGCTAACAGGTATAGCAGAAGGTAACCACAGGGTGGTGTGGAAACTGCTCAGGGTAAATGGTCTTTGCATGTTGAATTGCAGTTTCTGTCTGGCCTTTCAAGTCCAGGTGGAAAAGTCCAGGTGCATTTCCTTGACTGCTCAGCATGAATTCAGCAGCCAGATTTGAATGACAGAGATGAGTGCATGGCTTCACAGCCCCCTGAGAGCACAAGAGAGCGATGTCAATACTCCGTATTTTTTGTTCACTGAGCGTGCATTCTCATATTTTTGTTGATTATACTGAGGTTTAAAACATTTAGAAGAGTAAGAGTATCAAAAGAACATCTAATATGTCAGCATGTGTTTCTGTGGACTCTGTCTGAGAAACCTGTAAAGAGCAGATCTGCTTTTTTTTGCATCTATAGAACTGATTTATGTAATCTGGAATGTAAAGGATTAAGTTCTGGTAGATTTTGTTTAGGCATAAAAATATCATAGACAAATTGTTTTTTCGTACATTTTCCAGATTCACTATAGGGAGGTTAAAAAACCCCAACAACAACAAAACACCAAATCACAAAAAGCCCCCAAAACAACAAAACCCACCCATCTCTCCCCATATTTTCTCTCTTGCCCCTATTGTGAGCTTCTGTCCACACAAATATTTATAAAGAGCAAGTAATGCACTTTCTTTTGCATGCACAAAGCTCTGGGGGAAATGAGGAAATGTTTTAGTATGTGTAAGGCATTTAATACTTTGTTTTGCTCTGATTTATCTTTCAAAGAGCTGTGGAGGCCTGCCTAAAAAACTAGAATACACTCCCTGTGAGCTTATATTACCTTTGTTTAAAACAGTCAAACCTCTACTGCTGGAAATTCATGGACAGGATGACTAGAACAATAAAAATTACTTTAAAAATGTAGTTATTGAATAAACAGGTATGATCCCAGCCGCTGAGGATAAATTGATTTTGCTGTTGCTTTAAATCTGCGATGTGTTGGTATTTTGGCAGAGTAAGAAAAACAAGGATATTAGAAAGTAATTTACTGCCCTGGGATTAGTGAGGAGTGTTGTGTTTCTGTGACTGGGGCTGCTGGAGATGTGTCTGATAAACAGGACGAGGTCTAGTCTGACAGCTGGCAACAATAGCTTTTGCTCAAAGTCAGGTGTACTAAATTAGCAAATCTATTACAAGGCTACAGGAGAAATCTCACAGAAGACAAGCCTTGTAGGCAGAAGTGCTGCCAAATGGGAAATGATTCATCGTCTCTGAATGGGATGAGCACTGAGCAGAAGCAGTTTAAACCTCAGACTGCTTTGGCTCATAAACCACCAAATATGCGATTAACACTTTATCTTCTCCAATCCCGTGGTTTTTATTGTCTCCTGAAGAACTGTCTGTGTTTAGGAGCAAAATGTGTGAGACTCATTTGTTTCTTCTAATCTCTCTTTTGTAAGTTTGAATGTGTTTAGGCATTTTTTTTATTTTTAGCTAAATGACAAAATGTTTGTGTGCACCTTAAAGAACAGTCCTGTCCTTCAGCACCAGCACCTTTTAGTGAGGACTGTTAGATCCAGGAGTGCAGGCACAACTCCCTGAACTGACTTAGTGTAATTTGTTTTCTTATATTTAGTGAAAATACATGATTAGCTGGAGATGGAACCAGCATCCTACATTAAACTCTAAGGCAATTGCTGTATTTTGATTTTTAGAGTTTTAAAAACTTGCATCACTTTAACATTAACAGTGCCATTCATAGTCTTCAATGCTGAAAGATGAATAGGAAATATATTTGTGAATTCTTGAATTTAGTTAATGTAGACAGGAGGTACAGTTTACAAAGTTGGATGGAGCAGTGTTAAAGGGAAAAAGCCTGTGCCCTCTTTGTTGGTATATAACTGATCAGAGTTTTAGCATATCTCTGGTTTTATTTTAGTATAAATTCTCATATTGGCTCTGAGATACATAAATTATAGAGAAACTAAGGGAATTAGGTCATTGTAGGGTGTTTAGTATTAAATAATTGAGATGTCAGAAGATAGTTGTGAGACAAAATAACATTGTACTTGGAAAGTTAATATATTTGTTTAGCAAATAATTCTATTTGGGTACCCTGGGATAGCTCTCAATTAGCAGTTGAGATGTCCAAGTAGCATTGTGTCAAAGAAATGCATGTAAAGATTCCTCTGGAAAAGCTGGGTCTGCTCTTAACTTGCTTGTGCAGCCATGTAAGAAATGGTAGAAGTTATTTAGTATAACAGTGTGAGCAGAACTGCAGGAGGTTCAGAGTTCCTAGAGTGGAAGGCTGCAGGGAAATGAGAGTTTTCCATTTCAGTGTCCCCTTAAAATCCCCATCATGTCCACTCGGACTGTCTGAAGTTCAGAACTGGTGTTTGAGGTCCATGGAAATACTTGGATGCTCCTTGTCCTTGGAAGCCACTCTGCCTTCTGTAATGAAATGTTTTTGAACTTGTTGGGAATGTTTTCTTGGATTTTTATCCATTTGCTGTACTGCTAGGAGTGTTGGTGCACAGTGTCACACTTTCTGCATTCATGTAATCACCTTACACTCCTCTTTTCAGTCTCAGCTCCTCTCCATTATCTTTCTTAATCTTCACTCTACCCTGCTTAATATCTTCTACTCTGTATTCTTTCTTCTCAAAAAAAAATTTGTATTTTCACTTCTTGAGCATTACATCTTCCCAAAGGATTTCTGAAATTGTAGTTTAAATGACATGGCAATGGATTTTGAGCAAGATCCTTTATTTCCATGTGTTGGTGAGCTATTTCATCTGAATCTCTTGGTGTTCTGTTTCTTTAAATTCCTTTTAATATTATTTCTTACAACACTATATATATTGTACTGATTTGTCTAAATAATTTAAGCAACTTGTGTAAAACCAAGGCTTTACTGTAAGTTGCTTTACTTCAGTTGAAATAAATAAGATTGCTCATTCAGTTAGCTCATCTCTCTTCAACACCAGCAGCTTCTTGTTTGGATTTGTTCTGTAGGACACATCTGTTTAAAGACAAAAACCAAACTGAATCTGTCCATATTAAAGGACTGCAATAACTTAATCAGTTTATAAATGCTATAGGCTAATGATAAAATAATCTCCTGGAGATGAGGCTTCATGGGTGTGTGCTGGGGGATCAGACTGGACTGAGGTACATGAGAGTTTTAATGATGTTTTCATGGTGACATTGTCTTGGTTTTCCATCTGTGCTGCCTTTAAACATCTCGAGTTTTCCTGATTTAGATGATGTTGCATTTCTGCAGGTACAGACAGAATTCCATCATCAGAGACATGACCAGGTAAAGGTGTGTGTGTATAGTCCACACACCTTCCTGCTGACCCTGTTTTATTTTTGGCAGAAGTCAAACTGTCAAGTTCCAGAGAGAGAGAGGCAACTTCCAGAGTTGAAAGCATTCCACTAAAACCAATATTCCAAAAAAACTGAATATAGGGATATTGTGCTTGAATATTTCAACTGTACTAAATAAGCAAGAGGCAGGATCCACATATTATGGAGGAGACAGAATGTCTGAGGTTGTGGATATTGATGATAATGCAAGAGGATATAAGAGTACATTACTCATCTGTATTGCCCCATATAATATCATGTCAGTACATCAGGTGTAGTAATAAAACAAAATTGTGCTGAACTAGGAGTTTAGATTAAGGGCAGATGCTTAATTAATGATTTTTGCTAGTGCTAGTATCAAAATCATGACCCTCTTGAGCTCTTTAATATTGTTTTACTTATTAGAAGATGATTTTTTTCTAAATACTTAAATATGTATTTGAAATGCCAGAATTCTTTTTTTCTCCTGAATAAAAATTGTTGCCCAAGCTTTTCTCATGAGTTAGGAATTATTTCTTAAAAAGCATCTGACAATCCTTTTGGTAGTACTGATAAAATCAACATGTACAGCATTTTGCTGGAGTGGCATGGGAATTTCTTGTAAAGGATAAATTATGTCCTTGTAGAGTTTTTTTTTTTTTTTCTTTCCTGGTTCTTTTCCTTTCTCCTTTTCCCAGAAAAGCCCCAGCAGTAGTGCTGTTCCCCAAGGATTGTGTCTGCAGCAGAGACAGACTTTTGAGACTTCCTGTTTCAATCCCACGTGTGGCTGTGTCCTGACAGCACAGCCTGGGACGCTGCTGGGATCCACAGTCCCTGACACCCAGCAGTCTCACTTAGCTGCAGGTGCCTCTTGGCTGAGCCCTTTTTAAAATTCAGGGCATTTTTGTCCGGTTGGTAATTAGATCATGAATTTCTTTTGTTGTTGCCTCTCCTACAGCTCATTGAGAGGGTGGAGAGTTTTACTGCAGTGAAACAAATCCAAGAGCTCTGCTCCTTGCTGGCAGGTTTGTCCCCAGCGCGTTGTCAGAGGTGCATGAAATACATCGGGCAAAGCTTTCATTTATTTCTCCCTTTAGATTCCCCCCCAACTCCTGTTCCTGTCAAAACAAACTGAGAAATAGATGGGTGAATTTCCATATCACCGTTTTTATTTACCCGTCAGAGGAAGGATCCTGTGCTCCCTTAAGTATTTTACAAGCTGATAATTTTGGATTAATTGCTTCTGTTTTGGTTAAAAACTAACTGCTGGGATTGTAAAGAAGTCTTTAAGGATTGGGGTAAGATTTTTTAGCACAACTGTAAGAGTTTAAGATAAAAGAGACCCCCTTTTCTTCACCTAAGTTCTTAAAAACTATTTTATTCCAGTATTTCTTGGATAATTGAATTAGAGTTTACTTCATTCACATTTGGATATAAAAACCACCTCTGCCATTTGAGATTAGTTAATCTTAGTAATGTTACTCTAAAGTTCTTTTATGGACTATATTTTTAATATTGCAGGAGGCTAAGAAATAATTGAGACTGCTACGACAAACATAACAGCAAAGCTGCAGGATTCTTTCATCTTTTTAATGGATTTCTATTTCCCACCCTGATTTTGTTTACTGGAATATGATTTTATACTTGTCACCAATATGAGAAACAGAAGGAATATCTTTGAAATTGGTCTGAAAATTGATCTTTGCTGACTTTCTCCTTTGAAGTATTCTAATGGCTGTTAATTTAAAACTGTTGTTCCCCCCACTCCAGGTGACAGCACAGTTTTAAGTCTCTGTAAGTGGTGTCTGTCCGACAGCTCCATGGTACAGTTGTGGTTGGTTTTTCAGATGTTGAAAAACGAGTGAGATGGGATGGTTAGGCCATTTTGGAGGAGGGTAGAGAAGAGAAATGGAATTTATAGTGTCTGAAAATTATGCATTAGAAACATCCATCCTGGCTGGCCTGAGAGGCTCCATCCACACTGAACCAGGAAATTCACATATTCCCAATAGCCTTTGTTTTCTTTAAGTTTCCCATGTGTTACTTCTGCTTGTTTCCCATTGACCTGTGGCTGAAGCCCTGATGAGCATGGTTTATTTTGTATCATTCAGCTTTAATTTGCACATTTGGTATATAGTTAGAAAAAAAAAAAGCAAACCAAACCCAACTTTCTTTGCATCTACTTACTCAACTTAACTTGAATTAATGTGAATATCCATGAAACAGACTTGTAAACCTTCCTGGTAGTGTTTGCAGTGCCTGGGGAGGGCTGCTATCTTCATTGCAAAAGTGGCAGCATAATTTCTTTGCTTTACCTCTGGAGAGGCATATCAAATAAACGGGACACATGAATAGGGTGGCTGACGTGTGTGGCAGCGAGCCCATCGCTGAATGAATCTGGGATACGTGAATGCAGGAGCTGCTCGAAGGAAGAATTCAATGGTCTGGGGGTTTTGTGCTTTATTTTACTTTTGGCTTGGAGTGGAGTAAGGGAGGAGAAGTGGAAAAGGAAGCCTTTTGTTTACAGTGAAACAATGCTGTGAAGTAGACATCGTGATGTAAGAACAGGAGTCTAAACATGGCAAATCTGGGCAGGCTCCATCTGGCCACGAGTGGCTCAGCCGTCCCCGCTCACACTGCTGGAGTCTGCAGTCGCTGTCGTGTCGTCCTTCCCTTACAGGAATTTCAAATAGCCTTGGAGACTCTCTCCCAGCGTTTTATTATTGCATGAGATGAATGATTTATTGGCTTAACTGTTTCTATCCAGTGATGCATTGCATCTTTGTTCTCGCTGATAAATGTTTTCGTTTGGAATTTTAAACTTCATGAGTTACACTATGTGCAAGTTATGGTCTGGAATTCTAAATCTGGTCACAGCACAGCCTATTCTTGTGGAAAACTTTGAGTGAATCTGTTGAACAGAAGATGCACTGGTTTTGTGTCAGGTTCTGGCATCTTTCGCTGTAGTTTAAATTATATTGCATTATTGGGCCATTTGTCACTTTTGGATATGCATATTGCTGGTTATTGTGGGTTTGTTTGTTTAGTCCCACAGGAAAAATTCTGATTTGTTGAGACACAGATTTCTAACTGACAATGCTTATGATATATGTGATCCTTGGAAATGGGTTTCACTTTACCTGTAGTATATTAATCATTTAACATCTGGCTTGTGTTGAACTTACAGGAATGTGTATATGGGAAAATTTAGAATTGTAACAATTAGTAAAGGAAATTCTTGTTAAAAGTGCTTTACTAGTACTATGTTTATACTAATGCATATTTTAGTCGAGTTTATTTTAAACCTGTCTACCTTGTGTTTGGACATGACTCTAGCAGTGATACTTTTATATGTCACTTAGAATATTTTTCTGCAACCTGACATGTTGGTATTAAATAGCACTTTAAATATCCATTAGTACTTTTGAATTGTTCTAATACATATTCTTAGTAAGAGTCAGAATTGGTCCATGATTCTAAGTTTGCATTCAATTTAAACAATGTGTGTAAATGTAGAAATGAATTTCCTACCAGTATAAACTGTAGGAGTGCTGTGAGGCAGCTGTGCCTGTTGAAGATGTCACCATCCCTTCCCGTTGGGAGCAGAAGGGATCGTGTGATGCAGCTCCAAATTCCCATCAGGAAAAGGTACCAGGTGAAGCAGCCCAGTGATGGTGTTTGGAGTGTACGTGGGGCAGAGTGATTGCCTCGGGTCTCATCGGGCAGAGTGTGTCTGAAATCGGTGTCTGCCCAGTGTCCTGGGGTGAACTGGGCTCCCACGTGCTGGCACATGGCACCTGCAGCTCCCTGTGCTGCCTGCACTGAGCCCTGCAGAGCGTGGAGTTTGGAGTGTTAATTTGGGTGGTGCTGAATTTTACACTGAGGTATTGGGGAAAATAATTATCCTACCATTCTCTCTGCGTGTACATGTTTTATACTGATTCTAGTTTAGAGCTCATTGGGTTATTCTGAATTTCTGTTGCTTTGTGAGACCCAGCAGCTGTCTGTAAGTAAAACAGAGCAGCCTGGAAGTAATTGTGTGTGTACTTGCAAGAGAAGTGCTTTTTTGTGTTTTAGTTCTGCATTTCTGAGTGTGCTTTGGGAAATGGAAAAGCTGAATGTTTAAGGAGAAGACTGTGTGTCTGAAAACCTGAAGGGTGTTAGCTGGTTACGTTGGTATACTGGTGGCAAAATGTGCTTTTAAACTTAATTTAATTTTTAATAAAATAAATTTCTGGAACTGCAAAATAGAGGCAAGAGGAAAAACTACATGTCTGCATTAAAATGGAAACATTAAGGGTGCATTTTTTGTGGGGTGCACTTCTCCAGCACAACTGCAGCCTGGCTGATCCTCCCTGCTCTGCAGCCCTGTGCTTCTGCCACTTCCTTTGCCGCAGGTTTGCAGATGGCGTGACTGCAGGATAAGTCTGTGCAGCTCTAGGAGCCAATGGTGAACTAATCCGTCTCCCCAGAAGGTTAATTTTCAGTTAAGCCAGTTCAGCTTCCTGCTCTACCTTGTATCCCTGTGCTGGCTGGACCTGCTTTGAGGGAGGAACAGCTGCAGCCCCCTGTACTGTTGGGTGCAACATGAAACCTTCCAGCTCGGAATAATGGTCAGCTGCTGTGTTCTGACCCATTTCATGCTGCAAGACCTGGACTCCAAACCCCTGTGCACCTGCAAAATACAGTATTTGCTAGGTTTACCTGCCTTTGTGTGTCCCTTCTTGACAGCAATCTTTAAAAATGCAGGAATTTCATTAAGTGAAAGTAAACCCTTAGTTTTACAGTCGTGTTCTGTCACATTTTGTTCGTCTGCAGAAAAAGCACCTTTCAAAGGAAATGGAACCTTAAAAAAGTTCCTCAGAGAGATTAACGATAAAATAAAACTTCATGTGAATAGTTGGGGTAAACAATTTTATTTCAAAACCTTAATTGAGGAAGTTATTACCCCAACAGCTGTATTTGCAAAATCCATACGGTATTATTTACAGCTCTTTGTTCAATAAATAGTTGAAGACCTCCTGTTTTATATTTTCCCATGTGGGAATTCAGGCAGGTCCAAGGAGAGAATGCAAACAGAAAAATATAAGTTTCTCGTGAGTGTGCCAACAATGGAAGAAACCATTAGGACCCAGTAGGAATTCGTTTAAAAATGTTTAAAGTATTGAGCCATCCTGCTGGAACCTGTGCATGGTGCGCTGTTTGCTTGTCACAAACGGCTTTTCTAAAACAAATAAGTGAATTTGCAAAGAGTTTTGTACAATGTGGAGAAAAGTACATCATGTCAGCCTTAGGTTCAAACACCCGAGCAATTTCTGGGTCCCAGGGGCGGCCGTGAAGGCGAGGAGGGGCGTGAGTGTGGCTTCATTTGCCTTCCTCCCTCTCCCTCCCCCAAGCAGGCTCATTCCAATCAGCAGTGTAATTGGAATGCAACCACAGTCTGGAGGAGGAAGGGGAATTTTTGGCAAGGAGAGGCAGAGCAGTTGGGAGCTTTATTCAGATTAAAGCATAGACGACCATTCATTATCAGTACAACACACATTAGCAACAGCATAGCATTGTGTTTCTACAGCTGGGACTTATTTCAGTGATTGTATTGCCTCGCGTAGAACATGCAAACAACTGGGATCTGATCACAAAACCCAACACTAATGGCTTTCAGTAAAAGATGGTGTTTCTGTAGGGGAAGAAAGACTTGTCTTCAAAATGAGCCATTGTGGTAAAAATTGATAGGCAGCCTGTCACCTCCCGTGTGTTACATATGTTCTTGAACAAGTGCTTTTTCTGAGAGAAAAACCCTTGGGGAAGGAAAAAACCAACACGAATGATAATGTTAGAAGTGTTGGTTGGATTCAGAAGGCTGAACTTGTTCTTCTGTGGTGATGACACGTGGAAAGCCAGAAGATTAGAAAACATAATCTTAGCTTTGGACCGAGTGCTTTCCTCCCCATAACCTCAGGGCTGTCTGTTGACACAGTGTGGGTTCTTATGGATGGCTGGCATGGGATGGGGGAGTTCTACTGAGCCATGTATAGACTTAAATGTGTTGATTGTGTGTTTCCTTCTGCAGCTGGTGTGCTCACTGCCATGGACATTCATGATTATTTTTATTTTCTTACCTGTCTTCCTTAATCTTTCTTTGTTAGTATTGGTGTGTCTCAAATGTGTACATTTAAAAACTGCTTACTTATGATGGCTTAAGCAATATTATTTTTAACATAGGAATTTAAAGACTAATATATTTGTAAAATGATTGTCTACAGCTGTAGCCCTGAGGTGTTTGTACCTCATGCTGCTGGGTATAAACACATTTAAACCTTGTCATTTGTCATAAATCAAGAGGTGCATTATAACAGATAACTGAGAGTGTACAAGCATGCAGGTCATGTAACACTAAAACCTACCTGTGAAATAAAGTAGTGGTGTTCATGTTTTGCAGGTGAACGTGGGGAACAAATTTGCTACAAACAGTTTGATACAGGCTGGAAATACCCACAAGGGTTGAATACACAGCCCTTAAATGTCGGGTTCCTTAAATTCACATAATGCTTTCTTTCCTCCTGATGTTGCTTCCTCTGCACTCGTTCTGGTGTGACCCAGCCTTTGGAGGGGAATAGATCATTGAAGACTCTGAGCTCATGTCTGAGGTGGTGATTCTGTGAAGTCTCATAGATCTTTATCACTTTTAGCTTCTTTTCAACGAAGGAACTTCCTTTCCACTTCGTGGGCTTCATGTTCTTCCTCCCACTAACTGTGGAGACCTGGTGTTACTGATATACTTATTATTCTGAAATAAACATACTTTTTAATACTTATAAAAACAGTGGTAATGTATAACATAGGACACCTTCCCTAACAACAGCTTGATGTCATTAAAAGTTTGATTTTTCTCTAAAAGTGGTTCCAAAGTAAGCAGCAGTTGTAACAAGAGTTCTTCAGTAACTAGCAAAAAGAATAAACAGAGTTCAGAAAACGAGAGGGAAGTATTTATCTTTCTGTAAAATTGACCTTTTCAATAGTCATAGTTCCTTTCAATTTTTATGTGAGTTCAACCAATTATTCACCCCCTCTATAATTGCATGTAACTTTAAATAGCTAACACAGATTACAGGGGTTTGGGAATACTAAATATTTTGCATTTACTTATAATAGTTAAATTATTTTTCAGAAAGCCATTCTTTGTCAGTCACAGGAGTAATAAATCAGAAAAAGGAAATTGGCAAATATGATTCACTTAAGTCCTATTTTTGAATATTTGTGAACTGTGTAGCACAGCTTTCATAGGAGAAGACTGGGTAGCTTATAACATCATGCTCTTTTCATGTTTCTGTGAGTAGATCTGACTAGCATATGTTAGAATGAGATCATAAAGCATGATAAAAAAATATTTAATGTATGTATACTATGTAAAATTGATGTGCTGTTTGTCTTGGCACATATATATTGGAATATTAATGTTCTCTTTTCTATAGACTACCCAGGAAGTCTGTAATAAACAGAAACATAGCTATCCATTGACTCACTGATACTCTGTAATGAATACTTTATCTACACATGTGTGCTAGAAGCCATTAATGCCATTTGATGATGCACTTATGGACCAACACAACTCTGTTCTTTCTTATCCAGCCATTGGTTTGCATTCTAGTTCCAGTGCAAGTTTAAATAGTTAACTTTTTGTTTCAAAAGAATTGTAACAAGAAGTGCCTTAACACAAGCACATCCAAATAATAAATAACTTTCTGCAGTGCCCTTGTGCCTCCAGAGGATCCATTCGTGGTGGGGCTGTGCAGATCTGATAACGATGAGTGTTGGGTCCAGAATCATCAGCGCTTTAACTTGGCTTTGTCAAGGGAAAGAAATCTCCCTCTAGTTCTTTCTGCTTTTTGAATCTTTAGCTTAAATTGAACCTAGGATAGAGGACTCAAAGATAATGAAGTCCCGTGAGTTTTGTGAGAATCATTGCCTGAATAAAGAGGAGACCCTGGCAGTGACCTGAAGTGAGAGGAAAAAGCTGCAGCAGCTCCTGCACTGCTGGGCCACGGGAGAGCCTGCGTGGGAGAGGGTCTGTCTGAGTGCCCAGAGGGAAAAGCCTCAGCCACAGCCTGCAGTCAACCGTGAAACATAAATCCATAGGAAACCAAACTTCCTTAGCTTTTATTCTCAAGGAGCTATTAATCAGCTGGTTATCAGAATTTTCAGAACAGGTTTTTAATACAGTGTTGAAACTGTTAGAAAAGTGGAGCATAAACTCTGGTCCTTTCCCACCAGTGGGAAAAGTTTTGTCCAAAAAAAAGTCCTGAGATAGATGAGATCTCTGTGTGTGGAAGAAGATTGTTTCTCTTTGAGTTGAGCTGATCTCCTGGGACTTGGGCTTTTTTACCTAGAAATACCTGGCAGAGAGGGTGTTGTTAATGGAAGCTTTCTCAGCATCTCTCCTGTTTTGTTAACCTGACAAAGCCAGAGTGGGCTGACATCTGACTTGCCTTAAATGTGGTTACTAGAGAGAGAAAAGTTGAGCCAAAAATATTAGTTTGTTCACTCATGGCTAATTGTTGGGGAAGCAGTTATGAGTGCTCTGCATGTGCCCAATCTTATAAAAATGAGACTTCAGTTAAACTACATTGGCAGGCTTGCTTTATTTTTGAAAAGAAGTGTTTGTAATTAGTTAACCTTACAATTTCTCTCACAGGAATAGTTGAACCTCTTTTGTCTTGGACATTATATAGTTTCAGGAGCACCCTGTGTGGCTGTGCTGTAGAGGAATTTTGACTTAACTATCGGGTTTTAAGCCCTCAGCTTCACTTGACACTTCCCATTACTTGTAATAGGTAAAACTGTGACAATAATTATATCTTTTTTTAGATGTTTTAAACAGTTGCCATCTATATAAGCATCTATTTTACTTGAAGCTTTTCAGCACTAGATGAAAGGTGGCTGGTGAGCAATAACCTATTGCAGTTCTTGGACAGATTATGTCTGTTGTATTATCATTTTCCTGAAGATATTCTTGGTGTAATAAAACCTTAAGGAGCTGCAAAAGCAGTTTTTTATTACCTCTTTTTTTTTTGTTTTTTAAATGCCTTTAAGGTTGTTCTCAATGTTCTGAATAGACTAAACTTTAGATTGTTGGGCACGTGGAAGCTTTGGTAACTGTGGATTTTTATTACACCATGCAAAGAACTTTATTTGATTTGTGGAGCAGTGATGTGACAGTCTCTTTCCTATATGTACTTGCTTGCTGGGTATCAGAAATATCTGAAACATTTGACTCTCTATTAATATTTTATTACTGTTGACTGTTCAGATTGAAACTATTGGGTTTCAATCACGGATTGGCTCTGCTTGCTTTTATTCAGGCAGAAATTGGGGATCAGGAGCCTTGCAGGATCAGTGCAGAGTATTCTGGGAGGAGAAAGGATGACCAGTGGTGTTTGGTTTTAGGTGGTGCCTGTGGGATGTGATTATTGGATGCACTTTTCTGTATTTGCATTTCCTGGCAGTAATAAATATTGACGATCTCATAGGAAAAGTATCCAAGGGAATCATATAGTGAGGAATCTCCTGCAGCATCAGGTTCCAACCAAATAACTCTTCCCACTCCCCCCCCTTTTTATTCTTAATACTAGCTGTGGGAATTCATGCTTTTGCTCAATCCCCAAGAATCCTTATGTGTTATCAGTAAATATTTTAATGTTTCACAGGGGAATCTAATATTTCCTGCTTACTAAACCTGTGATAATAGATAAGCATACTAGTTGAGCAGTGGTGCAGTTTGTGAAGAGAAGTCTTCATTGTGTACCTTGGCACCTTCATATAAAATTTGTCCCCTTTGACCTTTTATTTATTTATTTGTTTATTTAAATTTATTCTCATAGGAGATTGTTTTCCCTTGAGTATTTTTAGTTGAGAAATGCAAATGTTCCTTCCTTTTAATTTAAACAAACAAACAAACAAAAGCCTGAAACAATAACTAGCTGCTACAAATAAAAGATATCTTTGGAACCATCAAAACTCTGGCTTTAGAAGTTAGTGTGCTCCACCCAAATGCTTTTCAGGTAAAACCTTTTATTTATTACCATGCAGGATAACAGAAGAGCCTTGGCTGCCTAATGTTCTGGTTTTTGTGATGAAGGAAGCTTTTGCTGGGCTGTGGAACTGAGCATAAGCCCCTGCTTGTGTCCCAGCACTAATGATGGTGAACCAGCCAGGAGTGCTCCAGGTCCCTTTCTGATGAACTCACAGTTGGCAAAATATTTCAGGGAGGAAAAAAAACTGCCACGTGAAACTATTGCCTGAGGAAAGCAGGGCCATGTCACTTCCACTGTAATCTACCTACAGGTAGATTGCTAAAAGATGACACTTCCAGCTCAGCTTTCAGGAATTAATTTGCATCACAATATAAATTATGATGGAGCACAGTTATTTGCTGTTTGTTTTATTTTAAGCAGGATTTTCTGAAGTGCTGGACAGGTAAAATAATTTTCTTTTGACGTTGGCGATCAGTAACTTAATTTTGTATTTCTGTTTTTCTTGCAGTACTGTGTGCAAAAAACTTGGTGAAAAAGGACTTTTTCCGTAAGTAGCTGCTATAGTTTTATACATTTATCTATAGATGGAATAAATATTACACAGGTTTTATAGTCCAATGTTTGCATATTATCATTATCTTAAGATATTTTCAGTAAAGGGCCTGAAGGCTTTGATGTTTTATTTCAGGGCTCTTATTTTTGTCTTAGGTGACATTCATCACAGAATCATCATAGTAATTAAAACACTGACACACTGTCTCTGTTTTTATGGGAGTGGGAAACAAATTTACCCACTCAGGCAAATTACATGTTTTTCAAATTTAGTGTCATACACTTATTAAGTTGTTTTTCATACAAGAACTTTTTGTCAAGCAAACAGATGTGCTCCTTAATTATTAATAACCACCTCATAACACCGACATACTCTGAAATTATATTTTAATTAATTTTAATAATGTTTTGAAAGAAGTGCTAAGAAGTAGATGAAGGAGGCAGAAAGGAATGCTATTGTCTGTGTCCTGCCTGCACAGATCACCTGCCTGCCACCTCCCACCTGGGAGCAGGAGGAATTCAGAAGAGCACACCTGACCTTTGGAAAGAAATTGAAGAGGCGATGATCCAGAATTATACTGTGATTTGAGATGCTTCTAAAACATTGCTTATATCTCAATTTCTGTATTGATTGCAAGTTCTTTGGTATTGAACCGTTTGATCATGCCTGAAAAAAAAACCCCTCAGGATCTGCAGTGTGTGATGCTGAAGCACAGATGTCCCAAGGTCCCACTCCTTTGTCCCCACGTGCTTTCTGTGGCACAGAGCCCTCTGCTGCCTGACCAGCTCTGGCTGAGTCACCTGAGGAAGAGCAGCTGGCACAAAATTGCACCTCAGCAAATGAGATTAATGTTTCCTCACCTTGGTTCCTGCAGCTGACTCACAGCACAGATGAGGGGAGGAATAAATGAGTGTGAGGGGAAGAGGGCAGGACCTGGGGCATCAGGGTGGGGCCATCCCTTGGTGGCAGTTCAGCACGAGGTGCTCATCGTGGGCTGCTCTGCTCCTGCTGCTTTTCCACCCCTGGATCTGAGTTCAGCACCAGCTTTACACCCATTTTTGGTGTTCAGTGTTTCTGAGGTACTGAGCTGGCAGCAAACAGAGCACAGAGCCAGCAGAATATCTGGTGAATCCTAAATGCAAGAATAACCTGTTGTAGGCAATTCTCTGTTACACCAATATCAGCCAAAATCGTAATTGTGATTTGATCTTAAACATATAAAGAATATAAATATTTTCTCTGCCTTTGGCTTCTTTGTATACAGAGAATTTACTCAAACCTGAACTGGGAAGATTAAGGTGTTTGAATTTTTTTTCCCCAATGTGTTTGACTTACACAACTTTTTCTTAGTCAACATCAGTGAAATAAATTGCTAACTTACACATTTCCTGTGCTTAATACATCATGTTATTCCCATTCATTAAGTAGGACTCTCATTTATGAATAAAGGGCAAATAAATCTACAAATTAAAGATAAATGAGCAATGATAAAGGACTTCAAAGCATCCTGATCCACTTGGTAGCTTTATTTTCTTTTCCTCCTCTTAGGACTTCCTGATCCCTTTGCTAAGGTTGTGGTGGATGGATCTGGCCAATGCCATTCTACAGATACTGTGAAGAATACACTTGATCCCAAATGGAATCAGCATTATGACCTGTAGGTGGTAACAGTGATAACCAAAGGTTTGAAGTGAAATCCTCTAAATTACACAGACAATATCAGATGTTCATTATCCTGTCCTATGTATGGCTTGGAAAGTATCCCAGAGTTTATTAGTTTGAGTGAAAAGTAAATGTAGCAAAATTCCGCTTTCTTATTTACCTCAAAATTTAAACACTGCACTTGTTTTTCTGGTGCTGATGTCTGCAGCATGCTTACATGGACTACAGCATTGTTTTATTGTGGTATTTTCATGTTAACACTTCTGTAAAATGAAGCAAGTAATTGACTGTTTTCCTCAAACTGCTCTTCTCTTGATGCAATTTTTTGTCTGTTGTGGTGCTACAGTATCTTTTTCTCTGTGTGCCTTTTGTTCAATTTTCTCTCCTTTCTGTCATTTTCTGTCCCAAATGTTGTTCTCACTCTGAATTATTGTTATCATCACTTGAGCACCTTTTTATGCTTTTGAGCAGTAGAATCAGTATGGCACATATATGTCATAGTTTTCCTGTCTTTCTAAAGCACAGAATATTTCTGTACAATATAAGTTATTAAAGCTTTAATTTTTATGTAGGTCTCTGTGAATGCTTTATTTTCCTTGTCTTTTATTCTTTATCTTTTTCCTTGGGATGAAAGCTGAGGAAGAGAAGTGAACTGTTTTGCATCATTGTATTCTCCTGTTCTGATCTCTGACTCTTTCCCTATGGCTCCATTCCCTGTCCTATATTATTAGAAATTGTTGGAGTATATTTATGTTCACTTTGGCCATCACCAAACCTGCAGCAAATCTGGTATTGGTACACAGACAGTTTCTTGTCCCTCTTTTTCCCAGTGAAGAAAAGCAGATTGGGTCTCAAGACCCAAGATTGGTTTAAAGTCATGTTTTTATCTACTCCTTATATGAATATCCAAGACTAAATATGTGGAGTCATTGTTCACAGTGTGGTAGTGCAGGATACAGAACATTTTCTTCACTGCTTAACAAAGTATCGTGGCAGTTTAGTGAAATAATAATATTAGAGTTTTATTATCCAAACCCAGTTCAAGCTTGGATTCTGCATGTGAGACTGTAATTCATATTCATTAGAGAAATGGATAAAAACTAAGTTTTAAGTTAATGTATAGCAAATGGCTCTCTTTTCTATTGAAAGAATTCTAAGTTATTTTGTTTTTTTAGTAGTAGTACACCTATTAAGATGTTGATTTGTACAGAATGGAGGTTTCAGACCTTTGCCTTTCCTTGTCCTCTCCAAGGATCAGAGTAGAGCTAAGGAGAAATCTCTAAAACCGAGCACAGGCTTTGATTGTTGTTTAGTTAGGTGGGTCTGTTAATGAGCATTAATGCTCGGCTTTCCAGGGATAGAAGCAGAAAGTGGTGCCAGCGTGGCTGAGTGCAAATCCTTCTGTCACCTTTGTACAGCTGGGGAAGGGACTCTCCTGCATCATTTGGCACTTACTCCTCTGAGAGATTCTGATGTGTGGAAGATGTCAAAATTCAGTGTGGAAGTCGCTGGTTCCCTGTGGCTGCCCCAGTATGGCCAGTCTGAAATGCTGTGGGACACTGGAGTTGCCTGGAGTGGCTGTAAAGGATGCTCAGTGCTCCATGGGCTGATGATTTCATTCCCTTCTGGAGAAAAGAAGCAGAGGACATGGGAAATGAGGGAGGATGTTGATATGCAACAAGAGTAATGGAAAAAAAACCTGTAAAATCTTTAGAAAAAATTCCTTTCTGGTTATAAGTTTTAAGGAAGGATGATGAGAAGGTATTTTTAGGTTGTTTTATAGAACAAGCCTTGGTTGTATCTGGATACTGTATTGTCTTTCCAAGGCTGTGATTGCAATCCACAACATATTATAAAAAGAAAGAAAAAGGGGGATTCTGGCAGAATGTTTTGCTTGAGCAGATTTGAAGCATCTCTTGCTGGATTATCCAAAGGAATTTAGACCTGTGTGAAGTATTTTTTGTGGGAGGTGGTTGGTTTTTTTCTTGTTCGGAGAAGAAGTTCCTTTAAAAAACAGATTTTGTTGAATTAGTGTATTATTTTCAATATAAAATCTTGTCCTCTAGGAAAAACTACTTTGTTTGATTCTAGCTGTTGAATTCCCTGATGACAGAAGTATATCCAGTATTTCTAATCCAAAGGGAAATTTAGTGTTGTGTCAGGCCTCGTTATTAGAAAATAATCCTTTCCCTCTCCAAATTTTCTTCATAATAATTTAACCCCTTTTATAGTCTCACCTGTTATTCCTTACTCTAGGGAAATGTATTTCTGTTTATGAACATCACTCACATTATCTTCACTTCCTATTTAAAACAGCAGTAAAAGATTAAATCTCTTTCGTACAGTGACTCCTTGCTTGGCTGTTATTGTAAGGTAATTTTTTACTGTATAATATACTCAGTGTCAGGTCTCAGCTTTTCATCTGCACCAAATATTAAGATTTTTTTTCATGTATCATATGATGGCAGATGCAAACAGCACAGTCACTGGAGTTGTTGTAATACATTTATACAGTAATGTCTGAATTAAGTTGCTAATTCCAGGAGAATTTTGTGGCTTGCTAACCTGATTCAGCATAAGTAGATATTCTGTTGTATAAGAATTTTTTAAAAGGACTTCTGCAGTATTATAAAGAGCAAAAAGGGGTTGGCTTTTGCCTTATGTGGTTCTTAATTCAGATCTTAGTGTGAAAAGGAAGTGGTTGAATTAGCTGCTTGGATTCTTCAGCCTAGATGGGTGTGTGTGTGTGTAGAGAGGGGGAATCTGGGAGGCTTTCCAGAAAGAAATTGCCAAATAGTTGCTGTCTGGATGTAGTTTAATGTCAGTAAAATACCATGCTTGCCCTGGATGTATTCCCCTTCCTTATTTTCAGTCTTGTTTGTGTTTTGCCTATTGTTCAGGCCTTTTCCTCAGAACTTTTGAATAACCAGACTTGACACATTTACAGACTTCTTACATTCAGTGCTAAACTACCTAAACCAGCAGTCCAGGAACTTCAATCTCCCTTTTCTCTTCCTTCCCCTTTCTTCCCCCCCCGCAGTAGCCAGAGCTCTCCTACACTGCCCTGCCCAGCCTGGCCCAGCAGCCTCTGCCCTTAAGGCACAGCAGCTCACATCCCCTCTTTCTCTCTGGAAGGTGTTTGTACCATGTTGTACCATGTTTGTACCATGTTTGTACCATGATGTCCCAGCTTAGTCTGTGCCCTTCAAGTCCTCACCCCCAGGCTCCTGCGTGGACTTTTGTCCTTTGTGATCTCTCTCTAATGGAACCTCACCCAGCTCCCATAAACAACTCCTCCTCTTCCCAAAATCTCCTCCCTGCAGGTTTTAGTGCTCTTTGGTGCCTTCACATCCTCAGGCTGCTGTGCTGCCCTGGCAGAATCACTTTTCTCCCCCAATTCTCTGACTATTCTGTCTAGTAAAACCCTAAGGATCCTGGATTTTTCTCAGGGAGAGAAGGCAGCAGCTCTGCCTAGTGCTGCTTTAGACAATCCCATCCTAGATTATCTCCTAAAGAATCATCAAACAGCTCTGTGCAACTGCTTTTCCTTCTGCACATGGTGCTCGAGGCCCATTGGATGAAGCTGATGCCCTTTGCAGCAGCCAGTGAGTACACACGTGTCCCTGCTCCATTCCTGCTCCACTCCTGCCTCAGCCACAGCCCCTGGCAGGTCCTGGTGACCATCCCAGAGGCTCAGACACCCTTCAGTTGCTGCAGAAATGAGCAATGCCAGGAAGGAAAAGTGAATGAAGATGGAGGATAAAAAATTGAGGTGCTATTTTTCGTTCAGTCTCTTCACACCCTCTTCTCCCCAGTCTGAAAGCAGCTGGTAGCTCAAAGCAGAGCACTGAGATTATATTAGAAAAAAAAAGTCAGAAATGGGAAAATGGAGAAACAAACCAAGTCATTCGTCCAGGTCGTAAAAACAGCGTGTGTGACAGCATGGATTAGAAATAGGGAATTCCTGGCTTCCAGACCTGAGTTCATACCTCGTGATGCTGCATTTTTCTCTCTTTCTGCAGGGAGTATGTCTGGCTTGTGATCAGGAAGAGGTGTGTTTTTTCAGGAATATTTTTTTCCACTTTCTTAATTCCACATTTCTCCAGTGAGGTGAACTCTTCAGGGAAAGTGTATGTAATGGCATGGGGATGAAAAGTCACTTGATACCAAACCTTCCTCAGTGGTAGACAAAATAACAATTATCCCTGTGTTTTAAATTTTTATTTAAATAATTTAGAGTTTCTACTAAGGCTTGAATTAGATTTTTTTTTCTTAGAAGTGCTAAGAGTAGGGAGATTAAAATTTCTGAACGTGCAGTTCCTAACCAGAGCCCTAATTTTAAAGGTTCAGAAAATATGGAAGTCAACAAAATATCTATGCAATTGAATCTCTGTGTTTCCATTTCATTAATACTAATCCCATTATCTCTGTTGAAGTACTGAAGCTGTGGAATAGATATTGCTGATAGGATAGAGGGGAGAAAAGAAATAAAGAAAGCTCCAAGAACTTTAATTACGAGGAGGAAGAGAGAGTCGTCCAACAAAATGGGGAGGTTGTGTTTTTTTGTTTCTGGTTTGGTTTGTTGCACTTTATTTTTTGGAACATTCTTTTTTAATAAAAAATAAAATTCCTAGCTCAGGCTTTTATGTTGGAACTTTATTGCCAGATGATGTAAAACAAATGTAACTTATCCACCAAATGAATTGGAAATGTCAACTCATCCTACTGTCACTCTCTAAATACAACCATGGGTTTTTATGCCTGAAATAATGCAGAAATGTAGATGAAACATTTTGTTGTAAAGCCAGCTAGACATTACTTAACTATTTCTTTTCTTCCTTTATTAAAAAAGCAGACATTTTTATTTGGAAAAATGCAGCTTGTCTTGCTTCTTTCCTTTAAAAGTGTGAACCAGCCCAGGTTTTTGGGTGCAAAAATCGAGAGTAGTTTATAGCAGTCCTTACCTGCTTGGTGTGGATGGTGACTGTTCATCTCAACCCTGAGAATCTCACCCTGAAACATTACAAACATTCTTGGAAACTGTGTTGTGTATTCAGCTGTTCTGCATATTATTCAAACTGTTCTGTTATGAAATTGTGTTTAACCATATACCTTTGACTTTTTTAAAGCAACAAGGAAAACTGGAAAATTCAAGACAGGTCATGATAAGTCTTTATTTTTAAGTGCACCTAAATTGTTCTCATGAGAATTTATTTTAAGTACATAAAACATTGTAGACTGCAACTGTGCACGTGATTACTCATCTTCATCTTGTTTCTTTATGCAAAATTGTCATTGTCAAGGTTGTAAGGCCAAAAATCTGACCTATGTTATACAATCAGTTTACTATTCAAAAAACTTTTGGGCTTTTTTATGTGAAGTTTGTATTTTGTTTGGGTTTGTTTGTTTTTGTGTAAATGTGCAGTGGTTATTTTAAACCATGAGGCTTTTATGTCTTCTACTTCTTGGGTCAGTTGCTGTCTGCAGGTGGGAAAAAAGAAGTTGTAAGAGTTCTGCTTTTTGGAAAAGGAAAAATGGGAGAAGTGTTAACCTGATCACAGCTGTAATTTTAAGCCATGCCAGTTAGTTCAATTATTTGGTTTGCCAACCTTGACAGTATCATTTCTATCTTTATGAAAATATTAAGATGTTTACAAGCCAATAAAGCCACAGTCAATGGGGAGATGTATTTAGACATTGGTTGATCAGTTTTCATTCAAAAACAAGCAGAAAAGCAGCACTTGGAACTAAACTGAGGCCAGAGTTTGTGGTCTGGGAAGAGAGAGCTGCAAGCAGTTCTTGGGGTCTAAGCCATAGTTACAAATTCCTTTCCCTCAACTTGAAACAGCCATAATAATTCACTATTGGCAATCGCTGATTTATCTTGAGTGTTTTGAAAACAAAAACGAGCTCACAAACTTACTGCCTCTGAAAAACAAAGCTTCAAAGGGAAAAGGCAGCAGTAAAGCAGCCCACAGTGTCCAGGTTTCCCCGGGGCAGTGAACACAGATGCAGGTTTTGCCAAGCATGTCGGTGGGAATGCTGCAAGGACAGTCCCGGAGGGAGCAGGGCAGGAGGGGAATGTGGCACATCCCAGCCTGAAGGCCGTGTGGGCTGCTTGTCACGGCTGCAGTGTGTGATGTGTGTCCCAGGCAGACATTACCCAGGCTCCTGGGGCTCTGGTACCTGCAGCTCTGGGGTGGCTTGGCCTGACAGTGCTGGGGAAGCACCTGCAGGGCATCCCTGCATTCCTGGGGCCGCTGTCCCTGCTCCTGCTGCCCCCAGACACTGCTGGAGCATTGTCCCCTTGGCACAGGCAGGGCTGGGGCATGGAGCTGAGCATGTTTGTGGCTGCTTGGAGAGCTGTGGTCGAGGGCCAGCCCGCAGCCTGCTCGTGTTGCTGTTTGGACAGATTTCGGTTGGTTCATGTGAATGCCCCCTTCCAGAATCAGGCTTTTAGAGCAGCTTGTATTCAAACGAGCTCCTCCATGAGACATGCTTCCATCGAAAACAATGCACATCTTACCTGCAGATGACTTGCTCTCTCTTGCCATTACAGTGTGTTAAATTTTTAATGTAATGGTTGATAATCCTTTTTCCCCCCAAGGTGATTTCTGATGCATCGTCGAAGTGTTCAGTGAGTGCCATTGACAGTACTGTTTGTTCCACGTTTTTCAGATATATTGGGAAGTCGGATTCAATAACAATCAGCGTGTGGAATCACAAGAAAATTCATAAAAAGCAGGGAGCTGGTTTTCTGGGTTGTGTGAGGCTTCTTTCAAATGCAATCAACCGCCTTAAAGACACTGGTTGTAAGTAAGCTAGGGACGAGTTTCTTCTCTAGCAGCCCAAGCTTGCATGCAAAGGCTTTTGAAGAATGACAGTTAATTGGGTTTTTGCTGCCTTTTATAAAGCTTGTATATTCCAGATGGTTTGGTAGTTTGTGATGGTGTTTTGTTTCATTGTGATTTACACTTTGTGCCCTCATTTTATAGATCAGAGGTTGGATCTGTGCAAGCTTGGGCCAAATGACAACGATACTGTTAGAGGACAGATAGTAGGTGAGTAAAGGTTTTTACCTTTAATTCTCTTTTTGTCTTCAGTTTCTATCGTAGCTATAAAAATAATCTTCTAGATGTCAGTTTTCTATATTGAATTCTCCTGTCTACTGCTAGAGCCACTTGGATCTCAGGCTAAAAGTATGTAGGTAGAGAATTAAAAAACCCCAAACACTAAGCAAACAAAAAAATCTAAACAAAATGCCGAAACCACCAAAAAAACCCACCAAAATATTATAGTAAGTGCTGGGGAAAATAAGACCATAGATAATTAAAAAAAAAAATTAGAAAATTTTTTATTTCACTGTTATGAATGGTGGCAGTTCGAGTATGAACTCTCTGTGAAAAACTGACTACAAAATTCTTGACCATGAAGAGCTCCAAGCAAAGCTGTGCTTCCTTTAGATTTTGGGAAAAACCGAAAAAGCATCTTGCTTACAATTAAAATTGCTGTCTGAGATTAATTAATTTTCTGTTTTCATGGCTTATTAACAAGTCTGTCACCAACCTCAGTAACTGTGCTTTGTCATTCTGTGAACTCATGAACTTTAAATAACTTCAGAATTAAAAAGAAGCCAGCAAATTGAAAAGCAAGTATCCACAAAAAACTTCATAAACACTCTCTTTGGTACATTCTCTGTTCTTTGTGAAGGCAGCATTTCTAGTAGGTCAAGTAAGTCAAAAGTTGGTCAGGATCAGGAAGTTCTTTATTTATGCAGCAAGACGTTAATGAGAATATTTGGACATGAGGGAAAGAAAAGTGAATTTTTATGCTCAGTTTTATATTCAATTCCTAGTTGAAATTATATCCAAACAGCACTTCTGTCAGCCAGGGAGCACCACTGAAACATCAGTCAGAAATAAGTGTGTGTTTGCCTCTCAGAGTGCTCTGTGAGTAACACCTGTGACTTCACCTCTTTGTGTTGCTTTAACTGTCTCCATCTGATCTGCAAGTTGCTTGTATTAAGAGCAGAGTGTGGTGGCACAGGAGAGTCAAATGATGGTAGAAATGTGGAGTTCTAAGTGCATTGCTGACCCTTCAGGCTGTTCTCCATTAAATTTTCAACATGAGCTTGCACAGAAGAGTGAAGGATGAATCAGTCACTTCTCTGGGGTGTGTTTTGTTGTGGGTTTGGTTTGCTTGCTGGCTTTGCTCCAGTGTCCTGGTCCCCTGAGCATCCCTGTGTATTTGCAGCTTTGTGGGTGCTCTTGGAGAGGAGGCTGAGCTGGATGCACAGGAGAGCAGGTTCAGGGTGTGCTGGGAGCAGGGAGCTCCATTCTGCTCACACCATGGAGCAGGGACTGTGCTCTCATGCTGCCCTCCAGAGTATGAACTCACATCCTGGTCAGCATCGCTGGGGAATGCTGCCATTCATTAAAGGGAAAAAAAAACAACCCAAAAACCCCTCCCCAAAGCAGAAAGGTCTGGGAGGCCTATGGCAAATCCATTGCAGTGTGCAGTGACAAAGAGACTTCAGAGAGGGCTGGCCAGGGAGAAGGAGTCAGAAGTAATCAGCAGAGTGGGCACAGACTGGACTGCCAGGCTGGCTTTAGCTGATGTGCTCATGAGAAGTGGTGCAGCCAAAGCAGCCCTGGCTCTCTTGGGATGCTGCTGGGGCTGCCCCTGAACACCAGCAGCTGTTGGATCATGCACTGAACCTACAAAAAAAAACCTTGTCAGGTTACAGCAGAGACCCAGAGCAAATCTGTGTGTTGTTTACTGTTGATATCATCAGAAAGGTCAAGTTTACTCAGTCATGGTTCTGTTTTAATTTAATGCATCCTTGGTAGGATTCCAGAGACTCCTGTCTTTTTTTAAGTTGTCATTATTAATCGTATGTTTTAATCTTTCTTTGCTAATGCAACTTCATTGGGTAGATGAATGAGCCTGAGTAAAACTAGGTAATTCCACTAGAGTAGTTAAATGGTAGAGAAATCTGGATTAAAAATAAGTAAAAAGACAGAATAGGTTATAAATATACTCTCAGTTCTTTCAGTTATAAACTGTCTTAAATTAAGAGACCATGCAAGATGGGAAACCAATATTAAAATGTCTGCCTTCAGCAGATGATAATCTTACAAATCAAGTGCACAGTGGGTATACCTCAGTACAAGGACCAAGGGGATCTTTATCTTAAATTCCTGGGTTGTCCTTAAAGAGAGGAAAGATAAGGGGGCGTTTTCAGCAATGGATCCAGGGGCACCTGAATTGTGTCTTAATCTTGCAGCTCTTCTGTGCCACCACTTTATTTCTGATGTGGCAGTGCAGAAAAAAATGAGCCCTTTTTTATTACAAAACCAAGCCATGCACAAATTTTGGTCCTCACGTAGGCAAAGAGGAGGTAATTGCCTTTGTTTATGTTAATTTCTGTCTGTGTTTTCCTTGCCAAACCTTGCCTACCTGCAATGGTGTGAACTTGTAGTGTGTGGGGTTGTGGCAGAATAAATACATCGTGTGAGATCTTGGTTTGGTTGAATTTAAAGGTGTCTTGCCCTCTAAAGTTGTTTTGTAATGTTAGTGTTCATGGAAGATTAGGGGTTAATATGGATTAGGAATGCAGCAGGTGCTCCAGGGCTCCCTGGGTTCGTCTGTTGAGTTCTAAGTTTCAAAACATGTTTTTGAAAATGTGGGGACTCAGGCAAAAATCTGTCTGTTCTGCTCCAACTTTTTAAACTTTCTGATTTTACAAGAGTTAGGTTGCATCCAGGTTAAGGTCTGCAAGATCATTTCAGTGCATATAAATAGGACTTGAAGACAGTTGTCCAGAGGTTCATTAATGCCACCTCAAGAAATGTGGGCCACAGCACGTATTTAGCTTTCTAAGCAATTGTTTTATTGTTAAAGGCATAACAAAACATCAAAAAACCACCCCAACCCTGCAGGAACACAAGTGTCATAAATTATCAGATTGGACACTTGCAAACTGTGATATTGGGAACAAAAGCAGCCTAAAAAAAAATCTTTGTTTTCATAATGGCAGTACAAAAGCTTCAGGCATAAATACCCATTACAGTGAATCATGCAAAAAAAAAAAAAAAAATCTAATTAAAAGTGAAGGAGTTTTGGTGAGGGCAAGCAAGGGCTTTTCAGGGTGCTTTGTGTGAGTTGCATTTGACTTCTTACCACTGGTGTTAGAAAGTAGCCAATAAACCAAATCTGAAGTGCTTCTAGCAGTTAAATTTTGCCTGGTTTTGTATTTGTGGTGTTGAAACACATGGGCACACAAAATATGTGAGTAAGAGTCAAAACCAGGGAGGAATTCCTTATTTTAGCTTTTCTTGTTCAGAGTTCTCCTGCTGGCCCTGTCCCAGCTGTGTGTGAGGTGGCACCACACTGCCACCAGTCCAGTGTCACTGTCCATCTCAACACACAACATCAATGGCAGTTTCACAATTCACCTCCTTTTCTGCCTTAACTTCTGCACTCATATTCCTTAAGCTTTTTGGAAGTAAAATATAAAGAATTCCATGTATGAAAACAGAGTTCCCGTGCAACCATCTTTGATTTGTGAGAAGGAAAAAATATTCCAAACATGTGTTAGCTTAGTCTTCCAAGTTGTACCAATTCTCTTTCAAATGTAACCATAATTTGCATTCAGATGCCACATCTTTAATTATTCTTTTATTATCCTAATAGTCAGTCTTCAGTCCAGAGACCGAATAGGCACAGGAGGACAAGTTGTGGATTGCAGTCGGTTATTCGATAACGATTTACCAGATGGGTAAGCTGACATCACTGTGATGCAAACACAAATACAGCTCATACAACAGACTTCTGCACTAGTGAGGAGTCAGTGTGCAAATAAATTCTTTTCAGTCTTGCACTCAGAGTCTGCAGTTGTGCATTCAGTGCAGGAGCTGAGCCAGCTGGGGTATGCAGAGCAGTTGATAGTTTGGCTGTTGTCTTATCTCCACTTGGAAAAGAGGAGGTGCCATATGGAAAGAAATGCTTTGAAAAAGAACTTGTTCAAGAAAACATGTATTTCAGATTAAATCACAGCCAGCAAAGTGCCTTATGCATGCAGTAGTTTTATAGCAAGGAAGTGACCACAGGGCCTGGCTGCCCTTCTGCAGCACCATGCAGAGTACATCCACTGTGATAAACATGGATCACTTCTTCTTCATGCACCTCTTAGTGAAGAAAACGTGACTGGAAAAGGTAATGCAGCCCAAGTTCTTGCTGTATTTACCTTCCAAAGGCAGGGCTTAGGATTCTGGTTTGTCCCTGTGAGAGTTAATGACATCATTATCACCTAAAACAGTTTTGCAAACACAGGAAAATTCTCTGGTTTAGGTTCTGGTGCTGTCAGCAACTTCTTCAGAGCAAACACAGACTTTCTGAATGTGATTCTTGGCAGGTAGAGGCAGGAGAAAATGAGTTTTCAGAGGATGAATTTTAAAATGCAAATCATCATCCTAGTCTATAACAGCATTCTTTTGTTAAATTGGAGTCCAGATAACTCAAAAACATTTTTGAAAATCCTTCTAAATTTTAACTTCAGAATGTTCCTTGCATAAATTTTGCTCACTTAATTGTGTAACTGCAAAATTTGCTTTACAGCCTTGTGTATTTCAGAGTGCAAATTTAATAATAATTCAAAAGTCACGTTATTTGAAGCTGACTTTTTAATGAAAGCAAGAAGTGCATGAAGATGCTGTGAAAGCATTTGTTAGAGTCAGTGGTCAAAAGAAGTTAAATGCATAATTAAACATGTTTCCAAGAAGTCTCTTTATGTGGCTGTTTGGATTTAATTAGAATTCAAGCCATTATTGAATATGAAGGTGTGATATTGTTAATGATGTGCCTGGTTCCAAGGGAAGAATATGTTAAACCATTTCTGAGTTCAGCTTTCAGTTGTTTCCTGTCACCTTGTTCAGCTAACGTGATTCATAGCAGTGTAAGTCTTCCTGAGCTGGCATTTCTATTGGAAATGTTTTGTGCCCTGGTTTCCTGGAAATACCACTCAGCCCTTATCTCTGCCTGTCTGAATTGCAGGTGGGAGGAGCGCAGGACTGCTTCTGGAAGGATCCAGTATTTAAACCACATCACACGGACAACGCAGTGGGAGCGACCGACACGGTGAGGAATTCCTTGGGACACTGGGTAGGATGGAGTTGGGTTATTGAGCAATTCCAAGTGGCTCTCACAGGGGGGTTGGATTGCTCATTCCTCTGCTCAGTCCCTGCACAAGCTGAATGCTTTCCTTCTTTAGCATCCTTCTCCTTCAGTCTGCCTAATATTTAATTCAGAAGATCATTCTGATTACTTCTTTCCTGCCCTGGTAGTAACATTTTTGCTTTCTCATAAAGATGCTGTGGTAGAGCTCTATAAGTACAGACATTAGATTTTGCAGATATCTTAAGGGATGAAGTGAGACCATGAGTTGCTGTCAGGTGTTGCTCTGTAACCATGTAACCAAGAACAGTTACAGAGTGTGTTTGGAAATCATTGTGATTACTTTTTCTGATCACTGTAGATGTTTCTTGTGAAGCTGTTCCTCAAGCCACTTTTGCTGTTGCCTGTGTTGCAGGCAGTGTCATTGCACTTTTTTCCAGACTCCTCTGCACACTGTCTGTGCCTGCAGGTATTCTCTTCCATTCTCAATATCATTCTGGTCTCTGCATGGATATATTTGATTTTAAATAATCTGGACTGTTAAGACTACTAGCTCTGATACATGTTTGCAGTTTTGGAGTGAAAGAACTGAACAGCTTTTTATTTTCCTATTTTTGTTTTTCCTGGTATATTGAAATACCTATTCTAAGCTTGAGACACAGTAGAAAAACTGATGCAAAATGTGGAATTTGTGTTGGGGATTTCTCGTGACCTTGACAATCCCCCTTTAACGCATTTAAAATCCTTTTGAAAGCAGCATTGCGATACAAAATCACACTGGTCAGTGTTGCTCTCATGAGCAACTGCTTTTATTCTTACTTAGCCCTTTTTCACCATCCTCCCCTAATAACATTCCTTAAAAGTCAGAAGGAGTAACAAGGCCTGATCACTTCCTCAGCCACACGAAGGCAAGGTGAGAAAGTTTGGAGCACAGAACAGGAGCTTCCCGCTCCAGTCGAGGTGTCCTGCTGGGCAGGTCACCGAGGTGTCCCCAGGTGTGTTGTGTGGCCCGTGTCCATCAGCACTGAGGTTTCCCCACTGTCCCCAGGCCAGCATCCGAGTACTCGAGCCCGGGCAGGCCCCTGAGCTGCTTTGTGGATGAGAACACTCCCATCAGCGGCACCAACGGCGCGTCCTGCGGGCAGGCGGCGGATCCGCGGCTGGCAGAGAGGAGGGTCCGCTCCCAGAGGCACAGGAACTACATGAGCAGGACACACCTGCACACTCCCCCCGACCTGCCTGAAGGATATGGTATGGAAATCCAAGGGCTTCGTTGTGGGGGTAGCAAGAAACTGGGATGATGGGTTGTGTCTGTTGTGTAAGGTATTTTTCATTCCGTAGTTAAGGAAATCAGCTTTTGTGAGTCTTCATTGTTCTTGATTTCACAGAGCAAAGGACAACTCAGCAAGGTCAGGTCTATTTTCTGCATACTCAAACTGGTGTCAGCACGTGGCACGATCCAAGAGTACCTAGGTAAGAAATTATGGAAGTACTTTTAATATTTCAAATCAGAGTCATTTAAGCAGTGCTCTCCTCCAAGTTTTCTCTGATTAATATTTCTGATTCTTGGCCCCTAATACATTATTTTAACATTCATCAAAATTTATTACTATACTACAAAATGAACTGTCTTCCCCAGTTCTTCTAGTTGGTATTGTAATGAAAAAATGGAAAACCAGGAAATAAATTACAGTAGTGTTTTGGAAACAGGTACAGTTCACTGATTCTAGATTTTGCATATGAATTAGAGACAAGTTCAGATTTTAGTACTCTGCAACATAATGAAACAAACAGTAGAATCTGAACTCTTCCAAAAGAAGCTCCATCAAGATACTTCAGTGAAAACTGGTTTGGATTGAAACAAACTGCTTTTCCTGTTGCAATTATCTCAACACTTGGGAGAAAACAAATCCTTGTTTACACAATATACGTGTACATAGTGTTCATGAATGTACATGAAATTATTGCTCATGTCTTTGAAAGGAAAGGATGATAGTGGAAATTATTGGTAGTTTCTGATTGTCCTTTAAATAACCAAAGAAATAACCAAGAAATCCTGTTGGAAATGATAATAAATCCTGTTGTAAATGCTTGCCTCCTAAAGCCCATGAATGGTGCTGTGAGATTTGCGTGGTTTGAAATTGGCAGCCTGTGCTGGTATTTTTGAGAACAAGAGGAACTCTGTCAGTGGCTGTGGCTGTCCCTGTGTTCCTTCTCATGGAAATGGATGTCCAAGGAAGGACAAAGTGCAAGACCACACTTTAATGTTCTTTGAGTTATTCTTTTTTTACTGTTTATGTGTTAGAAGATTGTACCTTGCTTTGATGCACTGCCTGCAGAGCTGAGGCTGCAGTTGTGTAGGAAGTCAGTGACTTGTGTATTATGCAAAACCAGGCTCTAAAAAAAAATAACATGAAGATGTAATCCTTAAGTTTGGGATGTGATAGTTCTGCGTGCAATCTAAGTCAGCACTGCCCTGAGGTGTGGCAGCACAAACAGCAGGAGTGTCTCTGAGAACAAGAATTGTTTGCATGAGGATAGAATTTATGTCATTTCTAAGGAATATTGTATTTTGAGGCTAATAGCCACAGTCATGTAGCCAGCAAAAGTACTCCCTGCAGTACAGCAGTGTGTTCGTGGGGAGAAGCAGCAGAAGTTCAATCTCAGATCTTCATGTTTCCATTAGTGGCTCCTCAAGTCTTTGGAGTCCCTGCAGACTGCACCTTTTGAGGCATTCTGTCCCTTGGCTCTTTACTCCCTCAGCTCCCATGATTTTGGGAGAGCTGAGCACCTTTGGGAAGAGCTGCACTGGACAGTGTGAGGGGATTGAGGTGTGAATTGCATCCATAAGTAATCAGTGAACATTTTTGGAGACCAGCATTTGTTTTCAGTGAGGCTCTGGAACAAATTTACATCTTCCTAATTTCAGCAGGATTTTTCTTGAGACCTATTGAGCCACCTCTGCATTGCTTAGGGCAGAGCTGAGTCATTGTTCATCTAATCCTTGATTTGAAATAGTTTGTTAGAGAGTTTTTTGCTTCCCACAAGCTCATGGGGTTCTGGGGCAAAGCAGCCAGTGCCATACACGTCCCATGTGTAATTCTTCATGGAAAGTATAACTCTTCAGAAATGCAGTTTTGTTTTGTGTGAGTTTCTAAAGTGTGATTCACAGCTCCTTACGTGACTAATGTTGTTTTAAAAAATGTTTTCTGTCAGAATTGGTGCAGAACTGCAATTCCATTTTGACAAATATGGCAATGGACTTTATTTTTGTTTGAAGCCTTTATTAATTTAACAGCTGAAGTTAGTTTGCAAAAATGAGGATTATTTAATAAGAACTTTTTTCCCCACGGCATGTGCTCTAGGGTGTGTGTTTTTGCTATGGTGGGCTTGTACCTTGGGAGTAGAGATTCCAGCTGAACAGATCGAGTTTCTGAAACAATACATTTTCTCAGACTTCATGGAATTGTTCTGTTACATTTACGCTTGTTTGGCTCGGAGGCCAATTGCTGAGGTATTTTTCATTTTATATTTGTTTTCACAGGGATCTTAGCAACATCAATTGTGAAGAGCTTGGTCCACTGCCTCCTGGATGGGAGATCCGCAATACAGCAACAGGCAGGGTTTATTTTGTTGACCATAACAACAGGACGACGCAGTTCACGGACCCGCGGCTCTCTGCAAACCTGCACTTGGTGCTGAAGTGAGTCTGGAGCCTCCGGCACGTGTGGAGGGGAGGCCGCGGCTGCGAGGGGTGCTGGGTTTGGATCAGGATGCTGGGTTTGGATCAGGATGCTGGGTTTGGATCAGGATGCTCTCTGCCATTCCAGGACGCCTTAAGGAGTTTGACACACCAGCAGTTTGCTTTGTTTCGCTGTTGAGATGAGTTTGGTTGCTTTTGAAAAAGCCTGCAGGAGCATTTAGGCAGGAATGTGGCTCTTGTGATGCACGGGGGGAAGGAAGCAAGTGCTGTCTGATTCAAAAGATTGGCCCATAGATTATTTTTTTCCCAAACAGCAAGACAGACTCTTTGTTTTCTTTATACTTCATTCTCCTTTCAGTTATGAAGAACTTGTTTCAAAATAAGAAGTTTCATATGAGCCAGTGGTGTGAAATACTGATGAGTTAGGAATGGGTGCACAAGTGCCCAACTATTCTCCTGGAGTAAAGGAGAAATAACTCAGCTCCTGCCTGCAGTTTTAGAGTAGGACTAGTTGATGTGTTCCCAAAATAAGGCCTCAATAATTCAACTCAGGTTTTTTACAAAAAGGATAAAATAGGAACCGCATTTTTTCTGCCTTCGTGTTTTGATATCATAATTTCATCTCACAGTTTTAAAAAGAGAAGGAGAAACTCAAGAGAGGTCTGGCTCGTGTTTTATTCCCTAGGCACTCATTACACACTGGGGATTTTCTACTGAAAATGCAAACCAAAAAGCAAATATTTTTTTCGCTCTTATTTTTTTTTCTCTCTGTCGGCTTGCCCGCCTTACTTGGGAGTTTGATTCTATTGTTTCTCCTGCTAACACCTTTTAATACTCCTGGGAAACACCTGTAAACTATTGAGTAGGTGTTAAGTGGAAGAAACAATGCAGAGTTGGTTAGATGGAAAGCCAGGCAGCCCTGGGTGAGGAGTCAGTAGGAGGAATAGTCCTGAAAGGAAGTGAATCATTGGGAAGAAAGGCTGAAGGGAAGAATAATGGGAACAAGCACCGAAAAGACAAAGCTGAGGAATGGAAAGTCATTTCCAGCAGTCAATGTGTCTATTATGCATTACACAAAAGCTGTCTAGCCTCTACCCAATATACACTTGAACTTCACACTCTAAGAGGGAGAGGAGCCTAAATACTGAAAACATGTATTTTGTTTAGAGATCGTAGATTTTATATGTGTATGTTACAGGACTTTAGTAAGCCAACATCATCCAGACACTTTGGGTGCTTTGTTTTTTGGTTTGTTTGGTTGGTTGGTTTTGTGTTTTTTGGGGTTTTGTGTTTGTTTTTTTTAAAAAAACAAATCGCTACTCATTTTAGCTGAGTTGAAATTGGTGGTTTGAAAACAAAATCATCTTGAAGAAAATTAGCAGTGTAGGAGCACGTTCATGTTTGAAACACAGAAGAGTTCCTTAAATCGATTCAGATTAAGATACCTCAAGAAAAACTTCAGACTCTCTTAGCTACAGCAGTGCTATTCTGAAACTGTAGAAAACTTAGCGAATTGGGCTGTATTTGACAAACTGCACTTCTCAGGTGGGTTTATTTTGAAATAGCAGAAGGGACACAGTAGCCAGTTCTACATGGATTATAGAGGACAGATAACAGAGCTACCTTTGTTAGCTGGAAAATCCAATTTAACTTTTAATTTACAGAATCACAGAACCATTTAGCATTTATTTGAACTTAGAGTTCTTCTACAGTGTGCTGAAGTTTTTCATTTGTCCATCTGTCTTTCATTAGGAAAGGATTTCAGAAACTCACCCAACAGTGTCATCAGCAAAGTCTGCTGCCTGATAAATCATTTTTGGTGTTTATTCTTTTATTACACCAAACAGGATATGTGAAAGTTTCCTCTGCCTTGAGCCCACCTGCTTATTTGTTCTTTAAAAAACAAACAAAAAAGTGGTTTGCCTTAGGCCTATCATTTTGTAAATTATCTAAGAAATAAGTTTAGACTTTGTGTGGGGTGGGTGAGATCGAGTTTTAGGTTCAAAGGCATGAGAAAAAGTTTACTCTCAGTGATGCTGACTTTTCTATTGAGCTGAGTAAAGCCATTTGTTCTTCCAGTTATGACATTGTAAGTTAGGAAAATAATCACTTGTTACCCTGTTCTGTTCTAAGACATTGACCAAGAGTTTGTGATAATTTTGATAAGTTATGGCACCTGAAAAGTATTTGGTTGTATCCTTAAAGCACTGTATGGAATCAAGCATAGTCACTCAGCTGTGAAAACAAACTGAAAAATAAGATTTAATGAGTTTAAGCACTGCAGATTGTTTAGCTAATACTGCACTGATTATTTTTAGTCTAATCTGGAAGATGACATTTTATTTTTCTCCTCCTAGTACCTCCTTATTTTGGGAAGCATTGGGAGGAGAAGAGTCATGGTTTCATTTGATGCTAAATTCATGCTCATTTTAGAGATTACATTTCCTTTAAAAATGACCCTTTCTAGCTTTGTGTTTGGGGGAACTGTGACTTTTTACCCTTAAATGTGTATGGAGGGGTGCTCACTTTAGTATATAAATATGGCCTTCTCTGGTAGTCCTGTACAAGGAATATTTTCACTTAGTCCTCCTTATGGAATTAGAAATTTCAGAAGATGAAATAAGGATTTTGCTTTAACTTGTGTATCAAGTTAATATGATTTAAATGAGATTCATATTTGAAACTAATCACAAGTGAAAATTACCATGCACATGGCACAAATGACCTAGAGCCACGTTGTGGAACCACAGCCAGTGTGTGTCTAAATTATTAAAATGATTTGTATTTTTCTGGGTGTCCCTGTGGAAAAGTCTGGAGGTGAATTTTGGTTGGCCAGGAGAGTTTTCTACTAGGCCTTGTCTCAAAACAGACAATAGGCTGAAATTATAGAATACAATAAAACAGTGTTTGGTTCCATCTAATATTTTTTGATCTTTGCTATTAAAAAAAAAAGAACTAGCATTCCACTGGAAAACATTCTGAATTGTAATGTTTCTTATTTATCCAGTGAACGTAGGCTATTCTCATGTGCTCCACAGAGTCATGATATTCTTAGGCTTTAAAAATACAGTTTTTATCCTGTGTTGCTTGGGAATGCCATACTAAAAAGCTATAAAAATATCCACTCACTGTGTACAAGAAACGACACAGAGAGAACATCTCTGCAACATGATCTATTTACTTTTCCTAGTAAGAAGTCAGATTTACAAAATCTCTTAGAATTGCTAGTAAAAATACTTGTTTATCTGTGCCAATTAGTTCCATGTGAACTCCTACATTCCTGTGGTCCAGACTAGGCCAGGTACAAGGGACAAGGTCCTTGCCAAGCTGCCAGTACAAACATCTTTTTGTAAGCTTACTCTTTTCCAGACAAGCCATTTAAAACAGACTATGGTATTGACTGTAGATTAGAGGCAGAGTGTTTGGCAGGTCCCTGAATTTTAAAATGGAGGAAGGGAAAACACGCAAAGGAAATATGGAAATGGTCTCTGAGAAATTCAGTGTCAGCAGCTTAGTAGTAAAATTGTATGGATAATACCTTATTGTATGTGCTGTAACCTTTTGCATACTTTGTAGAGTAGCACTAATAGAAATAACAAGCCCTAAAAACAACTGAAAGTTGCCAAGAAAGACAGACCCATATGTCTTTAGTCAGGATAAAATCACTCTGAATTTATCCTTTACTGGCCCCAGACGTTTTCAGTGTAATCACAGTAATAATCACAGTAAATTGGGAGCAGTTTAGGTACAAAGGCCGAGTGTGGAAGGGGAGAGCAGGGGGTGTCTGGATGGCTCTCAGAGGCGGCTGTGTGTGTTTGCAGCCGGCAGAACCAGCTCAAGGACCAGCAGCAGCAGCAGCAGCCGCAGGTGGTGTCGCTGTGCCAGCTCCCGGACGAGGCCGAGTGCCTGACGGTGCCGCGCTACAAGCGGGACCTGGTGCAGAAACTCAAGATCCTGCGGCAGGAGCTGTCCCAGCAGCAGCCTCAGGCTGGCCACTGTCGCATCGAGGTCTCCAGGGAGGAGATTTTTGAGGTAACTCCAGATTCGAGCCCGTTTCTTCACAGGAGGGGAAGGGGAGGGGGGTTGTTCGGAGCTGTGTGTAAAGGAGTTGTCGTCTTAGATGGAACCTCGAAGGCTGCAGTTAAAACTGGGATTTTACCATGGTGAAAAGGAAGCTTTCCAGGGGGATACAAAGACACTCATGTGATTGAGGTGGATGCATTTACCCTGTAGAGATGAACTAAATCAAGGAAAACTTTCTGTGTGGCTGGAGATGTGCACCTGTGTCAGGGATTGGGGAAGGAGTCCAAGCACTTCATGTATCTGAAGATCCTGTCACTTCTTCCTTGTATTTGAGAAGCTGATGATTGTTTTAGAGGGGATATTGCAAATGCAACTCTAAACTATTATTAGTGATCTTTGATACAGTGTAACTTAAGTAAAACTACTCGTGAATAGGATTCCTCTTCAGAGTTAGGATTTGTTATCATTGATCTGAATTCTCTGACCAGAATAATACCAATTTTACAAACGAACTGGGCTTCAGAATGGCCAGAGAGGCCCCCAGTGGGGTCTCTGCATCTGTTTTGGGACATGATTCAGCAGAATCATTCTGTTGACTTGACTAAACATAGTTATAATTCATTGGCCTTTGCTGGAGAACAGTTTGTTTTTTTTGAGGATTTGCACCCATCCCACCCATCCCTGTTGAATTTTTACCCCACCCACAAGCTTGATCACCCCACTGTGTTGTCACAGTTTTTCCCAGCCAAGAAAGATTTGTGTTGGTCTTCCCTTTGGAGAGTCAGATCAGTTTGTAGCAACTGAAAGAGGGAGGGAGGGAAGGCTGCAGGATTACTGTGTTCTTGTTCAGTCCAGTGTGTTGGGTCCCCACACACCCACCTGGCAGAGCTTGGGGCTGATACTGGACATGAATAAGAGCCAGACTTCTCTTTTTTCTCTAATTCTTTAGCATTTGTTCTACCTTTCAGCTTTCTTTCTGTGTTTCCTTGGTGAACTCTTACTGACAGAGGAATAATTCTGTGGATTTCTGGGATGGCATTGCTGATTCCATTATTAAGGTGCTCTTGAAGTCTGGCACATTTATTTTACTCAGAGTACAAGTTCCACTCTTGGCTTTTCAGGCTACAAAATCCAGGAGCCCTTATGGAAAACGAAAGGAGTTTACTGACACAATTTTTTAATAAGTTACGTGAGAATGAGGGAGAATGTTCTGATCACTGTTCACCCATGGAAATTTAATGGTTCTTTTCATCTTCTCATCATTTTATTTCACAACTGTTATCATATTTGGAGAAAATGAAGAAACAATCTTTGATTTGAAAAAAACTGATGAAGATCTGGAAAAATAATGTTCCCTTTGGGCTCAGGAGTCTGAGACTCCCTTCACTTCAATACACAGCAGCAGCTTTTCCTCTGAAAACAGCAGTTAATAAAAGGAAGTGTTGTGTGTTTACAGGAATCCTACAGGCAAGTCATGAAGATGAGGCCAAAAGACTTGTGGAAACGATTAATGATAAAATTTCGTGGGGAGGAAGGCCTTGATTATGGAGGTGTTGCCAGGTAAACAGTGGCTCCTCTGTCTCTTCCTGCACCCAGCCCTGCCAACCACCCCTGTGCTTTGAATCCTGAACCAGCCCAGTGTCAGCCCTGCTGCTTTCACATTATTCTTATTCATATTTATTTCTGTAGCAGGTTAAATGTCAGAAGAATATATGACTTTAGATAGTATTTTAAAAGAAAAACTGCATCAAAAAAAGAACTCATTTATCAGAAATAAAATGCAAGTTACACATCATGTCAAACATCTGTCATAAGTGAGAGGTTTTGGTGTCTCTTAAAATTGACATATTTTTCTTTGCTTAGTGAAGTTTGGGTATCTGAGAATATATGCCACTAAATACTTGGCTTTATGGCACAATTTTAACCAAAAAATATGCTTTATTGCAAACTGTCACTGCTATTTGAAGCAAAATGTTAAAACCCAGCAGTTGGTGGGCAGCTTCAGTCTGTCAATATTCTGAGGTTATTTTTCCCTTATAAAATGACATGCCCAGTTCTCAGACTATTATTTACTGGTTTGTGAACACATAATTAAAACTTGAACTTAATATATCCATTACCTGAAAGATGGTTTATATCAAAGCTTTGATTCCAACATCTTTATATTCGAGTGAATACTTAATATCTTGTCTTAGTGTATAATGGATGTAGGAGAATCACAGTCAGAAACTCTTGAAAATAAGTAACCTGAAGAAAAATCTTGGAAAGCTGCAAATCCATCAGCTGTCAGGTGTTGTGTGGTTACTGGGCCAGTAAAAATAATTCTGATTTCAGCCATATCTCAGCATGTTCAGAGAGAACTTCCTTCACATTTATGATTAATAGTAAGATTAACAAAATCAGACCATTTTGAAAAGAATCTCAATGTAGGAATACATTTGTCTATAGAGTACCAATAAACTAATTGATTTTCTAGGGAGTGGCTGTACCTGTTGTCCCATGAAATGTTGAATCCATACTATGGGCTCTTCCAGTATTCCCGAGATGACATCTACACCCTGCAAATCAACCCCGACTCCGCCGTCAACCCGGTAGGGCTGGAGCCTTGTGTGGAAATCAGGGTTTTCTGACCACAAATCACACACACACACACACCTGGACCGGGTTCAGCACTTAGGAGCCAAATTCTTAAAATTGGTACTGCTGGACACTGGATTTGTACAATTATATGATAGTTTCTTTTTTGTTCTTTGATCAAAGAAACGTCTCAAATGTGCTCTTAATTTTCTGTCAGATGTCAATTTATGTTTCCTTCGGGAGAAATTCAGTTTCTTTTGATTGTTACTTGTAAGACTCCTGGGCTGGAAGTGAAATGCTCAGTGTGCCATGCATGAAAACAAAACAAAACAGGGTTTGGGCTTGGGGTTTTCCTCTCTTCTGAGTGTTGAAATTTTGTCTCATGCTCAGCAGTGGGGATCTCACTTGGCTGAATGGCCTTGTCTCTGCTCTGTTCCAGGAACACTTGTCCTATTTCCACTTTGTGGGCCGGATCATGGGCATGGCTGTGTTCCATGGCCACTACATTGACGGGGGCTTCACGTTGCCTTTCTACAAACAATTGCTTGGGAAGCCAATTACTTTGGATGACATGGAATTGGTTGACCCTGATCTCCATAACAGCTTAGTCTGGATACTGTATGTACTCTGCAGGGTACTTCAGGATGTTAGAATGCTGTCTCTATTATGTGATAATGGTCCTAAATCCTGGAAATAAGGTGTATATTGATCTCCAGGCAGATTTAAGAAATACCTTTCTTGCCCAATTCAGCTTCTTAAAGGATAAAAATGCTCAAGCTGCTCAAATTTTGGAAGGGTGGAGTTCCTATTAATTTATTAATTTTTACCTATTATTAACAGTAACAGATTATTAAAATATATGTTAAAATATAACATTGAAACCTTGATAAAGGTTTTAAAATGTAACGAAATAAAACTGTATGTTCACCTTCTGCTTCCAGGCAGGACTTTGAAATGCCATTGAAAAATGAAATTGTGCTTCTGTCAGATAGAACATGGCTGTAATATATTTGCAGAATATATTTTCCCTCAGTCATTTGCTGCTTTCTTTGCACCAGTGAGAACGACATCACCGGGGTCCTGGACCACACGTTCTGTGTGGAACACAATGCCTACGGGGAGATCATTCAGCATGAGCTGAAACCCAATGGCAAAAGCATCCCTGTGACAGAGGAGAACAAAAAGGAATATGTCAGGTACATCAGGAGCTTTTTCCAGGGTTCTTTTTCTATTTCCTAAGGTGGGGAGGAACCATTACTTGGTGAAGTAATTGTCAGTGCCACGCTGTTGGGTTTTGCTGTGGGGTTGTGCACTGCTCTGGTGTAATCCTGTCAGTGGGGCCGTGTTTTGGGGCTGGATAAATTGCAGGTTTATTGTATTTGAATACATCCTCCACAAACCCAATTTGCACTTGCTCGCAGACTTTATGTGAACTGGCGGTTTTTACGAGGAATTGAAGCTCAGTTCCTGGCGCTCCAAAAGGGATTTAATGAAGTAATCCCACAACATCTGCTGAAAACATTTGATGAGAAGGAGTTAGAGGTCAGTGCACCAGTGTTGTGTTGTGCCGTCGAGTGTAAGAGGCTGTGGGAGCCGCAGGCAGGCGGGGCTGTGTGCCGGCAGTCCCGGCATAGGGGCAGGGCTCAGGAGCTCAGGGGACACCGTGGCTGTGTGTGCCTCCCATGAGAGCCATGGGAGTGTTCCTGGATGTGACAGTCACAGCAGCTGCACGAGTGGCTGCAGCCCCTCCCCTGTAGCTCAAAGCCCTCTGAGGCTTCTGAGGACGTGCAGCGACCTCGGGCTGTGTCAGTGCTGCAGCAGAGTCTGCTGCAGAGTTCACACGGGGCAGTTTCCTCACGTGAAATTCAGTGCTGCCAGGAGCACACAATGTCACTCCCTCCCTCCCAGCCCTTGTGCACTGCCCTGGCTGCTGTCGGGCACCTGGGCTTTGGCAGAGCTCAGTTTTGCCAAACTCCATTGGCCCTGTAAATCCAGCAGAAGGAAAGGTGCTGTCACAAACAAGTGTGTCAGGATCAGCATCCAAACAATATCCTCTGAAGGCAAATCTGTAGATCCCAAGCTTGCTTTAAACTGAAATGTAATTGCAGTTTGTGGAGCTGGGGGGTTTGCCGTGTGAAATGGCCACAGGTAAATTACTCAGGTGTGCTTCTGATCCCTGGGCTGGAACGTTGGTGATTGTTCCTCCTTTATCCTCAATATTCTCACTCCCAGCACCGAGCCAGCCATGCTGCTAACCCAGAACCATTTTGCAGCTGTAGAATAAGAAAGGGGAAGGCCTGGTGTTCTTAGTCATGAAAATGTCTTCAGAATTACGATCACATCCCCACTGAACTTAACCCGATTGATGGTGGCTCTCCCTTCAGGAGCACTGAAAGCTCAGTGTCAGGAAAGGCTGCTCTGTCTTTGTGTGGCATCACAGCAACAAGATTCCCTTTGGGGGTCCAGAGCTGGACCAGCCAAACTGCACCCTGGGCCATGCTCCTGAAAGAAATACTGAGGTTAAATGTGAATTATTCCTGCACTGTCACACAGGGGTAGAATCTGTGCTTCTGTTTACCTTGACAGGTCAAGGCCCTTTTGTCTAAGCTTGAAATGGTTGTTTGGGGTCTATTTAATTTGAATTGAGACCATTTGAAAAATGGTTTGTGTACAGAGGTAAAATTAAAAAAACATGAATGATATATTTCTGCATTGCTTGAGGGAAAAGTTATAATTTGCCTTTGGTATAAAATCTGTGCATTTTTCACAATCATTTCTTCATAATTTATCTGGCTCCAAACCCATTTTTATAGCGATCAGTGATGAAATAATATAATAAATCTATTTTAAATTTACAGCTCATCATTTGTGGACTGGGAAAAATTGATGTAAACGACTGGAAGGCAAATACCAGGTTAAAACACTGTACCCCGGACAGCAACATCGTGAAATGGTTCTGGAAAGCTGTGGAGCTCTTCGACGAGGAGAGGAGGGCGCGGCTGCTGCAGTTCGTGACCGGCTCCTCCCGGGTGCCCCTGCAGGGCTTCAAGGCACTGCAAGGTAACGCCCGCGGTGCCTGTTCTGGGCTCAGCTGGAAATGGGGCTGAGAGCTGCAGGGTCACTTCTGAAGAGCGATCTGAATGGTCTGATCACAAACACGAGGAGTTTTTTTTGTATGTTTGTCTGGTACTTTCTTATGCAGGTGTTAATGGCTCTTTTGTTTCACTTCCTTCTCTGGCAGGAGGTTCTGATCAGCTCAGATGTTACAGGGGTTCCAGAAGCCAGGGTTTTAATTCCTAACTTTTACAAGCCCTCATCGGTGGCACAGCTCTGGGGGCTCTTTTAGACTGAAATGCACAAAGACAGCTCAAGCTCAGACTCTTATTTAACAGCAGAGTCCCCATGAGAAACACTGACCTCTGAATTGTATTTTTAATGGCTGCTTAGACCAAGATTCCAGTTTTGCTCAGGTTGGGACATTTGTAACCTCTTCTTCTGTCCTTTGTGGCATCTTCAGTGCACATCAAGTCTAAAGGATGGCTGTGCTGCAGTCTTTTTTTCTTTAGCAGAGACATTAAGGGGATTTCTAGTAGTCAGATTAATTTAATAAAATTATAAGGAATTGACATTGTGACTCTGGGATTTCACTGGAATTGGTCACTGTTCAAGACCTGTTATAAAACAGAGAGAGGTAGAGTTGTGGAAGTTTTGTTGGATAGGAGGGATGAGAGAAGAATATTAAAAACTTAGAATTATGCAGTACAGTGTGAAAGAGATGATTTATTTTTCCTTGTCAGTGCTTTTTTTCCTTACCTTTCCATGGTTTAAGTAACTGCAGGGCTGTCTGAGTGGGCAGGGAGCCTGTCCCACAGCCACTGGGACTTTGCAGTTTTTTCCTGCCTGTTTATGATTTCATCTTTCTTGGTGCAGAGCTTCTCTTTGTATTTTAGTTGCTCTCTTGTTGCTGCAGTGCAACAAAGACATTTCATGTTATTGCACACAGTAGTAGAGATCTCCTCTGGGTTTTCAGGTGCTGCAGGCCCTCGACTCTTCACAATACACCAGATTGATGCCAGCACTAATAATTTGCCGAAAGCTCATACCTGGTAAGAGTTTTTCAGTTCTCTGTTGTGATCTGTAGCTTAAAGACCAACCTGCTGTCAGAGTATTGGGAGCAGTCTTATTTCTTTTGTCTTTTATGCCATAATCAAAGCTGTCCCTGAGGGAGCAGCAGAGGTGTGAAAACTGGAGATGGCTTTTGTTTAATGGAGCTTTGTGGCCTCCTTAAGCCGTGCTGGCAGCAGAGCAGCTCGGTGGGGTGTGCCAGGGCTGGCAGTGATGGGTGGAGAGCTGACACCTCTGTGCTTCCCCCCCAGCTTCAACAGGATCGACATTCCCGCCTACGAGAGCTACGAGAAGCTCTACGAGAAGCTGCTCACGGCCATCGAGGAGACCTGTGGCTTTGCTGTGGAATGACCCTCCCAGCCTCTCCCACACTCTATTTATACTCCTGTCAGCCAGAAAGCCCTTCCTTCCCTCAGCCAAGACTCAAGAAATGCTTGAAATACAGGAAACTTTCCCTTTTTTACACTAGGACACTGGGAGGGAAAGGACAACTTTTGGATTTTTTTTTTTTTTTTTAATTTTTAAAATTTTTTTATTTCAAGAAAATAGGTTCTGTGGTTCTGCCATAGGATCATTCAGCTGCTATTAAAAACTAATATCTTGAACATACAGAATGCTGACTTTTCCTACATTTCAACAGTTAAGCAGTATTCTATACTTAAAGACTACTACTATTTTTGTAAGAGGTAATCTATTATATTTGCCTACCTGATTTCTATTCTCAGATACCAAGACACAACTTCAGCAGTCGGTACAAGTCACGTTTCAGCCTGTTTTAAATGTATGATACTGAACAGCATCTATACCTGCTATTTTTGGAAAAAAATATTTTGGATTATTCTAACTTTGCATAAAATTGGCTGAAAGAATCATTAATCTTTTTAATGAAAGCCACTTACATGTTAACTGCATTTTCTTATAGTAAACCATTATATTCTGCAATGTAAATTCCAGGTAAATGTTGCCACAGGGGCTTTTTTTATATTTTTCAAGCAGGAATTCCGAATATTATGTTTTGGGGTCCTATTTATATCACTTGTCAGATTCCTCCAGCAGAATTTCTAGTGAGTGACACAGACTATTTGGTACAGTCCTTGTGTTTACACGTGGAATAACCTTTTCTTAATGAACAGTAGATGTTTTGATTTTTTTTTTTTAAACAGCATTTTTCTAACAAGTCTGTCAAGAGTATTTTTTGTTGCTTTTGACCTTCAATTGAAACACTGCATTTTGCAGCTGTTGAAGCACTGATGGGCTTTGCCAGCAGAAGCCTGTCAGCAGTTTGTTCCAGAATCCATCCTGTCCAGTCAACCAAAGTCTGTTTGAATGCAGCCAAATCATATTCTATATTTGTTGATCCTAAAGATTTATCAGGTAAAACACGTTGTAATCTTTGTCCAGCTGCTCATGACACGTGGGTTTAAGTTACAACTAAGGAAAAATGGTGTATTGACTGAAATATGTGTAATGTGCTTTGGAAATGAGGTTGTAAGAGCACATAATTTATTGATTGTAGGGATGGAAGTAAGTATATATATGATTTATAGCATGGGTTGATCTCTTCAAAGGGGAATAAAATGCACTACCAGTAGAGGGAACTGAACTTTGGTGTTAGCTTGGAAATTCTCAGTTGAGATCTGTCTGATCTGCTTGTGGTGTGTGGGTAAATCAGGCTGCTTCAGAGATGCTGCCATTCTCCTCTCAGCCATGAAAATATTTGGAATAAGTAGCAGTTTTTTTCCAATCAGTGTTGTGTTTTTGTAACTTAGGTTACAATTAATCATCAAATCTGCACTATTTTTTTGCTGCCAATGAGAAGAAAGTCAAAGGTATTGAAAATGCTAAAGGGATGGGATGTAACCAGCTTTCCATGTTTGCAGTGTAAGTCACAGTGAACCAGCTCATTTTCTGTTTTGTGGAGCTTGAACTAAATGTTGCTCTGCCAAGTCTGACTGCCACAGTGAGTAAACTACTACTGGATGTTGTGTGTTAGAATAGTGGGCAAGGGACTACTTTTATAGAATTGTGGTGAGAATCTGGTGAGCCAAATCCACGTTGTCTGATTATTTTTTTTGTACAGCTGTTGCTGGCAGGTTTCTTCCAAGGGACTTTTGCTTCCCTTTCTGGGCTGGCTGCAGGATGAGGCTTCCTGAGGATGTAAACAGAAAGCCAAGAGACTTGCTGTGACAGCCAGGTTTGAAATACATCAGAGCCTTTTCTTTTCATTTCTGTGGACTCTTGCACTCCTGATGAAGGGCTGGTACTTTCACATCTGTGCTGGGCTCCCCAGCTCAGGGCACTCTGTCACCAGGGAAGCTGCCCCTGTGCCTGTGCAGGTTTGGGGAGCACAGCAGGTTCTTGCCCAGAGTTTGTCACTCAAGTGCTGCCCCTGGCTGGGGCACAGCTCCAGCCCTGCCCAAAGCCTGTGCTCAGCCCCTGCCAGGTCTGAGTGTGTGACTGTGGCAGGGGTTTTACAGACAGGCTCTTGTGACTGTTCACAGGAGAGACCCCAGTGTCATAGGACTGACAGAAGTGATTTTTAAATTTTTTTTTTTTTTTTTTAAATCCCCTTGTGCCTACCCAGGCTGTGGCCACAGCCTCCCTGGTCATGGAACATGGCAAACAGAAAATCTGGCTGGTGGATTTATTGAATGCATAGTTATTGTCACCTTGCTGTCATAAAAGCATCTTTGGTGGGGGAAGGAGATGAGCTCTGCAGAATAGAGACCCAGGATCAGCTGATAATTACATGCATTTTCACAGCAGCCTTAGCAGTACATCTGTTTTTCTACTAAACATTTTGGTATGGCATTGAGAATTTTTTTAACTGCCACAGATATTGTAAATTTAATATATTACAGGCAAAACTAGACAAATCTGCATTGAACTTTCCATAGCTGGCAGATGAGGATGAATATACCAAGTATTTTGAGTGCCTTTCTACCTTCATAAAGACTGAGAGCTTTAACTGAAGCACCTCATCACCCAGTCAGATGTTTATCTGAATGTGGTAAAGGGTTGATTCCTTTCCAAAATTTTGTTTCAAGAACACGTCAGCTACTTTCCCCTCAAAAAGGTGCTAAGCCTAATATTGCATTTTAACCTTGGACTTTCACCCCATGATTAATGTGAATATTTATTTCAATGTGTCCCTCTTACTGGGTTTTACTTTATCCAGTCTTTAGTTGTTTTAGAGAGATGTCACATCATGGTTTTATGCTGTTGCTTTCATTATGAATGTTTAATTATGAACAGTGACTTTTGTAGATTTCAAATATACAGTTCACAGTTGAGTTTCAGAGGATTTAATTTCTCGGTGTAAAGAGTTTTGTAATGGTGCTTTGTACAGTATGTATTCTAATTTTTTTTTTTTGCACATAGGTTCAGTTTCCCTAAACTGATTTATTTGTACCAAATTTTTGTGTTGTACTAAAGTCCAGAGCACACAAGCTGTTTTGAAATTCCTGTTCTACAACACTACATCTGTACTGAACTCCTGGTGTGTTTAAAAGGCTGCATTGATGGAAGTTCAAGCTTTGCTCCTCTGTCACAGCACCATCCTCCAGCTCGATGTAGCATCTTTTTAAACAGCACCACACAGTTAACAGGTGCCATTTGTTGTACTTTACACTATGTAGTAGGTTCCTGGCTCTACACATCCTCAGAGCTTTGTCTGTAGTTGTAATTAGTTTATACAAGTGTAATTACTCTTCCACAAACTGACAGTTCTTAGTTTATCATTTCCATTGTATTTATTACAGAGTGTTTTAGCATTGGTATCATTGTATTTCACCCAGCTGTTACATGAGCTTTAACAACAACAAAAAAATCTGTATAAAATGGTTTTTAAGTACTTAATGTATGTACCCATGCAGAAGTTGAGCAATAAATTGTATGCTGTTTGCACTGTCACAGCATCAATGGTTTTAAAAGTTTTAAGTTTTTTCTTAATTAAATCTTTAAAATGTAACAATGTCATTTTTAAGTAACTCGACTTTGTTTCAGGAGAAAATACTTGAAACTTGGTGACTTCCTACATGCTGCTACCTACAGTGAGGAGTGTGCTGAATGTTCTAGTCAAACACAGCAGGTTTTACTTCTGGCTCTCAGGTACTGGCGTGTCTTGGCAAGGATTTTATCTCAGCACTGGGGAACAGATGTCTCCTCTCAAAACTCAGCAAAGCTACACCATCTTCCTTGAGGGAAATAAAGGCAAATTTGGTAAAGACTTGATAAATTCATCAACTTAGCTGATAAATATTGTCCCTTAAAGTCTTCAACTTAGCCAGGCTTACAGCAACTCCCTGAAAAGGTTTGGCTAGGTCAGGGGTTTGTGTTTCTGGTTTTGTAGAGGTTTTGGTGTGTTTTTTTGAGTCTGTATTTTTGCAGTGAGGTATCTTACATTGTAACACCTGGCTGGTTTGTTTCAGCTGTAAAAGAAGCTCCTTCAGACAGTGGGGGCTGTTTTTTCCTGTTTAGCTCTTTTCAGTGCATGAGTGTGAATTCTTTGTATGTTGTCAGGTCCATCAGAGTCCCCTAATGGCAACTTTTAAATATTGTAGTACAGTGCAGTTAAATCTAGTATTCCTATATCACTTCTCACACAGCAAGAACTCTTCTACTACCAAGATAAACTAATTTAGAGTTGCCCTTTTGTCAGGCAGAGGAGACTGTATCAGTAATAGACTTCATTAGTGCCAGCTTGGTTTTATGTAATTGTTCTTAGTTTAAATCCTCATCCCTCTGTTGGCACCTGCACAGTGTTTGGCAGGTGAAGCCTGGATCTCCTGCAGGGCCCTGCATTATTTATAGCACTGGGAGATGCTACAGTAGGTGCAGTGTCCTGCTCTGCCTGGAAGCAGACCTTACAACCTGAGGTAAGGTAAAAGCTGACTGGTGAAATATTTCATCATTCTTTAATTCTGTTTCTGTGAGTGTGAAAATGGAGTGATCAGGCTGCACCTGTGAGTGTGGCCCTGTGGAATATTAGGAATGCTGTCCACAGCTCCTTCCCAGGCTTCACCTCTTGCAGCAGCTTATCATGTACAGCTTTAGAAGAATCTGCACTGTTTTCTATTTCAAATTACTTTCCCCAGTGCAGTTGTAGCATAGAAAGAGTATTTTATATGCCTTCATATTTTATCAAGCCAGCAACACCAACACTGCAAACACAACCAAAGGAGGAGTGGAAGTAGTCTTCCCTTGCTTAATATATTTAAATTCCCAGTTATTTATGTCAGGTTTATTGCAGGCATTTTCTAACTTAGCCTTTCATAGGAAACCTGAACCTCTGATGTTCTTTTGAAGATCTTCTTGTGCTTTGTGATCTTTCCAATCCATGATTTCTGGCTAATGGTGTTAGATTGGCTTAGCAGCAACAGCCCCAGCACAGATGCAGAGGAGCCTCAGCATCCAACTGTTCCACCAGGAAAACTTCACTAAAGCACTCTGACTTCATCCCAATATCCTCTGGGTAGAGTCCAACATTACTCCAGCCTTGATAGGAAGGTAAAAAGTAGTTCAGAAACTTTATTGGTGATCTTAAAAGTGCTGTGGAGATCTCAGATCCCAGCAGCTATACCCCTGACAGGTCAAAATGACAGAACAGATATTTTAGAGAGAAAAACAACCTCACACCATCTTCCCATTATAGCAGCTCTCAAAGACTCTGATCATCTTAGCCAGAGAGGATTGCAGTGACATTTACCCAAGTCTTAGAAGAAGTGGCTTTGGCTGTACTGGAAAGAAGCCATCTGAAGTCTGGATCTCAGTCTGTCTGCTTCTAGTTCTTGAAAAAAGGTGTCATCATCACTGTGCATGATTGCTGCTTGAAGTTGCTGTATTTCCTTTTCCATCTTTGATCTCAGTTCTCTTTTTGTTTTCTGTAGCATCTAAAGAAAATACTGACATTAGCCACAGCATGTAAAAAGAAAAGGCAATTGGAAAATATTAAGGATACTCACTTGTGCTTGTGCTTTCTCTCTGGTTTGGATTTCTTGGAATTCTTGAGCTATAACTTCTGCTAGCATGGAAAACTAAACAAAACATGTGTGTGAGTTGAACTAATTAAAGAAAGACTTCTAAGTGGAAAAATATGATCTGCCTGATCCACATGAAGCTTTACCTGATCTTTGTAGTAGTTCTCCAGAGATTCCAGCTCCATCTGGTGCTCTCGCCGTTGCTCATCGCGCTTCTCTTGAGCATAAACTCTCAGGTCCCTCAGTCTTTGCTTCTGAATTTCTAAGCCTTCTTCAAATAAGTTTTTAAATATCTGCCAGCAATTAACAAAAGCAAACCTGAAACTTTCCCGGGAACTTATAAGTATGCATTTACTTTTCTCAACTGCTTTATCTCCTGATGGAATAGTGTTTACATGAGGATAGGCTGTAGCCCATGAAAAAGCACAACTCTGTACCTAGAAATGGTGGTGCAGATACAGCTGAGCTGGATTTGTATTACTCATTTAGCTGAAATTTTGATAGATAAAATAGTTTTTCATGTCAGTTTAGTCAGATGACCCAACTGTGCAAGCCAGGGCCTTTGAACATGCACTGTGATTTACAACCTACCCTGTACTCTGCAGTCTGACTTCAGGACCTTCATCCAGGTTTCCAGCAGCAGGAAATCCAGCCTGGACTCAGGCTTTCCATTCCTCCACAAGAACACTTAGCAGCTGTAACTCACAGCTTAAGGCAAACAGTTCTCAAATCCCTACCACTGGATTATGCAGTAAACTTCTAGTCTTTTATTTTGAAAGGTGACAACTGTGTATCTACTCTTGCAGAGTGTAATAACCCTCCTTGCTTTGCCTCACTCTCATGTCCAGCCCTAATTAGATCACATCTGTCACAAAGTCTGCTCTGTTTAACAAACACAACTGAACAACGAAGCTGCCTTTTTGATCAGTTCCCTCAACTGAAGATTTAGATTGTTTTGTTTGGATGGTGACTGTAGGAACAACTTCTTAATCCTACTGTTTCTGAAAACTCATTTCCCCAATTTCTCATGTTACCAGCCCTGTTTTTCCACACTGATACTTCACCCTTTTTCTCCTCTTAGCCCCATAAATCATCCTTTCTTGTTTCACAGTGGTTTGCCCTGTACTGGATCCACATTTCCAGAGAAGGAACAGTTTCATCTGTGGCCTTGACTAATCAACCACTTCATCCTGGCTCTGTGCTCTGGTCACTGCACTTGCAGCATTGAAGTACCAGACCTCAGCACTGGAGTCCTGACAGGAAAGAATTCACCCTTGCAGAGCAAGACCCCTCGTCCTCACCTTCTCCTCCCGTGTCCTTGCCCTCAGCAGCTTAGCCCGGAGCTGGGCCCTGTAATCCTCGTAGTATTTCCTGGCCCGGGCCACCTGCTGCTTCTTCTCTGTCACCTTGTTCTGAGCCCACCTCTGCCGGGAGATGCGCTGCTTGATGTCTTGCTAAAGGGAGAGCAGCAGCTGTCAGCCCACCAAACTGCCAACAGATACCCCTGCAGGCAAAGCTTTGTTAATCATTGCTAATTGGGGTCCTTTACTAAGGACCTTCTCCACAGCCCAGCTTTGCAGTTAGGTTGAAAGCATTAGGCACCACTGGTAGCAAAGTCGTGTCACTATAGAATTGAGGAGTCAGCACTGTCGTGGGAGCTGCAACACAACCTCAGGTTTCTCCTCCTTGCACTTTTTTAGAATTTGTTTTATCTTTTAGAGCAACAGTGCAGTGTAATGATAATAATAATGATAATAATAATATTCCATTCCCACGACCCCAGCAGCTGCACAACAAACAGATTATGTGGCATTTTGAGACCACAGCTACTCAAAAAGCATAAATTTGCCATAAGACAAAAAGCCACTTTCATGATCTGGGAATATGCATTCTAGATAGCTCCATGTGAAATCTCTATATTAGGTAACAAATAGTCTTCAAAGAACATACCAGTCTCTTGCTGTGATCTTGATCTCTCTTAATAATTGCAGCAAGCAGTTCCTGTTTCTTCAAGGCTTGTTCAATCTGGAGGTTTAAAAAAAAAAGGCATCATGCTGCAGGACAAGCTGTCCTATGTAGCAGGTTTAAATATTGCCCCTCTGCTATGTTTTGGGGTTTGGGTTGAGAGATGCCTTGTATAAGTTAATAAACTTCTGCATCTCATAACTCACTTTTAAACTAAAATACTGTTCAGAATTGGCAGTGGAAACTATAAAATGCTTTTAAAAAAGGCAATAGCAACCCTAGGCAGTACTTGAGAAATCAGTATAAAAGGAAGACCATAATATTCAAGCAACTGATGAAAAGTTGAACCTATGTATATAAATCTGTACATCCCTATTTAACCAAACTCCCAGGACATCCTTCCATGTTGTGCTGTGGGTGTGCAGGTGCCCTGTCAGGGTAACTCTGACATTCAGCAGGTAAGAATGAGAACACTCACTTCATTCTGGAGTTTTGGTCTAGGTCTGGCAGAGGGTGCCTTGAGGTGCAGAGTGTGTGCAAGCTGCTGCTGCCACATTTTATTCAGAGTACGGGGGGAAATGTGCAGGTGGGGAAACTCCTCCAGGAGCTGCAAGAGGAGGTCATTGTCTCTTATTGTCACTGTAAGATAAAGAAAGAGCAATAAGCAATAAATTCTTGGAGAATACTTTGAGTTGTAAATTCATCCAGACAGTGTCAGCCTAAGTCACAAAATACTTTACATTGAACACTGTACAAAATGACCATGCTGCTGATACCATGCCAAGCTAAGCCCAGCAGGACATATCATCCTGCCAGTACAGCAACAGAGAAAGCAATCCCAGTCTTTTGTTGTTTTCTCTGAAGAATTGATTTTTTAGCTCAGATGTCTTTTCCCTATCACCACCACATCCAGCTAAGACAGGCATCCCCTTCTTTTTTCATGTGGTTATGACCATCACTAATCAGTGATTGCTTGCTCTCTCTCTCTGGTTGCAGTTACTTAAAATAAAGCCAGCAGTAGCAATGACAGATCCAGGTCAAATAAACAGATGCAAAATAAACTGGTTTGCAACCAGCTCATTCCCATTACATCTTTGATCTTTCTGTCAGGAAAAGATGATGGGGAGATGAAACAAAAGGGTATTTACCAAGTATATGGCCTCCAAAAACTGGGAAAAAAATGAGGCAGTGTATCTAAGCAAAATCCAGATATGTAGGGGATTATCTGGTGATCCTGGCCATAGGCATGCACAGTGCTGGTTATCAAAACTGGGCATAGGATTTGCAGCTTGGCTTTCTTGGAGCATCACTTGCTTAGCAGAACCAGTGGCCGCCTTAACAGCACAGTGACAGAGTCCTGACAGATTCTGCTCTGTGACCTGTATGTGGCTCAGCTCAAGCCACAGGCCCAATTTTAAATCTGACACATGCTCAGAAAAATAACAAAAGGAAAGCTCAGACTGTAGTGGAATAAGCACAGAGGTAGCAGCAATGGAAAAAAGCCCTGAAAATAATCCAAGGGATTTTAAGGAAGTAGCGAATGGGTCACAATTTGATTGTGCACGGATGGTTTACATTTACTTAAAGCATTATCCTCCCTAACAAAAATCCAGACATATAGAGGTCAGAAGAAGGGAAAAATCTACAGCTGACTGGTATATGTTGGACTGGTGCCTTTATTCTTGGAGTTCAATACATGCTTTCAAAAGATGCCAGTTTTCCACCAAGTATAGTTTTGCAGTTCTTACTTGGAGCTGCTTGCTTTGGCTTCATGATCCCTCGTTTTGGAATCCACTGGCTGTATTTGGAATACTGAGGTGTGGTTTTTCTAGAATAAACTTTCACTGGCCGAGACACATTTGGATGTTCTTGAAAGATGTTTTCTTTGTACTCTTGTTCCTTAGTAGCAGATGTAAAATAGATGAAGAACAGGTATGAGAAGGGAAACACTGATAGAACACAGTTTGGCCATTAGAACTTAAATGTCTTTCAGACTTTAGAATGAGAACTTGGACATATTGCATTGGATTCTCCAGAAAGCCAGAATTTACAAAATACAGGTCAGGGTTCAAATAAAGGTTATATCTCATTACTGCATAACCTCAGCTCTTCTGCAGCACTTAACATTAGTAAGTTACTACTTCAGTTGTACAGTGTTGTAACTATGACACTGGAAGTCAAGTAGGTTTTGTACCCAAAAGTGTCTGGACAGGCTATCTAGAAAAATTTAAAAAGAAAAAAATCAACCAAACAAAACACAACCATCAATCTCAACAGTGCATCACCTACCACTTCCTTGGCAGCTTCTCTGAGCTTGGAAATTCTATGCTTCTCCCTTGCTTCAAAAATTCTTAGCTCATTTTCATAAGCTTTAGTGACCAGCTAGAAAACAAGAATAAAAGGACTTGTCAGAGGAAGTAATCAGTCCATACAGCCACCTTGTTCATTTGTTTGCTGCATGGGTCAAAATAGCTTCTTCCACTTTAAACTCTTTTTTGTAAAATTTGGGGTTTAAGTCTCTTCCTCAGCAGGCTACAGATAAAACAGCATATGATTACTAAAAGAGACCAGATGCCCCCATTACATAAAAGTGTTCTGGTTTTGTGGTTTTAGTGTAACTGTTGGTAAGAATTACCACAAGGTCCAATCTAAAAACTACCTTTGCTTTTCTTGTTCTTTCATCCCTTTCTTCCTGCAGGTGGCTGCGAATTGTCTTTGTCTGGCCTGTTTCAGTACCACGCAGTTCATGGTGCTGCTGCTGAGATGAGGGTGAGGCTGGAGAGAGGGATCGTGGCCTGCCTGGGTAGCTTGGACACGATGTATCTGTAGGGAAAGATCATTCACTGAGTATCTAATTTGAGACAAAAAAAACCCAGTGAATTGTGTTGTGACTAGGCCCTCATTTCAGAACGAGTCCTGTGAGCTCGTATTCTGTCCCTCCCTTCACTTTCTATACATTTTTTTACTGTAGCTGTGTTTGCCTTGTTTTTTGGGGTTTTTTTTGCAAAGTTTTAGCACATTTTTTTAAGTGTTAAACAGAAACTTGGTTGCAATTCTGTTACTGTAGCTCAGGTTTGGATCAAAGACAAAACAGACCTGAACTAGCAATATAAAATTTAGTAACTAACTGAGTGTAGAAGCTTTACATGAAAAGGTTTATTTTATATTTGTTTCCATCCCAATACCAGCACAAGGATTGTTACCTCTGCCAGCTGTCCTTCGGCCATAGTCCATGACACTGTCACTGTGCTGGGACAGGCTGTCCTCATCTCTCAGCTCCTCTTCTCTTGTGTGCTCACCCAAAGCTCTCTTCAACATCTAAGGGATAGATTTTTGTGGGGGTCAGGTTCAATAGACATTTCTAAAGTTTAAATGAACCAAAGCCAGGTGTTAGTTGCAGATTTCCTTTTTATCCATATTGCACTGATATTTTCTCCACTGTCATTACTAAAGCTGCATTGCTCAGCTCAACAAAGCAGAGACTGCACTTACTAAATCCAGTTCATTCAGCCTGCGGGACAGATTTTCTGATGCTTCACGAAACTCTTGCTGAGGCGTCTTCTCTGCTGTTCTGTGGGAAAGTGAATCTTCAACTGAATCTGTGGTGGAATTTTCATATTTGCTAAAGCAGAAAACAGACAGATTTCATTTCTGTTCCAAAAACCTGACAATGAGCATTATCTCACACAATTCTAGTTCACTTTTTGCCTAAGCACATTTTCATAGGATTAAGTAAAGCAGAATGTGTAAACACCTAAAATCGTATTTAACAAAATGAGTATATCAGGAGAAACAGGAAATCTTTCTTTTAGAATTAATCTTTCACTGTCACACAGCCAAGGAAAGAGAGATCTTATTCAAAAAGGGAGGTGGGGGCTGGCTGGCCATGGAAATCAAAGTGCCAGTGTGGTTCAGTACCAAAAATCTGAACTTGCCTTGTTGTTCTAGGCCAGTGTTGAGATTCAGGTCTTGGGATTTGTGTTACTTGTTCACCAAGTAGTAGTGAGAGCTTTTCCTCAGAAGAGGAGGCAGATACAGCAGACTCACATACCTGAGGCACCTAGAAAAAATGAGTAAATGAAGGCTTTATAGATCATGTGAGTAGAGATGCTGTAATAGAACCATCCCAAATCCTGTGAGTATAGATATATAAAAATAATTGTATTTCCAGGCTACTGACTGCAGATAGTGTGCTTTAGAGAACTAATGCTTAAAGAAATGGACTAGCAAAAATATGGAAGATTAGTTCACAGCTCTACCACTGAACCAGAACAGGGTCTAGGCTAAGGTAATGACTGACTATCTCCACATTCCACCTCATCAGCCTGGGACTGATTCCAGGTAGTGGAAATAAGCTGAATTTCCCTTAGTACAGACTGAGCTGCAGCTCACAGTGAGCCAAAAGAGAACACTCCTGTCCTTGTGCCATTGAGCTGCACTGGTTTAGTTCTGCCTGGTAACTTCTCTGTTCAAACTGGAGTAACTTGGGCTTGGCATGGACATACTGGGAAATGCACCAATGGAAAATGAGTTTCAGAGACAATGTAGATGTAAAAGCTGTTTAAACTATTGGAACAAGCAAAGTCTGTGAGTACCTCTTGTGGCTGCAGAAGGCAGAATTGTGTTTCCAGAGAAAGAAACTTCCTTTACAGACACATTTCTATGGGCACAGATTGGTAACTGCTGATCAGTTTGCAGGTTTTTTTATTCAGTTTTTGAAAAGCAAAAGACAGTGCAAGAAAATAAGAGAATAAAATAAGCAGTTCATGGATCTTTAAAAAGGAGTAAATTAAGTTTTATTGGCCAAAACCCCCAAAATTCTTACTACTTTAAAATGCTGATACATTTCAGAGAAAGGACATGACTGTACTCTTGTGCTTTGTACATTTTTGATTAAAAAGCAAGATAACCAGTAACTGCTTGGTTGTGATAAATAGAACTCTGTGGGTGCTGGCTCTGTACATTTTGGAGCAAACAACTCCAGGAAGAACTAAGAACTGACATGACTCACAGACTGCACATAATCACAGTCTAACAACACTGCATCACTGATTGGATATTAGGGAAAGAAAGTCTAAAGCAGGTTTGAAATATGCCCAGAAGCACCACAAGACAGTAGACAAATTAAGCAAAAATCAAAAAATACTAATTGAAATTCCAAAAATAAAGATGCAACATGTACCTTTGTCACATTGTCCTCAGCATCATCTCCCAGCATTTTTCCCACTGCAGAAGCAGATGACAGGTAAGTGTGAGTTAATGGCACTCTGCCTACTAATGTGGGCAACAAGGGAAAAGAGATGTGAACTGGGCCTGTGGATTCAAATTATTCAGAGAATAGAATGACAAAGCAACTGTGGTTACCCAGTTGTGACATTCATTTTGGTAATTTCTCCAGTCTTCAATGTTCCATGTCATGGGAATGCTATGGAAACTAAAAAAGGTAAGCAGTGTTTCCAAGGCAACAGAGAAAATGAGTACTGAAAAAAATAGCTTCTAAACCTTTTCTGTAATAGTTAATGGCTTGTTCTTAGAATTGAAACTGGCTTGTTTGGGTCCATGTTTCTCTGCTCAGAATAAGCTCAGCCATGGGATTTATCTGCTGGAGGAGATTTCTGTGGTACAGGCCCATCTTAACGGGATTAACTAAGAAAGGAGTTGAATTGGGGACATGGCTTACTTTTTTTCCAGTAGAGGGAACAGATTAAAAGTAACCTATTTTTGTTTCTCTGTAAAGCAGAGATAGAAATATGAACTTGTGGCTGAATTTCAAAAAATGCAAAATAATATTTCTTGTGGTGCCAGTAAAAATAAATGCAACATTATAACTCTTAAGAGTTACCCTAGAGGATGCAAAATTTTCTCTCACCAGGGATCTGTCTTGATAGAGGAAGACCATCAGAAATATCATCAGATTTTGGGGTAAGTGACTTTTCAATCTGAAATTAAAAGCAAGATGTGTTCTATTAAATTCACAGAGAGTGCTGACAGGAAGATCATACATTACATGGTCTGCAATGGAAATCAATGCTGATTTTATAGATAGATAAAAATCACTATAATTCTTTTGTTTACTATACTGTAAATTGTGCAGTTGCATTGACTGTGGAGATGTGTATGTATGTATGTATGTATAAAATAAACACACTCCTCAAACTAAATTCCTCTCTGGACACTTAGTGAGGAATGAATCCACAATCCAAAATTCCTGGAACTAAGATAAACTCTGACACATTCAAAAGTGTTCTTCAGGGACCAGCTACTCCCATTCTGCAAGTAAACTAGGAGGTTTTCAAATGAAAGCAGTATTGGTTAATAAAAGAAAATGAAATAATCAAAGAGTAGGCTTTTCCTTACAGGAGGAATGTTCACTGCTTGACTGCAAGCCAGAGCTGCTGCCTGTCTGTCTGAGCTGTGGTAATCTCTCCATCCTGGATCTGAGGGCTGGAATGGGGGCAGCAGAGGAATTGCCTGCTGGATAGGCTCCCCCAGTTTTGTAGCACTGGCACTCTGACTCCCTTTGTGGGGTTCAGCAGCATGAACAGACTCCATCATTCCTGAGGAGGCAAATACAAAGAACTTGAAGTGTTATCTGGGAAACCAGAACACGTTTAGTGCATTGTGTGTCTGTAATAAAGGGAAGTGTCTCAATAGCTAACGTGAGATGTCACCTTTGCTGGATTGCATAGGACAGTGCTGAAACATTTTTCAGCCTTGAGAACATGATTTTGGATGTGAGGATCTTCCAGAAGGACTTTTTAGTGTTTTGAACCACAAAAGGAAAGAATACAAACCGCAATACAAATTAAAAACAGCCTAGCTGAAGCCAAATCCTAGCTAAGCAGAAATACCCCAGATAATGAACGTTTGCCTACTCTGAGAGACTAAAATATCACATTTCTGAAAACAATTTATTTTAAAACATGACTAAAGTCCATTCATGACTAAAGCTCTCCTCCACACTACCCTAGCTTCCCTACACCCCTAAATCAAAATCAGGTGGATGAGCTGTCAGAAGAATCAATACTCACCATCTTCCCTTTCCTTTCCAATCCCCCTTTCACTTTCTGAGAACTGTTGGGGCAATGCTGCAAGAGCCTCTGAACTTTCAGGTTCTTCTGCCCCCTTGTCCTTTTCTGCTAAACACAGTTCAGGCATCTGAAATTCTAGAAGTGGATGTTTAAAAAGATTTTTAAAAGCTCTATTAAGCATCTTGCTATGAACTGTTGAGATGGACAATTTTAATTCTGCTAACTGCTTGGTGTCAACAATCCATACTAAGCTCAAAATAGGTCTGTTAAATTCTTATTTGTAATTCCAGTCAATGAAATGTTCATAATTCATAGTATTTCTTTATGCCTCTACTTGAGGAGATGAAAAATCATCCAATAAGAATAGGAAGAATTGGAATATTCTTACAGAAAAATTGGAAATAAGAATGAGCTCCATTTGAGTCATCTGCACATGACCCGTTTTAGAGTCATCCATGAAGTTTTGAAGGGGTACACACTCCTAACCAGTCTTCTTTAAGAATGAACTTATTAATCTTAAATAATTGATCTTACACTGCAACAAATGTAACAAAGTCTTCAGAATTCCCCTATTCTACTGAACAAGATAAAATGCTTTTGTAGAACTGAATTAGAACTCAAACAACAAACCTTTATCCAAAGAAGGTAGTGCAGGAGTCATGAAAAATAATGCCTGGAATATTTACTTCCAGAAATGTTAATTTCAGCAAGATGTATTTGCTTATTGTGGGTTGTCTGGGGTTTTTAAAATAAAGCTTTAAAAGAGTATTTATCTGAAAGAAGTAACTTTTTAAAAGGAAACAAAGCCTAGAAGTCTTACTACAGAAGAGTCTTAAAATTTTTTCCTCACCCAAACTCACCTTCCCCTCTCTTGGAAAATGAATAAGCAGTATCTCCAAGTTTAATTAATTCACTGGTAGATTCTGAGCCATCTGTATCACAAGTTAGAATAAAATATTCTGACTGGGACCTAAGGGGAACATAAAGCCATCAAATATTTCCTCTCTCAACCTCTGCCCATTCAGCCCACGAGATGGAGCTGCCGAGGAGCCGTGCAGGGCACGGCCCTGCTGCCACAGAGCAAAGCAGAGCAGGAGTCACAGCCACAAACTGAACTCAGCTTAACAAATCAGTCTTTAAAATACTTTAAAATCAATCTTTAAAACTGATCAAAGTTTTCAAGTTGTTTCATTCCACATAAAAAGTAAACTTAAGGGAAACAAAATCAGCAACTCTTCAAGGGCAAAAGAAGTCCCAGATGTAATTTTAGCCCAATCAGGAGTCACCTCACATTCATTGTGGCATATGTAATCAGTAGGTGTCTATGCTATAAAAAACCTACTGATTTCTTTACAGTTACACAAAGACAGTCAATCACTATGTGAAAGCAAATATTCAGAATTGTTCTTACCTTTCAACTGATGGCATTAGTGTATGTTCTGTAAGTTGACCAGCAGTGTTTTCCAGCTGCTCTTGAGATGCATTTTGAATTTTATCACTGGACAGCACATTTATTTCAGCTGTTAATAACCAAGAGGTAATTATTTTCAGGAAAACTAGTTCTACCTATAAACTAACAGGTACTACTTCCAATATTATCAAAATAGTTGATGTGTAATATCAACATTGTAGTGTTTTATCTAAAAATGATGACATGCAATGTTCCCCACAAGGGGAGGGGAGGTGGGGCAACTTTTATGGTAAATTTTGAAAAATTATACCACTACCATATATCCCCTTGTTCCAGTTATTAACAAACCTTTCTTCTTCCTCAAAACAATTAAACTGTGGACTTAACAGTTAGAAAATTTGAACCACTAACCCCCTGGGTAACAAGACTGGCAGTCTGAGGGAAGGGAAAAGCAGTACAGGCACTGAACATTCCTACTGCCCTCTTTCTTCTGTCCACTCTGCAACAGGCCAGCAGGGAACTCAGGCACCAAGTGCTCTCCCCTTAATCACAGATTGCAACAGCCAGTGGTGACAACTCTTATCAGCTCTGAGATAGGAAGACCAGTACTGCCTGCAGGAAGATGCCTCTGCAGGGCTGAGCAGCTTCTCTTCCCAACTTCCTCAAAATAACCCCTGCTAGAGACCTACTCCCAAGACACTTCCCAGGAAGGGCTGTCCTCCCCCTTATCTCCTAGTAAGTAAAAGGGACATTTGCTCGTTGTTCCAATTAGAGCCAACATTTCCCTCCTTGAATCCTAATCCTAAATCATCTGAGTTACACGTTGAAAAGCAACTAACAAAGGATGAATTGTCTACAGTAGGTTTCTGCCACAAGAATGAAACAGAAGGATTATGTAAGTTTGAGGGGAAATTATCTATTTTATTACTGTTTACAAAAAGAAGGAATGCAAATATTCAGCTTCACCCCTGCAATTTCCTCCCTCAAGGTCAGTTTTGTCCTTCTCTTTTCTCCATTGTCAAGGTTATAAGTAAGAAAAAAAACCCCACCAAATAAATCTTTGCTACATTGGAAACACTTTGGGTTTACATCTCACCTCCAGTCTGAGAAGAAGCTTCACTGACTTCTTTAAGATACTCTAACAAACCATCAAATATTTCCAGGAGGTTTTTGATAGATTCCCTGTCTCCTTTCACAATATTCTCACCTTAAGAGAAGGCAATGACACATATTATTGATTAGTACTTCACAGAAGAAAAATTCTCAAAAGCAGGTGTTTTCTATAGAAGACTGCTTGGAAATTCATGTAAAGGTGTCAGCTCAGAAGACACCTGGTCACTTATTTATGGCTATGTAGCTAAACTTAAAGTATACTTTAAGTGTTCTAAATTTGCATATTTTCAGTTCTAATAAGTCAAAGTTTATTGATGCAGTAACTGCTTTCACACTCAAAAGTATTCTGGGATATTTTCAGGGACAATTGGTATTTGATATTTTTCTTATACATAAAACTATAGCATGAAGCAATTTATGGAGTGGCAGCAGAATTGCAAACACCAGCCACTGTGTACAAGCACCAAGTCAGAGATACTTAACAAGCAGTTTTCATTCTTTGCAGGTTATGTTGTGTGAGACCAAACACAGGAATACTCAGGGAAGGCCATTATCTATGTACAGATAACACAACAAAGTTCAACTCTTTACTCACCAACTTTTAGAAATATAATAACAAGTTTGAAACTCCAGGGTCATGTCTTAAAACCCAGTGGCCAAGCCTGAGCCAGTAACAGATTTCAGTAACATTCTGGCAGCCAAATAAAGGATGGCCAGATGTTAACTTTAACATTTCTTTTTCTATTATTTATTCTCTGCTTGCTGTTTCAATTTATAACCTGATGTGCAAGGCAATGGGTCAGTGTTCTGATGACATCCACTACCATAAGAAGATATTCCATGCAAGTATGAAAGCAGGCTGTGTAACACCTGGTTCTTAAGACAATGAAATTGAACTACACAGATTTGTCTTTGCAGCTTTGCTTGTCTTACTAAACCAAGTACTTACCTGTGATGTGAGACAAGCTGACCTGCAAATAATCCAATGCCAGGGAATCTATTACTGCTTGTACATTATGGGCATCATCCTCTTGGCTTCTGGGAGTAGCAATGAAATCTATTTAAAATAAATAATAGATTTCAGGCTACTTAAGTGGATAGTTTGTTGCAAGCACCTTAATGAAACAACTTCTGCTTACAAGTTAATATCTTTTCAGTACCTTGTGTCCTTGGTGAAAAGCCCAAATACCGTATGGTCCTACAAAATATTTTATAAATACCGAGCACAAACTTAGAACACCCCTTGGAAGATGTGAGGGTTTTATCAGGATTAAATTCAAGAACAGAGACTACTAAAGCATTTCTCCTCCTTCACTCCCAGCAGACACACCTAGTTCAGATTAAACTGGAATTGCAGTTTGTGTTAGGGCTTCTTCCTTCCCTGTCACACACTTATTGCACTGCAATGTATTCTACTTAACTGGGAACATTATTTTTAGTTCTGCACTTACATTTAACAGGACTTCTACCTTCAATAGGTGCCAGTTATCTCAGTGCCCTTAAAATCTTCTGCAATTGGCAGTCTGACGCTTCTTACACATAACAGTTTATAAACAAAGCAAATACATAATTGTATAGCCTTTGCTTAGTTGTTGTCACTGAAGTCCAGTGGAGATGGATTAAAATAGGGTTAAATCACAGCTCAGCTCTTAGCAGACTCTAAGTATGAAGCATTTTATGAGAGCAGACCTTCAGTGTTACACTGCTGTAAGATAAAATGAGCCAGTTCACACCCTTCAAAAGTATTATGCCCACAGACGGCCTTCAAGACCTAATTTACAGAAATTTTATTGTGGTTATCCTCATAGCTGCCATTCATAGTCCAAAGTTAAAAGAAAATTGACTAATGTTACTTACATCTTCTTAAAGAATGACAATCTTATATTTTTGTCTTTGGAAAGACATAAATACTTTAAATCCCTACATCTGTAGAAGCTCTACAAGTTTTAATTTTATTTAGCAACAAAATACACAGAGACAAAAATAAAACACGTTTTTAGCAATTCTCATTCCTACCTGGTACTTTTTCTCCTAAGATTGACTCATAAAGACGAACAAACACGTCAGCACTACATTCTGACAGATTGTTTATGTGCTGGTTTATGTGACAGGTCCTTAAGAGATCATTGGCAACATCAACCCAATCTGTTTAGAAGAAAAACAATAATGTGAGAACTGAAAGACACAGAAATAAAGACAAGATTATTTACAGTGAAAGGTAACCACTGTGTCTCTGACTCTACCAGAGGTGGTCAAACCCAGGAGAATGTCCCATCCACCCAGAATATTAAACATTGTTCAAGTGCAATCATAGCCAAACTGGACTTGGGAGGTGCAAAGCACTGAAGTACCACAGGCTGGGCAGGTTAATTTTTTTTCCATGTAACAAAAACCAAATTTGAATCTGGTCTCATAGCCAGGAACTCCAAACTTTCAGGACCTTAACAAGCCAAGCTCGGATACACCATTTATCAATGATCAGAAAGGACAGGTACTTTTTTTGGAAAACGTGAGCTTCTCTTACAAACCCAGGTTCTCTAATAGTCAGACAATGACATCACTGCTAATGTAAATACTCCTCATGAAAAGTAAATTCTACTTTAATTAATTTTTTTAGGGATTAGAAGAATACAGAGGTGGTGCTGCCAAGTGCTCTATTGAGCACAATGAGATGTGCATTAAACACCCTGATCTTCCCCCAGCTTTGAGTCCTGAGATCAAAGTGCTTTGAAGGCCACATATTTTGACAATTATTAAGAACTTTAATTTACTGGAAAAGGCATAGAATTACTACAACAGAAACTAATTTGTGCAGTTTTCAGTACACAAGTGTGTTAGTTTCGATCCCTTTACTCCTCCATCAGTTCCAGACATCACTTTAAGTTTCGGATGCGTGAAAGGTTAAAGTAGCATCTCCTACATTTCAGGCTGTCTTGGAACACTTGAATTGCTGTTCGTCTGTAGCTTTATTAAGTTAAAAGTGTCGCCAAAAAAGATACAAAGACAAAGGAGGGGAAGAGGGAAGTTAACGCAAAAAGCTCGAAAAGCGGTAACACACAGAACAAAACGGTGAGAGCGATGCGAGCAGTGGGGGGGGTGATGAGGGAGAAGGAAGCTGTCCGGCTCGGCGGGCCCCAGGCCGGTCACTGCTCCGGGAGCGGGACCCGCTTCACTCGGCCCCGCAGGACCGGGCCCCGGAGGGCTCCGAGCGCGGCTCGCTGGGGCCCGGCCCTACCTGCGCCCTCAGCGCTGCCCATGGCGGTACCAACGAGCCAGACCCGCCCCCGCCATTTAAACCGCGGCCTGCGCGCCCATTGGGCAGGCGCCGCAGGAAGGGGCGGGGCGGCGCGCGGTGGTGTCCGGTGGTGTCGGTCACGGCCGGTGTTACGGGAGCCGAGCGGGGTGGGCTGCTCGCCGCTGTGACGGGGCTGGGAACAGGCGGGGTTTGGATGGGGAGCAGGGAGCCCCAGAGCCGACCCGCACCTCGGTCACGTGCCATTCCCCACCGCTCCCCGGTCCGACCCAGCAATTCTGCCCGGCCGGTGCCGCCACCGCCGCTCGGGCCGAGGCTCCCGGGCAGCACGGGCCGGCCCCGGGCAGCTCTGGTCGCCGAAAGCGGCTGGCGGCGTAAAATGGCGGCCGGGGAGAGAGAGGGTTGTTCCGTGAGGTTCCGCCTTCGTCACCTGAACAGGAGACGGTTGTTGGCGATTTCTCTGTACAATAGGTGGGGAAAGGGCTGGCCTGGGGCGGAGCAGGGGAAAGTTCTCGCACTTGACCTTGCAGGCTGACCCAGGGCCGTTTGCCGCCCGGTGTGTCCATTACCTACTGTTAGCGTTAATTGCTACGATACAGGTTTGACAGGGTAACCCGCAGGCATTTCTGCATGAAAGGAGAACTAAAACGCTTATTAAAAATAAGATTTAGAAATGAAGCTTACTGTATTAGCTGCTAACGTAAAATTTTCTGGACAGGTTGGATGGTGAAGTCTGTTATTTTCCTTCCTGAGCAACAGTAGCCCATGCTCCTCAGGAATTCTGGGTTTTCCATGTTAAAAGAAAAAATGGTGCCTTTTATCATTAAACTCCTTGAGCAGGACAAAAGCAGCTGAGGTCCCAGTTTTGACCGTAAGAACAATGACTGGCAGCAATTAAACCTCAGTGCTATGAGCTCCAGCAGCCCACGGGTGTCATTTGTAGATCCAAACCCCAGCGCACACACCACCTTAGGAACACAAAGGAGCTTTTGTTGTGTGTAAGCAAACACAGATCTCAATGCTAGCAAAACTAAACTGTAGATTTCAGTTTGCTACGTACACAGCTCTGCAAAGCTGTGCTGATTTGTTTCCACATACTGGCTCTAATTAAGAGAACACAAGAAAATCAATGATGTTTAACTTGGGAGGGTGGAACAGAAAAATGAGGAAATTTTTTTACAAAGGAAATTGAAAGGAGTTCTTTGCAGACTCAACTGCGTGTAGACAAGGCAGGGACTGGGTTTTTATTTAGTCTTCAATTCTTTAAAACCTTAGAAAGATTAAACAGCACTGTAACAGGAGCTAAGAAGTTATACACAAAATTAAATTAAACTGTGTTAAGATAAATACAATAGAACAAGAAAAGATAATTTGTTATTTTTACAGTCTTTGCAAAAATCTTTTTCAGACTCATCAGGAACAGGAAGCTTCTAGGATCAGAAGGTGGAGAGTGTTAATAGGGGTGTTTGTGGAGAAAAATATTTCACAAGCCATAATAAGTAAGTCTATACTGAAAAAAACTAGAGAGATTCCTCTATTAGAAATTTACTGGGATAGTATTAAAAAAGCAAGTCAAGTTGGAGTGCTATTGAAAAAAAAATTATTACAACAAAAAATGATTGAGTAAGGTGGAATTCCAAATTGCTGAAGGTTGAACACCTGTGGCTATTCATAAACAAAATAAGCCTGACTTAGGTGTTACTTTTGAGGACAATGATGCCTTGGGTTTTAGGTTTTCTATTTTTCTAAAATCTCTGCTGCTTATTGTGTAACTCTGAAACTTCATATTAAGTGTCAGTAAGTTCTCTTCACAGAGTAGTTAGACAAAACAATCCCTTCCTAGCTAGAGAATCAAGGACAACTGGTACCCAAAAAGCAGAAACAACAGCAAGGGAAAGAGGGCAATGCAGGGGGCTGAGACTTCACAGCCTGGGGCTGTGGGTGGATAATTGACCCAAATATGTAGATGAACTAAAAATTATAAAAGTGTAAAGACTCATGACTGGGATCCATCTTGAATTTGATTTGGGTGTAGCCCCAGCCAGGCTCTTGTACTGCCCAATAAATAAATTCAATAAATACCTTTCAATAAATACTGATTTTATTCCTTTTGCTCTGCCTAGTCCCTCTTCCAGGTCAGTCTTTTCAGGCATCATAATATGCAGACCTGTAGTCTTTGCAAACCTTGCTCTATTCTTAGCAACATTTAAAAAAAAAATGCTAGAAAATAATACACAACAGATCAAAAATATCTTTATACTTTCATTATGTAGGTCTGTATGGTGTCCAGATCTTTAATGCTGTGAATTTCTTGTCAATAAAGAAAAAAAAGGCAAGAAGAATTAGAAGTGTGGAATCACTTTAAAAGGAGGAAAAGTTATATTGCAGCTTTGGTTTATAAAGGAGGTGACTTAGAAGATATAAAAGTCCACAAAGAGTATAAATAAACAGACAGTTATTACTCACCATTTCTACTCATTGTTTTGTGCCTCTCGTTCTTATCTGGCAATATGTTGAAAATGAAAGTAAATGTTTTTTCAGGTTGTATATACTGAAACTATAAAACACAGTGTCATGGTATCTTACAAGCTAAGGGCATAAATAGAACCAAAACGTGAAGAAATGGCCATCAAATACAGTTATTTTTGTCCCAGAAAAGCCTTAAAGCACAGATTGCTAGAAGGTGGGAGGATATAAATGGGAAGTGTTGTTACGACACTTCTCCTTCCTTATGTTGTTTTCATTTTTTTCCCTCTCTGCCTGGAGCAGGTGGCTGCGGGTGTTTGTGTTTCAAACTTCAACTCTTACGTGTGTAAAGCCTCAGGACGCCGGACATTTGCTTGGCAAAGCCGGGTGGGTGAACAGCAGCGTCCACTGGGGGTATTGAATGTTTTTATCTGCTGCCTTCTGAGCAGCTTTTCAGCACTGCTGCACCTCAGATGACCTTTGACTCAGGTTACTGGCCCTAGTGTGGAATTCAAAAAGATAACCGGGGTAACTTTAGAGCTGTATATTTATAAATACTCTGTTTACATATATGTTTACAAACATTTTTAAAAGGCAATGGTAGCAGCACAAAAAAACTGGCCTGAGAAGTTTTGATGTTATTTTGTGTCCAGCTCGCCATGGTCTGCATATCTGGCTCTTAATGAGAGTCATAGGTGGGCAAGGGGCCAATCTACTTCGAAGTATCAGTTATTAGTTAAAATGTTTATTAGTTAAAAGCCCGGGCTCCTCTCAAGCTATTTTAGAATTTTCACAGACAGATCTGGGAGAACTGGGGGACAGTACTGCGGACATCAGGGTCGAGCTCTGCCCTGCCGAACGTTATGAGGAGCTGAGCTTCGTTCTGAACACGCCGGGCGGCCGAAAGCCTGCACTTATGGAGGCTGGAAGAGAGAATTCTCCGTTTGCATTTCCGTTCCCCTCAGGCCGGGATGCCCTCAGCGAGAACGAGGCTCCCGCCCGCAGCGGCCCCGCGCAGGCGCGGCCAGGAGGGTGGGGGGCGCTCCCCGCGGGGGGGGGGGGGCACTTCCGGCCGCGAGCTCAAAGCCGGCCAGCCGGGCGAGCCGCGGCCACGCCCACGCGGAAGGGGGCGGGGCCTCGGCCTGGCTCCGGCCGCTTACATAACGGCGGGGGTGGGGCCTGCGCGTGCGTCACGCGCCGGCTCCCGGCAGCCCCCGCTGCCCTCATATATAACCGGCGTCCGCGCGGCCGGGCGCCCACAGTGAGCGGCCCCCACCAGCGGCGCCGGATCTTGTGCAACCCATCGCCACCCACTCTAAGTGACCGGAATCGCCTCGCCTACCGCCACCATCGCCATGCCCGGGTATTCCAGCGACAGGGATAGAGGGTGAGTCCGGGGGCACGGCCGGCGCCAGCCGCCGCCAGCGTCCGGACTCTGAGCCTGCCCGTGGGGCTCTCGGGGTTGTTTTCCAGACGTTTAAGATGGCGGCGGGGCGGGGGTTGGGCCCTGAGCCTTTCCCTCAGCGCTCCCGCCGCGAGGGGTGGCCGGGGGAGGGCATCGGGCTTTTTTAGGCCACCGATTGTGGGTGACTGTATCGGTTCCTTCTCTTCAGAGGACCCCCCACGGGTATGCGACCGCTGAGAACAGCGTGGGGGAATTTTTTTTTTTTTTTCCCCCCTTCGGGAGAAAAAAGACTCACCCCCCACCCCCCGTGGGGACGCCCCCCCAGCATGGACGGTCCCTGCAGAGCCCGATTCCCCCCGCTGAGAGCGGCGGGAGGGCTGGAGGTTTGTGGGTCAGTGGGTTGGCGGTGCCGAAGCCTTGGGGAGCTCTCGGCAGGGCGGTTCCCCTTCCTCCCTTCCCCCTCCCAAGGCTCGGGCTATGGCCGGCAGGAGCCGGCCGGCTCGGCTTTGTGTTGTGTAAGCGGATGTTAATGGCCGGCCCCGCCATGCGGTGGCTGAGTGGAATCAAAATGCCGGCTGTGCTGCTGCTGCCGCCTTTGTTCCTCCTCCTCCCCCCGCCCAGCCCCGGCTCTAAAATGGCAGCGGCTGGAAAATGTGGCGTAGACAGAAATGAGAGACAAAGGAAACAGCGCTGGCAGGAAGCAGCGGCCGCTCGGGGAGCGCTGTGTTGTGCTGGGAAGGATCGTTCCCAGCGCCCGCCCGGCCAAAATTGGGAAGCGATCGGGGTGGGGGAGGGAGCCCCGTGCTCGGATCCAGCGCACGGCTCAGCGCGGCTCCGAGCTGCGCCTCGGGGCTTTCGAGAACTGCCTTCTCCGAACGGAGGAACCGAACCTGAAATGCTAATAAAGCGCATCGCCTCATAAAATATCGTTGTTAAAAGAAGTCTTTGTTTTGTGACATTAAAACAACGGTTTACGGGAAAGTTTTCACAAGGTTTTGTAACTGCCCCTGCCCGCTTTCAGCAATAGGAGTGTTACTAGGACGGGAAACCATTTTGATCACGGGGTAGTGCCAAGGTTTTAATGCCTTACTTTGCTTGTTGTAACTTGCTATTCGATTGCATTGTATGGAAATAGGAAAGACGCGTTATCTTAGCTTGTGAATAAGAATTATGGTAGCATCTGCAGCTTAAAGTATGGTTTTTGAAGCTCTAGTGTCCTGAAACTTCCGTAAGTAGAGTTTATACCTCTGAATTGTAATGGGTAAACTGCAGAGATGGTGGTGAAGTTGTTCAGGAAGAGGACCAAAATGTTTCTCTTGCATTCTATGTAGTGTTCTTTTTTCCTAGGTTTGGAGCCCCTCGTTTTGGAGGAAGTAGAGGTGGACCTCTCTCTGGGAAGAAATTCGGAAACCCTGGGGAGAAACTTACAAAAAAGAAATGGAACTTGGATGAGCTGCCCAAATTTGAGAAGAACTTCTACCAAGAACATCCGGATGTAGTTAGACGTACTGCGGTATGTACCTGATCTGGCTCGAGCAAAAGTAAACAGAAAGTGCAAACATGTTGAGGGTCATGGGGCCCAGCAGGTAGAGATGGGGTAACTTAAAATGTAACTTCAGTATCAGAGCTTATTTCCAAAGATGGTGTTTTGTTTTGCAGCAAGAAGTTGAACAGTACAGAGCGAGCAAAGAGGTCACAGTTAGGGGCCATAACTGTCCAAAACCAATTATCAACTTTTATGAAGCAAACTTCCCTGGTAAGTGAAGACTAGCTTATTGGTTGTTCTTCAGACTGGATTAGGGCAAGATCTGAATCTATATGTTTGAATTTTCTCTTCAAGCAAATGTTATGGAAGTAATTCAGAGGCAGAACTTCACTGAACCAACTGCTATTCAAGCACAAGGTTGGCCTGTTGCATTGAGTGGATTGGATATGGTTGGAGTGGCACAGACTGGATCAGGGAAAACACTCTCTGTAAGTGTTGATTATATGCTGGATTACTGCTGAATTTCAGCAGTGACAGAATAGCCCATCCTAGTGTAGGGTGAGCACTTGTAGGAAGAGATTGTAATGAGGTTTTTCTTTTTCTTCCAAACAGTACTTACTGCCTGCCATTGTGCATATAAATCATCAGCCATTCCTGGAGCGAGGAGATGGACCTATTGTGAGTATTCGTAAATGAAAGGGGATTTTAGTTTATAGGGAATGTGATTATATTTTACAATCGTAGTTAGACATGCTCATAAGAGTGCATAGCCACATTCTGTTTCTCAGTACGAATAAAGTGGTTCCTGTTGGGGTAGTTTCCCAAACAGATTTTATAAACTCTGCTTGGATTGTCCTAAAAATAGTGTATAATAGGGATAGTTGTTTGATTTTGGGTTATATTTTGGAAATTGCTATCCCCTGGAAGCTAGCGACTTTCAGCTATCTTTCACATGTTTGGTGAGTGTTCAGTGGTAGTTGGGATGCCAGGTAACTTGGTTTGCTGGTTTGGCTACTTAAATCTACTGCAGTCAATCTAGCACTGAACTTTACAGTCAAAGTTTGCATCAGACTAGCATTTTCCAATGGGTATTCAACTAAAAGCTGGGCATCCTTTTTCTAGTGTCTTGTGTTGGCACCAACCCGTGAACTGGCCCAACAAGTGCAGCAGGTAGCTGCTGAATACAGCAGAGCATGTCGTTTGAAGTCCACGTGTATTTATGGAGGTGCTCCAAAGGGACCACAAATCCGTGACCTGGAAAGAGGTATGGATCAGCCTTGGTGCATCTCTGTCTGTGGCAACGTGGAAATGGCTTCAGCTGATGGGACTGCTTGCTTTTAGGTGTGGAAATCTGCATTGCAACACCTGGAAGACTCATAGACTTCTTAGAAGCTGGAAAGACCAATCTCAGGAGGTGTACTTACCTCGTCCTTGATGAAGCTGACAGGATGCTTGACATGGGATTTGAACCTCAGATCAGAAAAATTGTGGATCAGATTAGAGTGAGTATAAATGTTTCATGCATTTATATCACTATAGCAGATATAAACTATTGCCACTACCCTTCTTAAAGCAAGGGGCAGTACAAGCCTGGGTCATTTTGGCTGGGCATTTAATTAAACTCTGTATTGATCTTTCATTGGTCTGATCTTCTCCAGCCTGACAGGCAGACTCTGATGTGGAGTGCCACATGGCCTAAGGAAGTGAGGCAGCTGGCTGAAGATTTCTTGAAAGAATATGTGCACATCAACATTGGTGCACTGGAACTCAGTGCAAACCACAACATTCTTCAAATTGTGGATGTGTGTCATGATGTAGAGAAAGATGACAAGTGAGTAGTCCTTGGGGCCAGAGCATTCTGTGCTTTCTGTCTGTTTTACTTCATCAACTGTTAAATGAATGCCTTATTTTGATGGACTTTTGACTGTAGTCCATGACAACTTCAGGCAAGAAATCAGTTTAAACTTGTACAGTAGAAAGTAGTCTAATCTCTAACCATAACCATCTCTTAATAATAGGCTTATTCGTTTGATGGAAGAAATCATGAGCGAGAAGGAAAACAAAACAATTGTTTTTGTGGAAACCAAAAGGCGTTGTGATGATCTTACCAGAAAAATGAGGAGAGATGGGTGAGTAATAGCTGGGATTTCACTGAGCAACCCCAATAGTCTGAGTGTGCTGTGACACCACAGTTAAGAATCAGAACTGTCAAGACACCAGCTAGCTGTCAGTTACAATGGCCAGACTGGAATTTGGCAGTAGCCAGTGTAGTCTTTGACTAATGGAACCACCAAAGGAGTGTTCTTGGGTTAATTGAGTTCTATGTTTTCAGGTGGCCAGCGATGGGTATTCACGGTGATAAAAGTCAGCAGGAGCGGGACTGGGTTCTAAATGGTGAGAGTTTCAGCAATTTCTGCAAACATCTGACATGTGCTACTTCAGGAAAAAATTGATTCACTTCTTGTGTTTACAGAATTCAAACATGGAAAAGCACCAATCCTGATTGCTACAGATGTTGCATCCAGAGGTCTAGGTTAGTAAAACTCGTAAATGCCAGTTGCCCAAAGCTTTTAAAGAAAGTCTATTGCTTTCTTTAACCTCTGCATTTTTCTAAGTTTTCTTCACATAAAGGTGCAGTCTTTGTGGCAAGGCCTAGGCATGACAATCGGAGGACTCGAGGGGGATGGAGGACTAGTGGAAATGATCGGCTGGCTGCTTCCAGTCAAATAGAGAGGTGAAAGCTTGAGAGCATTGTGTGCCAGTAATCTTCAAAAGGCAAAGATCATCCTTTAAACTACTACCCCATAAACTGTTCTCTCATGAAATAAGCAGTTTCATTCACAGTTCACTTTGCCCTGGTATTTCTCTTCTCTCCATGCTTTGCATGATTTGCCATGGTGCAGTACTGTTAGTTTTGTGCATACTGTCTGCTGTGATCTGTGGGTCTTCGAATTTCAGTGAGTTTTTTGAAATGTTGAAGAACATAATTTTAAACTTCAATGTTCAATGAAATTTTTTTCAACCATGAAATGGAGAGAGCAGCTTTAAAATGTACTAAGCCTTGTACAAATTGGTGAGTACTGGCACATGAAATCTGAGAATAAAAGTCCACCTCTCACTTTAACAAGTGGGGCAGGAAAGCAATATGGCTTTTCAATGCCTTTGAAAGTCGAAGTTCCTCCACCTATACATAGTCGTCATGTCGAGACCTGCCAGAGAGAGACACATTCTCAAGTGAACCCTGGCTTCTTGGAAGCGCTTGCCTAGACAAGACACAGTGCATAAAAACAACTTGGTGACTTTGGGGGGACAGGTATGTTTTTCTTGCAGCTGCGGTTCAAAGGTCTTGGCAAGACGAGCAGTGTGGCCCCTTTTTTTTTTGAGCTTCTGATGAGTGTGTATGTGAAGGACCTTGTATGTTTTTACTCTAAGGTCCTCAAATGAGCACATGAAGAGGCTGCTGTGAGCTTTAGTGGCCCTACTGCAAGAAGCTTTCAGATGTCACTTGATGATTTGTAAAGGGGACACTTGAGTTGGGAATGACAAGCAAATGCACACTCCTTTATGGTAAGGTTTTGGATCACAGGGTGGGTGATGAGAACGGGATCAGACGGAGTGTGCGTAACTTTTCTCTTCCACAATACTTTTGCAGAAATGGATGATTCTAACACTGTTCTTTGCAGCCATTATTCCCTTTAAAATACTCTTGTCTAATGTTTATCTTCGATTTGGCTGTTGTGGTGTGCAAAACTTTGTACCTCGTTTTTTGCCACACTGCAACACTTTACAGATGTGGAAGATGTGAAATTTGTCATCAATTATGACTACCCTAACTCCTCAGAGGACTATATCCACCGAATTGGACGAACTGCCCGCAGTACCAAAACAGGCACAGCTTACACATTCTTTACTCCTAACAATATTAAGCAAGTAAATGACCTCATCTCTGTGCTTCGGGAGGCTAATCAAGCCATCAACCCCAAATTGCTTCAGCTGATTGAAGACAGAGGTTCAGGTGAGGGCTGTTTTTGATCTTGGTGTATAGCTTTCCTCTCAGACCAAATTGGAAACTTCAGATTCCACCTCCAGCTTCTCTCCAAAATAAATGTGGAAGGTGGTTTAGTTACCAGTTACTGTGACCTCAGAAGGTATTAATTAAAAGCAAAAAACCAGCACCCAAATGCTCCCAGACTATGCTGTGGTGCACCTATGGCTAGGGCAGGCCAAAGAGGCATTTCTTAATTGCCCTGAAATAAAACACTCATGGACTCCGTTTTGTGGTTTTGTGTCCTCTGGCTTGGAAAGAGATGGACCCAAGTGTCCTGATGGCAAGGTAAAAGTCACTTTTTGCCTTGATGCCATGACTTGTGTTATGGGGAAGAGTGTATGACTCCTCAGAAGTGAGACAGCTCTATCTATCTGGAGTCCAGCAAGCACCTGGAAAGCTTTTACAGTAGGTTTGAATTGCTGGGACAGAAAATAAATGGTGCTTAACTGAACTGTAGAGCCTTTATAATACGCATAAATGTCTTGTTTCTCTCACTAGGTCGTTCCCGAGGTGACCGACGTGACAGATACTCTGCGGGCAAAAGGGGTGGATTTAGTAGTTTTAGAGAGAGGGAGAACTTTGAGAGAACCTATGGTGCGCTAGGCAAGAGAGACTTCGGAGCAAAAACCCAAAACGGGGCTTACAGCGCCCAGAGTTTCAGCAATGGAACTCCCTTTGGGAATGGCTTTGCAGCTGCAGGCATGCAGGCCGGCTTCAGGGCCGGCGGTAACCCTGCAGGAGCGTACCAGAACGGCTACGAGCAGCAGTACGGCAGTAACATTGCCAACATGCACAATGGCATGAACCAGCAGCAGTATGCCTACCCTGCCACTGGTGCTGCTCCTATGATAGGTTACCCCATGCCCACAAGTTATTCTCAATAACTTAGTGTATTTAAATGTCTCAGTTTTTCATAATTGCTCTTTATATTGTGTGTTATCAAAACAGGATAGTTATTTAAGAAATGGGAAATGCAGAAATGACTGCAGTGCAGCAGTAATTATGGTGCACTTTTTCGCTATTTAAGTTGAATATTTCTCTACATTCCTGAAACAATTTTTAGTTTTTTGTACTAGAAAATGCAGACAGTGTTTTCAAAGTAAATGTACAGTGATTTGAAATACAGTAACAGAAGGCAGTGCATGGCCTTCCAATAAAGATATTTGAAGACCGATTTTTCTTTCAGATGACAATTTTCTCAACATGTGCACAACTTTACATTAACGAAATGTCAAATGTTTTTATATTAAATTCTAGAAAGGTTTCTCAACTGTGTCTGATTAAACATTTAAGCTTATACAAATACCAGCCTTGCCTTGATTGGGCTAGATTGCTTAGCATGGCAGGCTCTGCTTCGATGGGGAAGAAAATTAAAGCTGGCTTCTAAGAAAGTATTTGGAAACAGTGTTCTTCCTTGTCTCACTAGCGTAGGGCCAGTTCTTGGAAAAGATCAAAACTCTGTAGTGGTGTTGCTAACAAGCTGCTACAAGCGTAGGAAGCTTCTGCAGCACCGTAACCGTCGCCTTCACACGAGCATATGTGCAGACCAGGCTTGAGTGTTGTGTACCCACAGCTGCCAGGCGTTGTGAGTTAGCATGCAGGCTTCTGAGCTTCAGAGAAACGGGAAGATCTTAGTATTAAAACTTCAAATTATACTTAAACTGGTATTGAGCAGTGATTTCTTTGTGGAAGCGGTGGGAGGGGATTGGGCTGTTGATCCATGAAGATGCCTCATGGATTTTTTTTCTTTTTTTAAAAGACTTTTAATATGTGCAAATGACTCTTAATCTTAAAGCACTGCCCATGCCGAGTGAAGCAACAGCATTTCTTAATGAGCAGAACTGGAATAGTACTTGATCCTGGGGTTAAAGTGCTTAATACTTTCAAACATGATGTATTAAAATTCCAGTTAATGCTAACTTTCAGTTCCTCCCTCTTGTTTATCAGTAACAGTGTTAAGTTCAGCAGCACTTAATGTGTTCAAGGTTGAATCTACAACATTCTTTTTGTTATTTTGAACCCGAGTTAACTTTGTTTTGCACTTATGATCTTTTTGCTTAGTCTGTGCTCAGTCCTTGATTACTTTTTCCTTCTGAGGCTCAGCTTGTGATGTTCTCTAATGCAGCCTAATCTGCCTCTTAATCGTTTCCTCCTTTTCCGTGAAATTCTTTCACTTGAAAGTATTTTGTGTTCTTTCAGTCCTGCTTTGAGAACTCCAGCTGGAGGCTTGGAACTACCCCACTGCGGTCTAAAACTGCAGGTGGCAATGTATTTTGGTTTGGGGTTTTTTTTTTTGAGGGGGGAGTAGGGGATGGGGTTTTTTTCTCACTTATTTGTTTTGGAACAGTTCTCAGTGTCACCAGGGGTGAAAAACAAGGAAGTAGATCACTTAGCACTGAAGTATGACTTAATGCCTAAGTTTCCAGGTCAGTTGCCTGAAACAAAATTCATTGAAAAGCTGTTTTTGTAAAGGTTGGTGGCTTGTTGTTTTTTTTTTTTTTTGTCGTTAAAAAATAGTACATTTACAGCTTGTGAATTAAAATTGAGAGATGAGAGTCTTTAACAGCGATGCAAAACCTAAACCGTGGAAGGAGGTTTCCTCCGTGTATTTTACACTCTTTATACACGACCCTTTGCGTGGAGCAGTGTTTCCTGATGGGGGAAATAAAACATTTGCACGTGAAATAAGAGACTCTACTAAGCAGCTTTGACGTTACTGCCAGTGCTATTGTGGCAGAATTGAGCTCATGGCGAATACGCCTTCGAACTAAACTTGCCTGCAATGTTTGCGCAGGCGGGAGTAGCAGCTCCTGCCGCTGACCCAGTGCCCTACTAACTCGGCTCGTCAGTGCTGGGCCCGGGGGAAAGGGGGGCTGCGCCGCCCGGAGCGGCGCGGGGATTATCCCGGCCCGAGCCTTTCCTGCCTGCGGCTCGCGGAATGGCTCCGGCCTGGGCCCCGCCTCCGCGCAGCGCCCCCAGCTCGTGCTGCAGCGAGCATGGAAATTTCCACTGCGCTGCCTGCGCTCTGCCAGCGCCACCCCGAGCGGCCGCGGGGCCTCGCCCGCGCGCTTGGCAGCGGCTCCGCGGTGCCGCCTCCGCCTGAGCTCTGCCTGCTGCCTTTATGTGCCTCGGACGTGCTGCTGCCCCCCTGATGGGCTCCAGAGGGGCTGTTCCCCAGGAATGGCCCCGTGCAGCGTGTTCCCGTGACAGCGAGGGCAGGCTCTGTCCCACTGTCCCCCTCCCAGAACCAAGGGCTGGCGAGCACTGGATGTCCCTGTCCCACAGGAGCAGGCCAGGTGTCACCCCTGGCACGTGCGGCCTTGTTGCCGATGTTGGGAGCTCTCTAAAAGAGTTTGGTTTATAAAAAAGACATTGTTTATTCTGCGTGGGGCTCAAGGTTGACTCCACTTATCAAGCACACCAAGGGGTAAAAAGTCACATTCTTTTACCAGTAAAATGAACACGAGCCCACCTACAGAATACACATTCTGCGCCTACCCAATGTATGTTTATTTGTGTGATGTCATATTACCCAATGCTTGAAACGAGCTCTTTTATTAAGCAACTTCTATTGTAGAAGTTACCTGACAGCATTAGTTAAGTTTACAAAAGGCGAGGAAAATTTAGCTCCAAGACGTCAATTCCTTTGGCAGAAGTTATCTGACGGCATCATTACGGTTACAAACGGCGAGAAGATTCAGCCTGAGGACAGAAAATTCACCTCGGGGGGTCCGTGACCTTCGGCCCGGGATCCCGGCGGGGCCGCGAGGGTCCCGCTGCGCATGCGCGGCCGCCGTGCCCACTCCGGTCCCTCTTCCCGCGCGTGTTGCTGCGCGTGCGCAATGGCTGCCCCCACTTCCCCCCCAGTCTCCCAGCCCCGCCGGGAGGGAGCGACAAGATGGCGCTGGGCTCCCGCCAAGGTTGCCGCTGGTGCGGCCGTGCCGCCCTGGGACAGCCGAGGCGGCGGCGAGTCCCGGAGCGGGCGCAGCCGCCCGGGTGCTCGGTGCGGCCGTACTCCGAGGGCGGCGGTGCTGCCGAGGCGGCGGGCGGGGCGGAGCTGCTGGAGGTGTGCTGGCGGCGGCGCTTCCTACGGGGCGGCGCGGGGCCGCTGCCCTGGAGCGCCTACCTGAGCGGCCGCCACCCCGGCTTCGGGCCGCTGGGCGCGGCGCTGCGCGCCAACCTGGCGGCGCAGTGGTGGGACTCGGCGCTGCCCGTGCGGGAGCAGGTGTTCCCCGTGGATGCCGCGCTCCACGGCCCGGCCGGCGCTCCGCTGGACGCGCAGGGGCTGCGGCTGCTGCACCCGGAGACGCTGCGGGAAGCCCTCCAGGGCTGTGGGCAGAACCCTGGCCGCCCGGCCCTGGAAGAAGTGCTGGGGGCCGCGGGGGTGCTGCGGGAGAGCCTCCTGCCCGGTAGGTCCCGGGCGGCTCCGCTCAGCCTGCACACTGAGCACGAGTTTCTTGCTGGGAGCGAAGCAGCTGCATTTAAAGGGTTTTTCCAGCTGCGTTGGTGCGCCGGGAATGTTCCTTCTGTAGACTGAATTTGTGTGCTTTTCAAGGACCAGACCGGCCCAAGTAGGCAGAGGATGTACTCCCTGTAATTTGGGGAAAAGCACATTAAAATCAACGTGCCCAGAGGAACCAGCCTGCTGACCCCATGTCTGCAAAGTATCAATACTAGTAAAGATAGTGGAACTGCATGTGCAAACAACACCTGTATAATATGTGTTTCGTTTGTTCTTGGTAGAGGTACAACATCAAAAACTTTCCTGTGGCCACTAAAATCAGGGCTTTGTCTTTTGTAGGTGTTCTGGCACAGTATGTCAGCTGCTTAGAGCTGGTGAACAGAAGACTGCCCTGTGGCCTTGCTCAGATTGGAGTGTGCTTTCATTCTGTTCCAGAAAGTGAACATTCTATTCCAGGAAATGACCAACACAACAAAAACTGTACAAGGTAGGGTAATAGAGTAGTTAATCCCTTATACCCAAATCAACTGTTTCACTTTTGGATTATTTTTGAATGCTGTTTCTTGCTTTTCCCCTGTTATTTCCCAAGGTGTTAACTTGCTGCCCTTGCTGTTGTTTAAAGAATAGGCGAGAGGACCACGTCTTTGCTTGCATGGTTTAGTTCTCCCAGAACTGCAGGACAGTGGCTCGATTACTGGCTACGCCAGAGGCTCCAGTGGTGGAGAAAGGTAACAGCAGCATGTCCATGGGGAATATTGGCCTGCTCCTTTATGTCTCAGGGGGGGAATAGTCACCCTGGTTGGTTTTATGGCCTTACATTGCTGGCCTGTTCTAGGCACTGAAATTTCTCATGGTCATTAAGAATCTACTGAAGCTGATGACAAACCCGAAGAGTAGTTTATAATGTGACTTGCAGAAGAGCAAATGTTCTGTGTTTGTCAGTGATGTGAGATGAAAATGCCATAAAACAACAAAGAGATTTGGACTTTAACTTATAGAAACCTTTTTGCTGAAAACCAGAGACTTCAGTTTGCATTGCAGACTTGTTTTTTGTAGTTACTATGGAGTTCACAGCAGTGATCATCTCTTACACCTCTTACTTTCAGTTTGCTGTAGGCCCGTCTAACTTCAGCAGCAGTGACTTTCAGGATGAAGAAGGCAGAAGAGGATTTAAGTTACATTACAGCTTTCCTTGGGGGACAGAAACAATAGAAACACTGAAGAACCTTGGTGATACTGAACTGTTGCAGATGTATCCAGGAGAGAGATCGAAATTACTTGTAAGCTTTATTGCATTAAACATCATTCCTGATAAAGATGGTAATGTGTGAGAGAAATGGTTTCTTTGTTGATCCAGTTGCTTAGCACATGTGGCTGGCTTTTTATTAATTTGCTGCAAAAGTAGTACAGTTGATACTCTGCAGTCAGACCTTCATTTTCAGAAGCTGATAAAATACTGTTTGGTACTTTTTTTTTTTTTTGCAAGGAATTCTTCAAAATTAGAAACAAGCTCTATTGACAAGGCAGCATTTGTCAGTGGCAAAGCCTTTACCTGTTTCTGTGAGTAGATGTAAACAAAAGCTCAGACTATGTTTTGCACTGTTCAGTTTGCATCAAAAAGAGCCTGTAAATGTGAGGGTTTTTTCTTTCTTGCTGTAGCTTGTTCACTTTCATATATGTAGAAGTTTTTGTAGATTAATGGGTTATAAAAATGGCTTTATAGAAAAAGGGGGGATGGACCAGAGGGAAACCTCTCCACTGAATATGTTGAAGAGGGACAAACCTCTAATAAATAGCAATGTTTGGGGTTAGGCTGAACAGATAAAACCAGAGTAACTTTGTATTTTACCAGAAAATTGCAACCTTCTCATGACAGTCCTGTCTTTTCTGCTTTTGCAGTTTATTTCTACAAAATTGGGTTACGTAGGGATTTCTCAAAATGTGGGGGATCATGGTCACTTGAAAGTAATCTACAAACCTCCAAAAGAAAATGCAGAGTTTCAAATAGGTTTAAATTTGTGATCCAAGTGGCAGAGCAAGAAACTAATCCCATCCTGTCCTGACCTGCCCTGCTTTCCCCACTGTTACAGTCTTACCTGGTTACACATACACTGCTAAGATTGCTGGTAATGTTTTAAATAAATATCTGTATTTTAAATGTAATAAGAGTGCTTGAGCTCAGTTTTTCATTTAAAGCTCAATTATACATTTAAAGCAAGCAAAAAGCTTTTGGGGACAGTCCTTTATGTTTTCCTACATGGGTTTTTTCTCTTCAGGGCCGAGATGGAAGGAAGAATGTCATCCCTCATGTTCTGTCTGTGAATGGGAATCTGGACCGAGGAGTGTTAGCATATCTCTTTGATTCTCTACAGCTGGCTGAGAATCCATTAACAGCAAAGAAAGATTCACAGAGAAAGGTAACTTCATGTAAAAAATGTGAGAAAATAAGTACAACACCCCCAGACAATATGGTAAATTCAAACATGGCAATGTCTCCTTTTCTGTGTGGCCATCCTGATCCCTTCCCAATGGATGCAGACTGAACCCTCTCACTGGTAGCACCATGGCACAGTCCCTGTGGTCCCTGTCACCCACATAAACAATTTTTCTTAGGTCCCCTTTCCTCACCCTTCTCTCTGATCCATGGGTAGGCTCTTGCCATGTAAGTGATGGAGTTAAGAAAAATTGGAATGTAGCTGCAGTTTGTGGGAGTGAACAATTTGTTTTCTCCAGCAGCATTTGAAAGTGGCTGAGAAGAGTAGAAAAAGTGGGTCACAGGTGGTGATGGGGCATTTCCCCAAGAACTATCATTCTCCCCACTTTTATCCCGTTTTCTGGAGTTTGAGTGCTGGCAGGCAGTGCCTGTTACCCAGGCAGCTGTTTGGGCTTTAAGAAAAGGCAGTGGACTGGATGGGAACTGCCTGCTGGGCTGTCTGTCATCTCTCTGGCTCTGTTCAAGATGATGAAGCTCTGCTAACAAATCTTCATCTCTTTTTCTGGAGCTCAGCCAAAATAGAGTAATTTCTGCCACGTGAACATAGCTGGGCTGTGCTCATTGCATAAAATACAGCTTGCTTCTAATTCAGGATTTTGTGCTGTGAGAACATTTTTGTATGTTTGGAACCTTAATTTAATTTTTAAAAAATTGCTATTTCCTAGTTCTGTTTAGAATTGCATGATAAATACATTTAGTAATCTGTTGGTTTTTGTAAATTTATTAGGTACTTAAGCTTCATCCTTGCTTAGCACCCCTTAAAGTAGCCTTGGATGTAGGAAAAGGTCCAACAACAGAGCTGAGGCAGGTATGTTATAAGAGAGTATTTTAACTTTGAGCATCGACTCCCCATGTAATCTGTTACAATTCAGACACTGTTTATGTTGAGGATAATCATTCCTGGTTGTGCAGAGTTCATGGTGCTCCCACTCTGCAGCTTGTGGGTCACAGCCAAAGGAATTCACTGCAGGCAGTTCCTTGTGTGGACACAACTGCTTTTGGTACAATGCAGCTGATGCTTGTCCCATGCAAAATTAAGGAAAATAAATAACACCATCCCTCTTGGCTTCTTAATCTTCCAGAATTATCTTAAAGCATGTTCAGAAGGATTTTTAAAAAGTTTGCATTTAAGTCAGTCATGAATGGAAGGGAGGAAATTTACACTGGCTTGTTTTAAACAGAAGTGGAGACAGAACTGCCAGGCTGCTTTCTGTTTTAAAATTGTTTCAGCCAGCAAATTAACACCAGCTAGGAATGTTAATGCCACACATGCAAAGAGTTTTAATGGTTTCTCTGTATAGAGTCTCAAGCCCTCAAAGTCTGTCTTTTAACTTTTGTTGTTAAATGAATACAGGTTTGTCAAGGATTGTTCAATGAGCTGACAGAAAATGGAATTTCTGTATGGCCAGGTTATCTGGAAACTGTGCACATGTCTCTGGAACATCTTTATACAAAGTAAGGAGAAACAGTCTTTTGTAAATTAAACTATGAAGGTCAAAGATGACTTTCTGTGGACTGCTGTAAATGGGCTTTTTTCAGTAGGAAGTTGTTGAATCCAGTAACTGACTAAAGGTGTGGATCCTGAACTACAGACTTGGATTCAAGTAGTTTTATTATGAAAAGCATGTATCAGATGATTTTAAAAATTAAGTGAAGTAGAAGCCATTCACATGTTGCTGTTATTTCCCTGGAACTGTGAAATGCCTGTTAAAAATTCTCATGTAGATAACAAATTTCTTCAGATGAATTATAAGCTTGCAGAACTGTTTCCACCCTCACTCCCATTTTTGCATCTGGTCTGGTTCTGTGTTTCATTCTTAAGCACTATTTCAAACAACCCACTGTATCTAATCTTGAACTTGACAATTCTTCCAAGCCTGGAACCTCTGCCATTAGTGATGTGATGGAGCTGTTTGTGGATGTGAAAACAGCTGTTCCATTTGGGGGCTTCATGTATGATTTGTTGACCAGGAGTGCATGTGGGGCATATGGCTCCTCATGTCAAAGCATTTGATGAGTGATTTTTTTCTGAGAGAAAAGAAATGCAGCTTCACGTGCAGTAAAACAAAGTCAGAAAGATAAATTCTGCTTGTACAAAAATACTCTTTTAATAGGTTACTAAATAAGATTCTTTTTATATACTAAAGTAGCTAAGTAATTTAAGGAAATGTAATCAGGAAAGCAAGGAATGGCAACAAGAAAACTGGAGGTGTCACACTGGACTTAGTGCAATACAGCAAAACTAAATATTTATAGTTTATGGTCATTTGTATGTAAGTTTTCTGATTTTTTTTCCATGCACCAAAAGCAGTAACAGGTGAGTTTTCTCTCTGCAGGTACGATGAAATGAGTATTCCATTCATGGTCTTGATAAGTGATGGCACTCTGGAGAACGGAGTGGTCCAGCTGAGAAGCAGAGATACCACCATGAAGGAAATGATGCACATTTCCAGGCTGAAGGACTTCTTAACTAAATATATTACATCAGCCAAAAATGTGTAAAACTTGCTGAATAAAAGGATTTTCTTTGACATCTTTGCCTGAACTGCTTTCAGCGTTGTCATGGACTCCGTGGTTTCTCTGCAAACAGTTCTGCTCAAACTTGGTGGTGCATCTGTTTTCTGTCAAATCTGGCTCTTCCAGGTTACCTTGGAAAAAGGGAAGAGAAAAACTTGTCCTTTGTTAGCAAGGCTAACCATATTCTTGTTCATGTCCTTGGTTTTAATATCATACTGAAAGTGCTCCATCCTAAGCTAAAAATTCAGCTTTCCTCTGTGTTGCTGACACAATTATGATCTCTGCTGGAAAATGGTATTTTATATAAAAGACTTCAAAATCTTAAATATTTTAGTAACATCAGTATTTTTGTACTGTTTGTAGGAATGTGTTTTAGTCACATGGCTTCAGTTCTTTAACATGTAAGCTACTTCATTTTGCACATGAGAAACATAAAAAAATCAGAAAAATGTTACCAAGAGCAACAGAGGAACAGATTTAAATAAATTATAAACGTTTTTTAATGAACATTTTTTGTGGGCAAAATATCTGTGTGCATAAAATGGTGGAAAAAGACTAATGTGTGATCATATTTTTCCTATACCTAAGCACAGTGGTTAAATCAGATACAAGAGTTTGCAGAGATACAAAGCTGCATATTTCTGATCTTGTCTAGATTTCCAGTGCCTGTTCAGCTTGCTCAGTCCCTGTAAAAGGTGCTGAAGGTTTGTGCAGCAAGGCCCCTGGCCTCTGATAGTCATCAGTGTCATGAAACACAAGAACTTGCCTTAAAATCTTCTACTAACATGGTGCTCACTTAACTATAAATGAATTATTTGTAACAGCAATAATAATTGCAGTACAGAGTATTTATGCTAGATATAATCAAGGTTAACATAATGTGACTTCATAACTGAACTCATGGAATTCTAAATAAGCTGGCTATGAAATGGTATTAAAACAATCCAGCAACATCTTAGAAACAGCCTGTAGCAGGATACAGAATTTATTTTCAAGTCAGGTGTCTAAAAATTAATTTTAGCAACCTCTCCCTACCCTGAGAGCTGAAGTACTGTTGAACTGAGAATTGCCATCCTTGCAGGTACATAGAGGCCAAATACAGATCCTCTAGTACCTAAGAGGGATGTTTTTTCTTTTTTTGTTACACTGTACAAAAACCTTTTGATTATCTTATGTCTGCAAACAATCCACTTTCTACTTTAGCAGAATTGTTAAATGTTCAGGAACTTAGATCTGGGTGAAAGCTTTACATGTAATTCTAAGTTTTATTCATTTGCTTTTTCTCAAAAGTTGAAGTTCTTAGATACAGCTCTGAGATTTTGCTTAGAAAGTGAGCTACACTGTCTGTCTACAATCTGATTAGGTCAGGAAATTGGTATCTGAACATCAACTCTTTGTATGCAGCTTGCTGGAACTTAGCACATTTGAGGGCTGAAAAATTCTTTAAAAGTATATGATGAAGTTAATCAGTAAAAAGTCATACCTGGTACTCAGTCTCTGATGAGGACCTTTGAATAGACTGTAGAACATGCCCTCTTCCCTGCTAAGAGCCAGGATAACAATTCATAATTGCTTTTTTGGCATAGATACACAGAAGAATAATTACCATTACATCAGCAGTGTGGTTACTATTAACATCTTCAGCATGGTTACGTGGTGAGGCTGTTGAATTTGCCATAGGATGGTTTCTTGAGGTTTTTTTTTTCTTCTTTTCCCCCCTCCTCAAAATACTTGTAAAGCTATTTTTAGTTTTTCCATAGTAACTAAGGATTTTTATAAGCAATTGCAAGTATTTAAGCCCTGCCTCCACCCAGCAAAGTCCCCTCTGTGTGCATCAGATATTCCAATATTACAGCTTGAAATTTTTACCTTTTTCCTCTTCTCTCCTAATAACAGGAAAGTTGATGTATTCTTCTTCTGCTTTAACAGGCTCTGAATTAAAGATGATGAACAGCAGTTAACTCAATTACAAACAACTTGAATCAAACTTTTTTTTTCTATAATCTTGAAACAAAGCAGTGAGATTCCATACTGAATATAAATCATGGAGCATTCACAGGCCTTACCAGAGCTCTTATCACTGTCCTTGCAGGCTGAGACCTGGCACGAGCAGCTCACAGCACTGAGCTGGCCCAGCAGGGCAGTGAGAATTCTGTCTACTGCATGAACAGGAAGGCAGGTTTGTCTGGAGACAGTTACTCCATTTGGATATTTAGAAATGGGAAACATGAATGCCTTTGCTATTGGTTTGTTTGTTTGTTTGTTTGGGGTTCTTATTCCCCTTGAAAAGAGGCATTCCCATTCAAGGCAAATGTAGGAACGTGCAGGTTCAGAGCATTGTGGTGTCAGGTAATGTCTCCATTATTGTGTGTTTTCTGCAGTTCAACTACTAAAATGTCTTAACATAGGTCAGTTGCTTTGTTGTCACTTCCTAATTTCATTTTGAACTGACTTTGCATCTTGCCAAACTTAAGAAGGACTGAATAAAGAACTAAAGTAATGAACAATTTTGAACAGAATGCAGGACCTATGCAAGTTTTATTTTGCTACAGCTTCATATATCTCACTATTGTCTGTTAGTAAATGGCAATTACACCCTTTTTTATTAATACCTCAGTTCATTTAACCAGTTTTGCAGTTTTGGTTGCATGGCTGTCAGATTATGCCACATGTGGATTCTGAGGGATTTCAAATAGTGCCTCTGCCAGGAGGGTCAGCAGGTGTCCCCTTCCAGTGATTTTGCAGTACCTGAGGAAACCTGCCTGACTGCAGGAGGTGACAGCAACTTACCAATCTCTGAGTATATGACTTCATTTTCAGAGTCCTCTGCATACACTGTTGAAGTAAGGCCAATTGAGGGCCTGGTAGACTTAAATTTTTCTGCAAATTATAAAAGAAAAACACATGTCTGTGTGTATATATATATATATTTCTTAGAAATAAATAGTTTAAATGTATTTTTTGATATTTAGAAATCTCAGGTAATATTATTTTTCACAATCAAAATTATTCTTTAACCCAAGGGCATTTTAATAATTTTAATAATTTCCCTTTCCAGTGAGGTCAAATTCCTTCCAGTGTGATTTTGTATTACATTAGCTGTTGCTTTGCCTCCCCCACCCCAGATCTTTCATCTAAAACACAGCTCAGAGATTTGGCCTTGTTTTGTTAAGATGCTTCAGAGGAGACTCAACAACAGGCTAAAAATACCAGGAGCTACTCTACTGAAAATGGGATGTTTACACAGTAAAATATATTGAAAACATAAATGACCTTTGGAAAATGAAACAGATACTCAAATAACTCACTTGCTTTATACAAAGGAATTATGAAAAATGGAATTGCCAGAGCAAATCCTATTATGAGTAGTAGCAGGATCAGCCCAAGAGAAATTATCAGGGGTTGAGAATGGCTTCTCTCTTCTGCCAAAAAGAAGAAAAAAAAGTGTTTATGCAATGAAATGTTGTTTCATATTTTAAGTATTTTCTGTAAATTGAACTCAAGACTTGAAATGTCTTTCAGCTTTTAGATTAACTGGGGTTAATGTAACTGTTCATATGAGTCCCAGGGGCCCTGTGCCCCAGCAGAAGGAAGGCAGCTCGCTGGTGCCAGTTAAGCTCTTTCATAGGACAGAGAGAAAAATGAAACCAGACTCTCTCCAAGGTGGACCACGGGTCTCTTGTAAAAGTGAGTCTTTTACAGACATTCTCCATGGCCATTTCAACTTCTATCTAGGATGCATGAAATTCCATGGTTTTGCATTAATTTTAAAGCCTCAACTTTCTTTTCTTCATTTAAAAAGTTGTATTTTGAACATCACAAACAAAATACCTGGCTAAAAACTTGCATAGTTACAACATTCTGAATGTTGTGTGATCCCAGTTTGTCAACAGTAGTAACCTCTTTTTATTCATACCTGCTAATGTAAAGTTGAAACCGTTGCTGTATTTTGTATTGTTGGGAAAACTGTTATTAGCTTTGCATTTATAGGTTCCAAAGTCACTAAGGGAATCGATAAATAGAAAAATCACAGCTGCTTCCCTCTTCTGCATCGTCTTTTGGGGAGAAATGTTTTGTTTTCCTTTGAAGAACAGATATGTGATGGGAAGGGATCCGTTCTCCGAGAAACAGGACAGGGTCACGTTCTGGCCTTTCTTTGCCTGAGAGGTGGGTGAGCTCAGCACTGGTTTGGAAATTGGCTCTGTAGAAAGAAAACTGAAAAGTCTGAATCACAGAGTTCAGGACAAACTCCAGGCAAGACTTAGAGCAAAGTGACAACACTGTCAGAAGAGCTGGGCATGGAGGATGGAAGGGTTGTGAGCCCGGGCAGGAGAGCACTGCCAGCTCCTGAGGTAAGAACAGCAGTAAAGTTCAGCTCCTGAGTCAAGAAAAGACATGGCTGTGTGCCCCTGCAGTAACCAGCACTGGGAAGGTGTACAGCAAGACGTACCTATGAGGGTGAAGTTGAGGCTGTTGCTGTATTTTCCACCACTGGAGTTGTTAAACTCAGCTTTGCACTTGTATTCCCCCACATCGCTGGCAGAGCTGATGGTCAGGGGGAACAGTGCAGGGCTCAAGTCTGACCTGTTCAAAGCAGATACCTGCTGGTTGTGCTTGAACAGTGTGTATCTGACAGGTGGAGATCCAGGCTGAGAGAGGCAGGAGAGGGTCACATTCTGCTTCATCACCACGTTCAAAGTCCCCTGAACCACTACAAGCTTGGGATTGGACAGCATCTCTGGAAAGAAAAAACTTTTGAGTGAGTTGACTGCACCTATGACCCAAGAAAGTCCCAGATTTTTCCCAGAATATATTGACAACCAAGCTATATTTATTTGTGTTGAAATGGGCAGCCATTATACTTTTTCCACCCCTAATAGCAGGCAACTCAATTACTTTGCAAAACCAGAATTCAGCTTCACACATGATGAAAAGTGCCTGTGTTCCTGTTAAAGAGGCACAGCCTCACAAAGATATGTTCAGATAAACCAACAATACTTTTTAACTACAGCAGCAGTTAAAATAATAGAAGTATAAAAGATTAAATCAAATATTGTGGAATATTAATTGTAGGAGAAAGTAACCTTATGTATGAGTTGAGAGGCAGCATGTGAACCTGAAAGCAAAAGCAGTATTTATTTGTGGCTGTCTATTAACAGACAGAACTAACCTTGTGTAAGTAAATTGAACATTTGAATAGTAGCAATAAGAGCCTTGATGGAATTTGTTTCCTTTCATGATCTTATACAAATGAATTTGCAATAAAAACCTTCCTTTCCATAGAAAATGGTACTGAACTAGTCATAACTAAAATTAATTAAAACATTTCCATGGGGAAAAAGTGTTTTAACGAGTTAAAGTAATTTTGGCTTTACATACAGATCAGCAAAGAGATAGTTAACTTCGTATAGAAACTTTTAAAATTACTCACTGCACAGAGAGGCAAAAGATTTAATTTGGCATGAAATTTTTGGACATTTTTAAATCCCTCCCCCCTTTTTTTGGATAACAGTCAATCTCAGCACGTACCTCAAAATCAACAAAAGAGAACCTACCTTTGCCATTTGCAGTAGTTTTCTGTATCTGCTGAGACATTTGAGCTAAGAGAAGAAAAAGCTTTCAGACAAGAAACAATGGTTCTGGTTTAGAAAGATTTGTAATATGAAAGAAACATGTCATTGGCTTACAGTAGGAAAACAGCAGAATTGTGAGAAAAAGCATTTTCTGGTTACTGAGCAAGAGAGCTGATGGAGCTACATGACAGAGATCTTTCTTCTAAAGGAGGTGGGGGAGTGGCTCTAGGACTTGAGGAACTTCTAAATATGGAAACTGTGCCGATCAGTGCTGATCTTTACTCATGTTTCTGTGGAGAATTTTGTCATATCTCATGTACATTTAACCAATGGCAGGCAGAGGAGTGGGCAAAGAGAGGAGCAGTGGGATGGAGAGCAGCAGTTTGGGACACAGGTCAGTGTTGTGTCCATCTGTCCTGAGATGTGGCTGATGTGAGCAGCAGTTTGGGACACAGGTCAGTGTTGTGTCCCTCTGTCCTGAGATGTGGCTGATGTGAGCAGCAGTTTGGGACACAGGTCAGTGTTGTGTCCATCTGTCCTGAGCTGTGGCTGATGTGAGCAGCAGTTTCTCCTGTGAGCTGTGGGGCAGAGCCATCCTGCCCTGCAGTTCAGAACCAGGAGTCACTGAGGGTGGAAAAGTCCTCCAAGAGCATCGAGTTCCATTCCCCCAGCACTGCCACTAAACTCTGTCCCCAGGTGCCACATCTGCATGTCTTTAAATCCCTCCAGGTGACTCCACCACTTCCCAGGGCAATCTGTGGCAATGTCTGACAACCTTTTCCATGAAGAAGATTTTCCTAATATCCAGTCTAAACCTCCTCCAGTGCAGCTTGAGGCTGATTCCTCTTGTTCTATCACTTGTTACTTGGGAGGAGAGACCAACCCCCACCTTTCTCCTTTTGGGTAGTTTTTCTTGCTCTGTTCTGGTAAGGGAATTAATGAGATCACTGATCCATATCAAAGAGACACATATTTGCTAGAGATAGTGCAAGTAATAATATAGCTGAGACTAAGAAAGTAAGTGGCACTGAGTGGGTTTTAACAGCAATATAATTTTTAAAAAACAGTCTAAAAAAGTATCAAATCTATAGAAGTTTTAAGATATTAATAAGTATTTATACTTATTACTCAATACAAGCCAGCTTGTTAATAAAATATTTCAGTTGAACTTCAAATATTAAGCTATAAGGAAGTGAGATCTTGTACTAGAAGGTACAAATGTCATAAAGAATTTGAGTTCAACACTACTGCATAAACAAACCTGATGACTAATTTGATGAAGTAATCAATAATACAAAGCTACATAATGACAGTCTTGACAAGTAGATGTTCTTTACTCTGGGCGAAGTAAATGTCAGCTGTGCCTGGGCAATGCCTTCTGCAGGACTCCAGGCCCTGTTGTACAATTGCTTACACAGAAAATGACTTAATAGTGATCCTTGTCTTATTTCTTATTTCTTTCTACTTTCTGAAGCAAGAAAACAAAGTCCTGCAGTCCTTCCCTGGGTCATACAGAAGCCCTCCCAAAATCTTTGGCTGTTTGCAGGATTGCAAAATTTCCTCACAGAACGTTGTGTGCATTTCCTTCCTCCTTGTTTTTTGTTTTTTTTTTTTTTTTTTTTTTTTTAATTTGGTGGAGATTTACTTGTTTGGGTTTGTTTTCTTTTAAAAATTTCTTTTAAGACAGTCTCCACCCTCAGAAATGTTTGTGATGTGGAAAACGCTGTCAGCAAACCGCAGGAGCGGAACATCTTTTCCCAGCTGTCAGGAAGCACGTGTGAAAGTGCAGCTGTTGGGGGGAGGACGGGGCTGTTTGTGCCTTTTGCTGTTGTGGGAACCTGATTTTGTCAGAAACCTTCACAAGCAGCCCTCAGGAGCCCTGGCTGCTGGTGCTCACCTGCTGCCCAATGCTTGTTCTAAGAAGCTGCTTCGTTTTGTGTTTGGGTAAAGGGAAATAGTTACACAGCAAAAGGAGCTGTGAATTTGGCCATACTTTCTAAAAAAATAAAAGTGTAGGTGTCACCAGAATCATGTACAGGTTTTAATGGTGTGTGGGCTCCCTCAGGATGCACAGCCTGAATATCCAGGGAAGACAAGTGCTGGTCCAAACCTCTGGTTTCTGTTTGGAAGTGAGAAGTTTGCTTCCATCTGGATTGTTTTTCAGGCAGAGCTGGCTATTGCCTTTGGACTAAGAGGATGTTGGTTTTTTCAGCACGTGTACAAAGAGTTTTATAGCAGCAGTAAGGTACTTGAGGGAGCTTGGAGTTCTTTTTATTAGATTTGCAAATTTCCTGCCTGGAATTAATGTGATTGTACATGTAAGGAGAACTGAATACATCTGATGAAGAATAATGAGCAGAACACTGCAGACCAGAACAGAAGTAATCCAGCCAAAACAAGTAAGTTAAAACATCTGAAAGGGAAAAATATGTCACTTGGTGCTGTGACAATATGCTCAAGTGAGCAGGTGGAAGGGAATAAGCCAAACTGAGCTGTCTTTCACATGGTCAGTTCTTTAACTTGAGGATGAAAATAGTGTGATAGTGTTCTGTAGTAAGGCTGTGATGGCATCACATTGTGCCTGGTCTGTCTCAGGCTTCCAAGGAAATTGGTGTGTTTCAGCAAAATTATAAGAATTATGATACAGAGTTATTCCCTTTCTCATCCTGAGAGGTCCTGCATTCTGGAGGAGCATCTGCTGCAGTGGATATCTGCAGAAGGTCCCAGAAATCACATGGACTGACAGTTATATCTGGTGATGAATTAAATCAAGGCTTCTGTATTGTCTGCAGGTCACTCAATACTGAATTTTCACACTCCTACTCAAAAAGACTGTGGGGGCATGTCTGCTGTTTATTTCAAGTACATGGTGTTTAATTGTGAGAGAATTGTTTTTCTGGAGGACAAGAAGAAGAGGAAAGGATCTCTTTTCTATGCGTATTTAAGGTAGCTTTTAATTTCTTCTGGTTATGAATGATAATTTTGACATAGTGAATGCTTTTCAATTGTTTGTAGATTGCAAAGAACGTGTCAGCAGGTGAAAGGAACTTTTGGGTACCCAATTTGATAAACCTAGCAGCTCCCAAATCCCCCAAGATGAAATATTTTAAAATGGTGTATCTGTCCTCTGAATCATCTCCCAACAATGGAAAAAGAAAGAAAAAAATTGATGAAACACTGAAAACTAGGGTTATTAATGCATCTCTCTTGGGATAAATTCAAACATCACTGTGTGAAAAGTGTTCTAGACAAATGTTTTCAGGAATTGCTTTAAGAATAGAGTGCTCTGTTAGCTTAATCACTCAGCTTACTCATAGATATAATTTTAACATTTTTCTGGTTCCTAACCTTTGATAAAAGAACTTTCCCCCCCAACACTTAACATATTTAATGAAAAAACTGTTTTATAAAGAACACATATTCCAGGACTGACTATATCTATTTTTTAGCCTTTTTCAAGCCTCTCTTGGTGTACTCTGAGATGTATCTGAGGAGTATCTGTCCCTCTGTGCAGTTACCCAGCAGTTACATGAGGAGCAGCAGTGGCTGGCTGTGTGTGGGCACCTGCAGCACATCAGGAGCAAATCAATTCTGCCTCTTGGTTTGCACAGACTGCTGAAAGATTTTCTGTCAGCTTGGATCAGCTCGTTGAGTCACTACCAACTGAATTTTACTCATGAAACCAACGTGGAGTAATGCTTGGGGAATCAACAAGCAATATTAAAATAATGGTAAGAGAAGGGAAAATATTTCCAGGATTAATTCCCTCTGCAGCCAGAAGTTACTGACCTCTCCTCTGTCACTGCTCATACTCTGATGGATATTGCTGCAGAGCTTGAGGCATTTTTCCAGCTGCATCTGGAAATGCTGGATGTTAAGCAAAACAAGTGCAAATCCTGGTCCATTGCCAGTAAAGGGCACTGTGTGACAGTGACAGGGTGTGATGTGTGTTTCTGAATTGAGGAACTTGTTCATCCAGTAGTGGACAGCAGCTAAAAATGTCCTTGGGGAGCCGAGTCTGTCACACACTACTGGCACAGAGAAAGTTTGAGGTGTTACCCCAGACCATGATCATACTGTAATCATCAATTGATTTCACATCTCTGGAAGGAGAGATTTCTCTCATTTGTCTGAAAGAATTTCTGAGGTACATGGAAGTGTGTGCTGTGTGAAATACAAATCAAGACAGATTCCTAGTGCTCTTTTCAGTATTGCACTGTATCAGTAGGGAAAAGTAAAACCAAGTGGTAATAATCAGTTCCTGTTGTATTAAGTAGAAATTCCAGGGTGAAAACCTCAGTGATATTCTGTCATTAGCACCTTCTGGTTCTTTTAGTTGCTTTTCCAGGTTTAATTTATGTTGCCATTTGGAGGAGGTGTTGGATATCAGTCATCCTATGTTTAATTGTGAAAGGGGGCAGTGAGGGAAGCCCAGTGTGCTTCACTGCCTTGCTCATCTCCCAGCAGATGGTGCCATTGTGAAATGTAATTTATACCCAGACAAACTGGGCAATCCAGAGTTTCTGTAAGTTGTAAATCGTAGAACTTCCAGACTCCTCAAAAAAAGGCAATGTTAATTTCTTTAATGTTCTTGAAAATATTCAAATCCATGGAGAAAAATTAATTTTTTATTCTTCTCTAGGGAGGTGTAAAGAGATGCTTTTAAAACAGAAATAATTGATGCAAATATCCCACTTTCAAGAGAAGACAATATGCCCTGAAAATGTATGTAGAAAGGACTTGTTTCATTCCCAGCTCACCAGGGATTTGTCTCCACTTGTGAAAACAGCAATGTTGTTATAGTTCTGTTATCTGGGAGTATACTGAAACAAGAATTGATAAGTAAGCAAAACAATTCACAGCTGTAAGAAATCAAAGCAGTTAAATCATTATATGTGTCAAGAATTGAGAGATTAGAAATCAGAGCTGTTCTTGATTTAGTTACTGGAAAACTTATGTTGACTTCAGTGTAGATAGACATCAATTTCTGATTTTTTAAAATTTTAAAAATAAAATTTAGAAAAATCCTAAACATTTGTAGATACACCTCTATAGCAATCAGCTGTATTTAAAATCAGTGAACCTACACACGAAATTACGTGGTACCTCCATTATCAGGGACAAGATTTCTGGGCTCAAAAATGTATAATCAATAAATCAGTGAGTTAGAACTGGAAGCTGACACACACGAAGCCTTCATCTGTTCTGGAGAAAGTGAAGCTGCCATCAGGAATTGGCATTTGAGGCCAGGAGACCAAGTCTGGGGTCCCAGGAGTTTGGCTGGATTTGGTGTGTGAGATGTGAGGTGTCTGTGCTGCAGGTCAGCACTGAGGCTGCTCTTTGCTGAGAGCACATGGAAACAAACAACTGCAATGTGCTGGGAGCTCTGAGCTCCCTTTCCTGTCATAAGGGACTGCCTGAAAATACTCTATTTGCAGAGGGAAAAATTTGAAAATCTTATTCAGCATTTTTCCCCTAGTTAGGGAAATAGACTTTGCCTCTCATTTCAGCAAAGCTCTGTTCAGTTGCCAGAGCTGGTGGCTCTTAGGAAATGTCACATGTGAGCAAGGAGCAGAGGATCCAGCCAGTAGAAACAGGGATTATGAATTCCCAGATGAGGTTTAGTGTGTAAGGGTCCAATTCATTGGCAGTAGATTAAATGTGATGATTCCCATGGGTTTTAAAGGGCATTCAGTCAGATTATAATGACTGTTCTGGCTGCTTCAGAAGGTGTGTTGCATTTCTGAGGTCAATCCTGCTTTTCCTACAGATATAACAGGGATTGAATAGAGTTCTTTATATGATGTGTATTAGAATAAATTTGATCCTATGTAATTCAGGAATATGTATCTTGAGAGATGACAATAAATGTCTGTTAGGAAAGTATGCATTTGTGTTACTGGCACAGGTACTTTAAGTTTACATGCTTTAGGTCAATGTGGTTTCCAGTTTAGCATGGAAGATGGTCTCAAAATGTTCTTGTGTGTTTGAAATGTTTTTCTCTCAAGTTTCATGTTATTTTGGCCTAAATTCCTGCAGCAGAATTTAATTCTTGGGGTTTGGTCAATAGCAGCTTGATTTTCCTCTCCAAGAGAAGGTTGAGGCTTGTCAGGAATATGACAGTTTAATCAGCTTTAGGATCTTGTGAAATGGACAGCACTTGAGAGTGACATCTGGCAACAGCCTCAGGTTTTGGCACCATTAAACCTTAATCCTGAGCTATTTCATCCTAAAGCTGGCCTTTCCACTTGAGCCTGAAAGTATCCTGGCTCTGATCTGAGCCCTGCTGGTCCTCTCTGAAGGATATTGGCCCACCCTCACCTCTCCTTCCCCTGGCAGGGCTCAGAGAAACCTTTGTCCCCCCGTGGGAAACACTCATGTGGTTTTGCTGAGCTTTTTATGTCCTGCTGAATTCTTTTATGGGGAAAGGGGGAAGGGGAAAATCTCCTTCCTTCCTATTTTTTTGTTACCAATAGCAAAAGTTGATTTACCTTTGTTCTCCACCTGCCACGTGTCCTCCTACTCTTTTCCTTTACCTGTCTCTGGGGACCGTGGCTGGCAGCTGGCCAGGCCACCAGTCTTTTGTTGGTGGTTGTTTCAAACAGCCTGAGCTGAGCTGGACAAACATTATTGCTAGTTAACAGCTTACTCTTAATTGCTGTGACTATTGTGCCATTCTGTATGCAGCCCATACATTGTTAAATAGATGAGTGTTTTCCTTCTGTTTCCTTTTGTAAAATTCCACACTCATGTGGGTAATACAATCATTGAGGTAGACTTACAGCTTTAAAATACTGGTTTGGGGGAAAAGCTTTCATTCACCTCAGGAGGAATGAAAGGGATTTCATATGAACAGTGAAGATTATGAGAACTGTCTGTTTCATGGTCTTCTGTGTATTTTGTATTGTTTTTTGCAGTGTTTTTAACAAGCCTGGAAAATGTTGCTGGAATTAAAGGAAAGCATTGACTCTGTCCATAGGGGAAAGAACAGAGAGATTAAGAGTTGAGCACTCAGTTTTCAAGAATAAATAAATCACAGCTTGGGGAACTCTGGGTCACACAACTTGAGAAGGGCTTGGTTTGAACTCATTTTGTCAGGCCTTTAGGCTTCAATCAGTATCAGGGCTAGAGGGAATGGCTTAAGTCTGACTTAAAAGTAGGCTGATGTACTGAGGAGAATATCCTGGACAACACAGAACTGTTCTCTGTTGCAGATTCTGCACGTGCTGCTGCAATTCTGCTGAGAATTGAAACTCCATCTGATTCTTTTCCTGAAGGGTTTAAGGTTTGTGACTCTGTGTCCTTTGCACTGTCCTAACTGCATAAAATAAAATCTGGTACAGATCCATGTTTTTGATATATGATGGTAATATGAGAGATCCACCTGTCAATATTCTAGTCTCACACAATAGTACCTTTGCTTTTTGAGATAATTTGAATTTATTGTGTAACCTACAGTAAAACAGTTCTTTGCCCCTGTAAAAATGGGAGACCTAGAAATGGAGGTAAAGGGGGAAAAGGAGTAATTATGTACATCTATTCTCTGAAAGAGTCCTCTCTTAGGATGTAGGGAAATACTTGCTCAAGTATCTGCTGAGTTCAAGTAACAAAGGTAATTTTTGTTCCTAAATGGTTAATCATGACTTAAAAATACCCATACTGACAGGAACTGCAGGATAATGTCATTGGAACTTCTTGTTTTTTTAATACACCTTAAGAAATTAAACAAAGCGAACGCATTTGGTGGCGCCCTCAGGAAACGTCCAGTCACTTCCTGCCCAGTAATCTGCCTGGGAGCAGCAGATACATTCTCATTGTTTGCCATTTCCAGTTTCCAGTAATGGGAACGATTACTTGATCCAGCCAGTTTCTGCTGAAGATTTGGGAAAACATACACATTTTAATGGCAAATTTCTATCGGTTTCCATAAAACAACGAGGCAAAAAAAAGCAAAACGTGGTTTTGGTACCTGGAGGCATCACCTCTGATAATGAATATTGTTTTATTTTGGAACTAAAGTGTCTGTTCTTAGCAACGAGATGTATCTTGCTCTTCTGGTGATTTTCTTGCAGTGTAAGTTTGATAACTAAATCTCTGGATGGGTGCCTGTGTCTCTGGTTTGTCTGGGGTTGGTTGAGGCTATTTACAGTTTTGCATTACTGTCTCTCCATCTGTAAGCTTTGAAAATAATATTTCTTCTTTTTTTTTTTTTTTTCTCTCCAGGTTCAGAACTTTATGCTCAGGGGAAAGGTAGGGAATGGTAGATTTTTGTTGTTTTGTTGGGTTTTTTATGTAGAAATTTAATATAACTAATTTAACTAATTCCTCAGTTGGTATGCATCTATAACAGAGTTTATTTGGATTTGCTATAAAATAGCTCAGTATGAAATTGGCTACATGAGGAAAAAAGGGTTTATTTGGTGGTGTTTCTTGGTATTAGTGTTTAAATCAGAGATGTGCTGCTCACACCTTAATAAAGGTTTGGGTGAAATCTTTCCTAGAGTAATTTGCTTTTCTGAGCCACAAAAGAGGTGGGACAGAAAATTAGCATTTTGTTTTGATATGTAAAAATCCCTCTCATGCCCATAAGGAAGGAGAGAGGGTAAAATTATTGATTATAGGGCACTGTCTGCTGGTCTTGCAAAAGAATTGTTCATTTTCATGTTCATTTTTTTCAGAAATTGTGTTCTGAAAGGCACATGTTTACTCTTATCATCCTGCTGGCTCCCAGCACGTACATTCTGCATGCTTCCTTTATTCCATCATCTGGGAGAAATGTTTGCTCCTTGCTGTCATGTGGTTTATCCATATGCAAAGAAATTCACAGCTTTTCATGGATTTTATGCCCCAGACTCTAGCAAGGACACATTATAAATAGCTGGGAAATGTGCAGGACAAGGGACTGCTTTAGATGTAGGGAAGTTTTTCTATTCACATATCTAATACAAATTTCTAATACAATTCTAATACAATCTAATGCAATTTCTAATACAAATCATGACCAAAATGGGCATAGCCCAAAAGTGTAAGTTCTAAAGGAAGACAGAGTGAATGAACTAATACATCTTTCTCTATACTTGTTCCTTGAGATGTGAGAATATAAATATCAGTTGTACCAGGAGTCTAACAGTTGTAGCATTTAAGCTACAAATTATTTTTCTTACTGTGGTTATAAAAATAGAATATATTTCTATGCACATACATTTCAATACACATAGACGTATTTATATAAATACTGAAGTTTATTTCTAAAAGCACTTATCAATTTAAATTACAATATTACTATCAAATGAAATGTAAATTTTTAATTAATTTTTAAAATGTAAATGTAGCAGCATGGGATAGCTTTGTTATGTTGGACTAATTTAAAATAAATATAACTTTTCCATTTTTATTTTCTATCAAGTTTTTACTTTCAACAAAGTTGAAATCAGGGTTCAGCCGTCTGTCAAAGTGAAGAATGGAGCTCCAATGTCAATCATCTGCCACGCTGATATTAGCAAAACTATTGATTTCCAGCTGAAGCATAATTTTACAATTTTTAAGAATGGGAAGCTTGTGTTTATGACCATATCAGACAAAGAAGATGCACGGTATGAAATACCTGTGGCCAGATCTTCAGATACAGGAGACTATGAATGTACTGTGACAGCAGATGGAAAGAAGGGTTTCAGTAACTCCATCTATGTTTGGGTAGCAGGTGAGTGTTCTGTCAGACATGGCAGATGAAACACAGAGAGAGAAGGAATAATAGTCAGAGCTAAACAGGGCATCTTGCAAAGTGTGTTTTATTCATTGACATCACAGTACTTGATGAGAGTTTGGTGCTAATCAGCGTCCCAAGGCTCCAGAACAGATCAGTGCTAGTCAGGAACACAGCCACCATCCCCACTATCCTGAGCCTCTGTTCCCTAGGCTAGAGAAAGCATTATTTGTGACAATTGTGCCCACCCCAATAGCCATGGCAAGGGGTGGGCAGATTCCTGGGAATGCTGGAAATAATGTACAGGGATGCTCAGGTGTGAGAGCCATCACCAAAGCCAGCATCAGCCATGGCCACTTTTGTAGACAGTGTTGTATCAATCTTCTTCTTTCATCTCTTATGAGAACAGAGGCCACCTCCATTTGTACACTTTTGTGTTCTTGAGTGCTGGTCATGTTTTCCCCTTGGAAAAGCATCTTGGAAAGAATTTGTCAGCACTGAGTAATTACGAGGTCATCTTTTGGTTCTTGCAAACTATTTACATCTGTTGATCAGTATAAATCATTCCCATAGGCATCAAAGATACTGTTTATTTCAGGATTATGCAATGTTCTGTTTCTTTTCTTGGTTTCTGTTGTAAGGAATGACTAAGCCAATCCTGACTGCTGACAAAAAAGAAGTTTCAGAGGGTGAAGTTGTGAAATTACGTTGTGAGCTGCCAGAAGAAGTACCTCCTCTAGAGTTCTTTTTCCGGAAAATAAAGACAAATTCAGCACCCAAAGAAAAACGTGTACCTGAACAAAACCAAAATTTTTCTGAAGTGGAATTTCCTGTTGAAGAGGGAGATAATATTTTACAATTTGATTGCTTTGGCAAAAGACAAGTAAGATCTGGATGGGAAAGCTCACAACACAGCAACAGCACACTTGTTACAGTCAAGGGTAAGTTGCTTTTTACATTTCTTTGCTTGCTATAGATAAAAATTGGGTCACATATTTATATCTGTCTATCTGTATGTTTTTATGTATTCTCTTGCAGAACCATTTATAAAGCCCACTCTGATCACCAGGCCCTCTGGTAACATTACAGAAGGAGACCAAATAGAATTTGAGTGCTCAACTGAGGTAGCTCAAATGCGTGGCATTGAAATAATCTTGCAGAAAAACAGGACAATATTGAACAGTGTACGAAATGAGAAATCTTTGAAATACTCTACAGTAGCTATTCAAGAGGACAGTGGTGAATACCTGTGTAAGGTGGAGCAAGGAGCAGTGTCTAAAGCCACCAAACTGAATGTCTTTGTGTCAGGTAAAATCTCTGTTCATCTTACATTTTACTCCAAGTATTAATATTTAAATATAAGTTTGGCAGAATTCAGGATCCAAGTGTAACCTCCAGATCCAAGTGTAAATTTTCTGTAAGTTAAAGGCTAGTTATATTTTAGTTTCTGATTTTTGCCCACCTATACTTCCCAACTAAAATAATATCCTCAAACAACCTGTGAAACATGGTTTCAAGTAATTGCTAGGTTTCTGTTCTGAAAATACAATAATATTAAAATAACATGATTGTCTTGTTCCCAAATTATAAACTCTCAGTATGTCCTTCATTCTGTATACTTTGAGATCAGTAATCACATGCTTCCAGGCTCACTTTGAATGAATCAGCTCTCTTTTTATCTTGCAGAATTATTCCCCAAGCCAACGCTGTCTGCTTCTATGACTAAGTTGGATGAAAGTAAAGATTTAAGGTTGAGTTGCAACATTAATGATTTTCAGGGAGCCAACTTCTCTATAGTACGGAAAAGTTCCAGTGGAGACATCCTGTTGAAGAATTCTAGAGTCTTAGTAATTAAAGTCAATGTGAATGATACTGGATCTTACACCTGCAAAGCTGAAGTAAAAGGAATAGTCAAGGAGAGCAAACGTGTAAGGATAAATGTTTATGGTGAGTTGACAGAGGCTTAGAACCACCAGGGTGGGGGGAGGATCTAAACCAGAAGCTTATAAATAAGGGCATCTGTTCACAGAATCAGTCTCTAGTCCATGAACTAGCAGGGTGTCTGTTAGTTCTTACAACATGAATTTCTGTGGGATGTGCTTTAGCTGCAGAGGATTTGGTGTATTGTGATATAATCAAGTCATATTTTCCAGGGCTGGCCCTCAGAGAAGGGAGTTGGTCTGGCTTCCTGCTGGTCCCTAGGTTCTGCTAGGGACCAGATAAACTCTCATTCGTTACCATTTGCAGGGGCCAGGAATGTTCTGCAAAACTTTCATTTTGATTTGAAGTTCTGTCAGTGTCTGCCTTGAATCCCTGCCCCTGACCCTTCAGGCAGAAAGCCAGGAGAGCCAGAGGTCATCTGGTTGGTTCTACTCTAGAAAAGCAAAGGGTTCCTTGCTGTAAACACAGCCCCTTCACCAGCTATGACTACTCCAGTTCCCTTCCCTCTCGTGGAACAGGCTCAGTGGCTCTCCAGTCTGTCAAAGGAATGAACTGGATTGTTCACTGTGCTGCTGAACAGGGCCTGAGGAGGAGCTGCATGCTCCCTCTCAGGTCATACAAGGAGCAGACTTGTTCCTTGGGTCAGAGCTACTTTTGGAGTTTGGATGATCCACAGCTGTTTCACTGATCCTTTCCTTGTTTTGCTTCATATTGTCCCTGTGTGCTGCTTTGTTCAAAGTCACATATGTTCTATTATCTATGCTATTGATTTGTTCAAGTCCCCCCGTTTCCACTCTGTTGATGAGGAAGAGCTTCCCAATATAGACTGTGTCCAAACTAGCTAAACATTGTATAATTATGTTTTCTACACAATAATATTGTGTCTTTTGGCTTTATGCAGTGTAATTTTGTTCACCTTTTAGCTCCAGTGTCCAAGCCAACTCTTTCAGTTGTCAGCGGTTCACCAGAGGTGATATTAGGGAAGCCTCTACAATTAATCTGTCATTCAGTGATGGGAACACCACCAATAACATTCACATTCTACAAAGGGAATGAAATTAAGAAAAATGTAACTAATAACACATATGCTGTGTTCTTGGATGAAGATATTGGATTAAATGACAATGGAGCATACAAATGTGATGCTAGAAACAATCACTCCAGTGGTGTGAAAACTAGCAATATTCTAAATGTCACAGTGATAGGTAAGTCTGTTTAATTCTTCTTCTTGTCTAATGTCATATTAAGAGTTTTGAAAATGTAGCAGCAAATGATGGACTAAGCAAAATAGATGTGAAATGTTTACAAGTTCTTGCTCACTTGACTTAAAATAGTTGCTATCATAGCACAGTAGTCCAGGACCAGAGCAGAGGTCAATTCTTGATCTTTGAAAATGAAGAGGTAATTTCTCTCTACCAAGCAGTTTTCAGATTTGCATCCTAGTTGTTGTGTTGGTCTTAATAAGATAAACTTGTGCTTAGTAGACTGTTTTCCTTCTGAGTTTTGACACTGAGTTATGTGTGACTAGAACAGATAAATCCAGAATTGCTGTATTTCTTCTGAATCAGTTGGATTGTTGCACACTTTCCTCTTGCCGAGCTCCCAAATGGGCTTTTAATACAGCATTTGCATTCACCCAGACTACAGCACCTTAGGACACACCCTAAATTCATCAGTTCCACTGTTTAGTAACAGTAGAGAGAAGCTGAATGATAAAACTCTGAAGAGTTTCATCCAGGGAGATTTAAAGTCAAGGTATTATGAAATAACAAGGTACAAATAAACAAACAAAAAGCATAATCTTAGTCCATTGACAAGTGGGTATTTCTTTGCTGGAAGTGGTGTGTTCCAGCTGTCAGAGCTGTGGTTTGGGATATATTGTGACACTGTTCAGAAGTTCTGAAGAGAAGGTAATTTTTTGGAGCCTGGTGAGCCAGTCTTCCACAGTCCAGCACTGGTGAGGTGGTGACTTCGAATTCTCTGTGTTCTGTCCTTTGTGTCTATACCAGATCTGGAATAGGACTTATGTTCTCCGGAGCAATTCTCTCTGTCAGGGGCTCAGTTGTAGTAACCCATGTCTTATATCTAAATCTGTTTCCTAATACAAATACAGCTTTCATGACCAGCATCTTTTCATATCAAATCTGCTTTCCTTCCTCTGCTTCTGTACCAGTGTTGCTTTAATGATTCCTTCTTTACATCTGCCTTGTGTTATCCATAGCTCTCCCCCAAACACATTTATAATATTTCCAGAGAATTTTTATTTGAGCATTTTAGCAAAACATGCTTCATATCAAACATTTTGCAAAGCTGCTGACATTCTACATGTCTTGCCTCACACAATGTGTGTCCATTTTCTACCCCTGTAATTACAAAGGCTGGATCTCATCTACTCCCAGGCTAGTTCTGTGTGTACTCATATGCTTCATTTGTAAACCAGCAGACTTAAAAACTATGGTTTGGCTATGCATAATCTTATAACTTGTTCAAATGCAAACTGACTTCTCTCCTGTGTTTGCTATATTCTGTAACCATTGAAATTTGAGATTTTCTTATGCCTTTGGAGAACTCGATCTGTTATCTCCTGACACCCTCCATTGTATATTAAAAGTTACAAGAATACACTTACCACAGAGTTAGCATAAAACAGCACAACTCCACATAACTATGAAAGCAGAACTACATAACTATGAAAGCAGAACTACATAAATTGCACCATAATTATTTACACAATGGAACTGCTGAGTGTATTATTTGTGGAAATTAAATCATTTGTAGGCTGGGGCATCCAAAGGATTTTAAGGAAGGAGACTGACTGACCTCTGTGGAATGGATATAATTTCTTCCTGTGTCTGCTTTGTTTCTTTATCGTACTCTCTCTATTTCTGGGTGTATAAAAATATTTACTAGAGGATGATGTCTGGCAGAGGCTGTTCAGAAAGATTAATACTGTGCATTCAGTCTCTGTTTAACTAAGCATTAAAGCAAGCTTTTCTGCAATACAATATTTTGTCATCAAGTTATTTCTAATAGTGCTAATATTTGTTTTCTTTGTGCCTTCCTCTGTAGTCCCAATCAAGGGTGCCAGTTTGGGCAGTGTTCCATATGGAGAAGTAGAAGTTGGCAGTGATACTGCTTTCCTCTGCTCTGTGAAAGAAGGATCTTGGCCAATTGACTTCAAGTTTTTTAAAAAAACTGATCATGAAGTTCTTCTGCATGAAGTAAGAGAATATTCAGACAGAACCATATGGCACAAGAAAACAATGAAGAGGAAGGACACAGGGACCTATTATTGCATGGCTTCAAACCGAGCCAGCGTGGATGTGAGGAGCCGTCCAATAACCATCAGTGGTGAGCTCATTCATGATAAACTGCCTCTTCTGTCACCTTTATAGGGGAGGGCATCTGATTTGACAGGTTCCTAAGTGTAACTCCCTTGCTGGAGTGGTAAATACCACCTTACTGGTGGTTTTTGTTCCACTGCTCTCAGAAGTTAAACAGAGAGATGTCTTTAAAAACCAAGATTGTCCAGCCTACATAGAAAAGTTTAGGGGATGCCCAAAAGCCAAAGGAGCAAGATGCAAACTAAAACAAGCTGTTGATGTACTGATGTACTTTTGGTCACAAAGAAGAGGCTCACTAGGGAATTTGGCACACAAGTCTCTTCCAAGGCCTTCCCCACTGTGTTAGAAGGTTGATGTGTAGTAAAATGAAAGGTCAGGAACTGCAGAATTTGGAAGTGTTGACCTATCACTGTAACTACTCTCTTAAACATGTTTTTCTTATTTGCAGTCATCTTAGCAACTTGGCAGAAAGGAATCATTGCTGCTTTTGTCCTAACAGCCCTAGCAGGGGTAGGAGCCTTGGCTTTATGGTGGTTTCTGCGGAAGAAGAAAAAGGGTAATGAATGGTTCCCTTCTCTTTGTTTGGGGACAAATGTATTACAGTTAAACTTGCATTTGTCTCAGCAGCAAAAGCCTGTGGGGGTGAGGCTTCAGTGATGACTAAACACGATTAAAAGAATCTGCTTAGAAATGTCAGGTGACCCAAATTAGGCTGCAGATGTGCTGAAGCTTTCCAAGCATATTGGGTGAAACATATAACTGGGAGTGCTGGGCAGGCACTAGGGAAGCAAAGGTTATAAAATACAGGCCAGAATTACACTGTTCCCATGCAGTCCTAGGTCTGAAATTCAGTCTCAGGCAATGTAGAGGCAGACAGGGCATGAGGAGGCTTCTGATCCCTCATAGAGCTATAACAATTTGATTTGGGGTCCCAACTCAGGTGTAATTGAGCTACTTCTCTAGTCCTCAAGAAGCAAATTTAGATTATTAGGGATTAGGTTTTTTCTCCCACTCTGTAATACAATTTCATTTAGGGATTTGTCTTTTATCATTAAGATATTTTTTTAGATCTAGTTATTTCAGAACATAAGTAAATCTGATTTATCCTGTGATATGCTATACATGGCAAATTATTTGGGAAAATTTGGAGCATTTGGATGTTCTTGATTGCTTACATTAAATTAAATTAAATTGGCTAGGTTAAAATCTGAGGTTTGGGATCTAGGATTCTCTGTGAAAGAGATTTAAGGGACCTGGGAGATAAACAGGATATAAGACATGAGGTAAATAATTTTATGATAGCCGGGAGAAATTATTCTGACAGGAGTAGACAATCGCTATATTTTTGTTTTTAATTTTTACTTTTAAATTCTTTACTTGTACAACGTATTAATAGGTGTTTTTGTTTTTCTCTGTCAAGCTAAAGGACCATCCATGGAGATGTCTGGGTAAGATGCCTTCCTGTCTGGGTTTCGGCTGGGATAGAGTTAATTCTCTTCTTAGTAGCTGGTACAGTTCTGTGTTTTGCATTTAGTGTGAGAATGAGGTTGATAACACTGCTGTTTTAGTTAAGTAGTGCTTACACTAAGTCAAGGACTTTTCAGTTTCCCATGCTCTGCCAGTGAGCAGGGGCACAAGAAGCCAGGCAGGATCGTGGCCAGGACAGTTGACCCAAATTGTCAAAGGGATCTTCCACATCACACAGTGTCATTCCCAGCAGAGAAACTGGGGGGGAATTGCCTGGGAGGCACTGGTCAGTGCTCAGGGCTGGGCATCAGTCAGCAGGTGCTGAGCAATTGTATTGAGCATCACTTGTTTTTCCTGAGTTTTACTCCTCTCTCTCCCCTTCTATTATAATTATTATTATTACTATTATTATTACTATTACTATTATTATTATATTTTACTTTATTTCAAACATTAAACTGTTCTTATCTCAACTGTTCTTACCTGAGTTTTACCTTTTTCCAATCCTCTTTGTCCCACTGGGATTGGGGTGGGTCAGGGAGGGTCCTTAGTTACCAGCTGGGGTTAAACCACAACAGCCCTTTTTGGCACTCAGCATGGGACTCGAAGTTAGCAACAGATCTGAGCAGTGCATGTTGAAACAAGTTTGTTACAAGCATTCCTTATAGTTTAATAACCGCTGGTCACTGTGTTGATTTGTTTGCTCTCAGAGCTGTGTTCTCCACCACTTTGCTTGCACCACTGCACGCTGTTGTGTTTGTTGCCTTCGGGGCAGGGCTGAGGGTATTGTTTGAACTCACTTGGTCAGGTCTCAGCGCTGCCATCACCTTTGTGTGGGGAGACACCTGTTGGGAATTATTCACAATTACATCTTTTACTCGATTCCTGGGACAACCAGCCTATGGAGGAGAGACATCTTCCCACAGCCTCCCTTTCTTCTCCAGCCTAATTACCAGAGCATTTGAGAATTAGGAAAATTTTGAGTACGCTTGGGATGTTGGAACCAGCATGATCCTATTGATGGGAACCAGCAAGTGACTGAATGTGGTTCAGCTCTTGTTTAGGGTCAAAAAATTATTTGCAGTTACTCCAACCCCCACGACAGGCACAGTGGGCACTCAAACTCCAGTGATAGGCACTGTGGCCACTCCAACCCTGGCAGCAAGCACTGTGATTACTCACCCCAGGGTGGGTGATGCAGCTGAACCAGAGGACCAACCCCTGTCTGTAGCAGTTGCCCCTCAAAAAAGGAAGAGAAATGCACAGGAAAGATGGCTTGTTTAGTAAAGAAGGACAAAGCAGGGTCATGACAAGAATAGGAGGAAAAGGCAGAACAAGAGGCCCTTGATCCCTATCCCTGAGTGAGCTGTGGGATATGCAAAAGGATTTCAGCCATCACCCAGGTAAGCATGTTATCACGTGGCTGCTCTGGTGCTGGGATAAAGGGGTGTGGAATTAGAGGGTAGGGAAGCCAAGCAGCTGTGATCATTTTCCAAGGAAGGGTGAACTGACAAGGTGGTTGGAAGAGTAACACAACTCCTCAGGCTCTGGAGACAACTCTTGTCAAGGAAAGGTATCTCTTCAAGGAAGATGATGTTTGATGCAGGCAAGTAGACCATAATGGAGAGAGGTACCCAGTACAGCAGGGAATTAGCCATGCTTAGAGGCAGATAATTTATTATGACCCAAACAACACACGGTCACTCACAGATCCAGATGAAGTCTAATGTGCACAAACCATGTATCAGAAACTTGTACACCAGAGTGCACCATCATCTTACACCAGCTCACTGGCAGTGTTGTCTGGAGACACAGAGGCACCAATGGTGGAGGCAGTGGCTTCCCAGCTCTAGCAATACACAAAAAAATCTCTTTATCCCTTGACTCTGCCGTGGAGAAACCAGTTGAGCAACTCAAAGAGGATATAGATTCTACTCCCCACATACACAGTCCAGAATCTCAGCTGGTAACAGAAAGTGTTGTTTGGTCAGGGGAGGATATTGAGGGTACACATCAGGGGAGACCCTGTTTTTTTCTGCAGGCCTACAGAGACAGCATGAGGAAGTGGGATGGAAATTCTACCTCAGCCCTACATGAATTGCAAGGAAAAATAATCACAAGAGGGGGTTCTTTGAGCAAAGTTGCTGCTGCTGTCTGCGGTGGGCAGTTCCTCAGATTGGAAGGGCTGATCTTACTCCTGATCCTATGGAAAGGAATTCTACTCCATTTTCACAAGAAGCAAGTTGGATAAACCCATGACCAAGACTAGGGGGGCTGTGCCTCCAGCCATGTGGAAGAGAGAGACAGCCTTGTTGGCTGGACTGTGTGGATCACATGGCCCGTAACGTCAGCCCCCCAGGAGAATAAGGCTGCAGCAGATACGGGTGCTCAGTGTACCCTGATGTAATCAGGCTGTGAAGGGGCAGGAACCACTTGTGTTTCTGGAGGGAGATTCCAAGAGCTGACTGCTGGAGGCTGATATCAACCTGATTGGGAGTGTGTGGCAAAAACCCCACTGGGACTGGCTCAGAGGTTCCATGGGCATAGACTCAGGAGCGGATACTTGAAGGACCCAGAAGAATCCTGATGGGCTTTCAGTATAGCAGCCTTGGAGATGGAGGAAATGAGGCAACTGTCTGGTCCCGCCTCTTGGAAGACCTTTCTGTTATGGGGTTACTGAAGATTGAATAAAGCAGATGCTGGTCGCTATCACAGCACAGCCCCGGCAGCAAAACTGCACCGAGCCTGGGACTGCGGGAGGTGCTGATCACTGCTAGGGCATCCCTTGTTTTCCTGGGGGTTTTTCCTTCTCTCTCTCTCTCCTTTTCATTGCTATTATTATTATTAACTTTCTTTGAATTATTAAACTGTTCCTATCTGAATCCATGGGATTTATCTTTTTCCAATCCTCCTCCCCATCCATGGCAGGGCAGTGGAGTGAGCGAGTGGCTGTGTGATATTTAGCTGCCATCTGGGGTTAAAGCACGACACCTGCTTTATGATAGTGGTGCAATATTTCTGTGTATAAAGGGCTGTGAGCCTTGCTTCACATGAATATAGCTTTTTACAGCACACACCTGCAGACAATAGATGGTTCTGCTCCATGTACCACCTGCTAACACAACAACAGGATGAGGAAATACTCTAAAAATAGAAAAAAAGGCCAGCTAAGTGAAATACAAGAATGTCAGGTCTGTATCTGAATGCATTTAAATATGGAATAAAATTGAAAATACAGAGGTCTTAAAGAAGCATAATGCAATAGGGAACATTTTTGACCTTGACGTTTCCTTGTGGTTCTCCTGAAGCAAAGGCAAAATTTTCATTAGTTTCAGTGATTAAGAATATGTGGTGGTCAGCATAGACAATGACTGATCTCACAGAATCATGTTGTTGGTTTTATTGGCTGATTTTGGATAATTACATCAAATTTTATTGGTTTGTTTTTCAGTTCCGCCTTGGCTCCAAACTTGACAAATGAAAAACTAACAAGACAGTCCAGTGATGGAAACTACTATTCAGGTAGGATATTTGGCTATAAGACTGTTAGTAAGTGGTTTTAAGGTTTAATTAAACATTTATTTAAAGTTTTGGACTTCATAGTTATTGTTTGGATGGAGCCCAAGGTTTTGGGCATACAGAGGGATACCAATAACATTGTCCAAGGTATCTTCTGTCATTTTGTTTTTGTACAGTTTTTATGAGCACGTCTTACACAGATTGGTTTATAAGTCTGCTCAGACACTTCTCCCAGGCAATCAATTGACAATATCACAGATGGAGAAATCATGGTAAAAGAAAATTACTTTCTGCTTTTCACACAGCTGCAAGAAAATTATTTCAGAGAGGAAATTTGAGCTGTGGCACATGGTCCTGTGATGTGGCTGCAGTATAGAGAAGTTAACTTGCCTGGGCACCTTTCATTGTAGCAACGGCAGGTGGACATGATGTTTAGAACACCTGACATAGACAAAGTTGCCCCTTGGGTGTCTGATAGCTGATTATTTTAAAAGCCACATTCTTCCCACCTGAATGTCTTAGGTGGGAATCTAAAAGTAGAATGTATTATATATAGAAATACAGATAATGACAGTGGGAATTGCAGCTGTGTAACTCATTTATTTCATTGGTTACAATAAATATTTTGTCAGTTCAATTTTGGCTTTCATATTTTAGGATCAGGTTACATTGAAGATAATGAAAACCACATGAAATCAACTGATGAGAGTAAAGGTAATTCCATACTTAAACAATAGATTTTAAAATTATTTTATAATTGAAAGTCTTGATGTTTTCTAATGGTAGTAGTGAGGTAGTAATGATAGGGCCATTCTTTTTTTCCCATTTCCAAAATGACACTGATAGGACCCTTTTATCAATTGTATTATGGAGTGTAATTAGCTGTGCTGGATCCCAGGCCATCATTCAGATTTCTTTAAAAACCAAGATTTTCTACAGATTTCTGTTTCTTTTACTTCTCTGTCCTTTCTTCACTTCTCTGGATCTTGAAATATTTAAGAATTAAATCTAAAAATAACCTGCTATGAAATCTGAATAGAATAATCTGCCAAATCAGTTCTGCAAGATTTCAGTCTGAATGACTGTTATGGTTCCTTCCAGCTCCTACAGAAATGTGGCAGAAAACCATCCCCACCCTAAGCTGTTTCTGGTGTCTGTTGTACCCAGGTAGCCTGTACCTGTCAGTCAGTGGTCTTAATAAGTCTCATCTGATCATTGCCAGGCTTTCTGTGGCAGAGGAGCATTTTGGGGAGGAAGATGGGTTCCATTCCAAATGTTTTGTGGGGGGCTTGGAGGCAGCTTAGGAGAAAAGTGCTGAAATCGGCTAATTGGCAAAGCAGAACTTTGGAGAATGAGAGGTGATGAGGAAGGCCATGAAAGGCATAAAGATGGCTTGAAATGTGAGAAAAGTGGAGAATGGGAAGTGTCCTGCCATAGCAGCCACAGAAAACGAGGAGGCAGTGGCAGGGAGAGAAAGGGAAGAGCAGCTGGAGCAGGAACATGGGAGAAGCTCTGGTAATTCCCTACTCCATTTTGTGTTGTGTCCCTTTTGAAGGTGTTACATTGCAAGTAACAGTTTTAGGCACAATTTGCATGTCCCATAGTTTCAGAAATCTTCCTTTAGTTGGTCCTCTGCCCTTCTGAGTGGGATGACCCTGAGGAATGGGCTGGCCTTACAACTTAGCAGAGTAACTCCCATCTGCCAGCAGCAGGGCCTGGTCCTGCACCTGTCACAGTCAATTGGGACCTGTCCATTAATTTCAGTGGCAGCAGGATCAGGCCCACAGCTCAAACGAAGCGTGCAGTCCTACAAAGAAACATCTTCTTGATATTTTTGGGGCAGGACCTGACCTTGAGAGTGCTGAGGTGGATTACACTGAAGTTGAAGTCTCCTCGCTTGATCCTCACAGAGGTAATAAACTGTCCAGCCTCTATGGTTTATGTGTGGGAGCAATTTTGGGGATGTTGCTGCTCCCTGACACTGGTCTGGTATTGGCACCTGGGAATGCCAGGGCTGTGCTTTGTGTGCTGACAGTGTCCTGCCAGCTGTGCCTTAAATGATGCTGTGGCTCCTGTGCTGCTGTTCTTGCAGTTCTTCCCCTGGGATCATTCCCATTTACAGGAGGTCTGTGTGGAGAAAGGCGCCCAGCTGGAGCTGTGGCTCTAAGCAGAAGCAGCCTGCTGTTGAATATTCACTTTAAAGAGATCAAATTCACTGAGGGCCACTTGAGGTTGCCACAGGGTAAGATAATGGAGAGAACAGAAACCAGTGGCATTTCCTCCTTTCTAAAGGAACTGGTTGAAGGGTCAAAGCTGTAATTCACTTGTGATAGAGAAGGGAGACCAGTGTTGATTTAGTCTCTTGGTCTGGAGAGGCCTGGAGACCATCCTGGATTTTGTGGCATTGTAAACAGAGAAATGAGGATATTGATGCCCAGATAACTTTGTCCTCCTCCCTGCAGTAACCTCACTTCAGAGCGTGGGGCTGAGGTACATGTCTGCAACCTTGAAGGAGAAATATCCATGGGAATTTATTAACCACCCAAATGCTCACTTCAATCATTCTGTGTCATCTGGAGAACTCCAATGCCTTTATGGCCTTGTGTTGAAAGTTGTTAAACCTTTCAGAAATTTGCAGAAAGCTCTAAGTAGCTGAGACTGAATAAACCCTACAAGAGAAGTTTGTGCTCTGCTCTTGCCTCTTTGCTTCAGCTGAATGAGAAGCAGACTGAGGAAGAAATGGATAAATTTCCTTCTTCCTGGTAGGAAGGAATAGTCACTTATTACAGAGACCAAAGACACGATTGTTTAGCTGGTAGCACAGATGTTTGGGCAAGAGTGCTCACCCTTCGAGCCTGGCAGCCAAGCCCTCCTGGAACAGCCAGTCCTCCTGTCCTTTCTGTTTTCACTTCCTGCTAGCATTCATCACAGAGTCTTCCCTGTGTTTTAAGCAGGCTATTTACCCACCTCTACTAAATCTGCACTGAAGCACCAGAGTTGTTGTCTTCTTCAGAATAGGGTAATAATTGTTCCAACTGTTTCTGAGTGTGCACTACAATTCTACAATGGTGTAGAATAGTAAGATATGATAGTACATTATTTAAATTAAAAGTCCTATTAAAGTCAAGATCAACATCTATAAAAACAGCATTTTCCATTATATATCCATTCTTGTTATATAACACTATTCCTGTATATCAGACTAAGTAATGACAGTATCTGTGCTCTGTAGACAGAACCCCATTAAACCACAGAATAATGTTTACTATGGTGTGTAAATGAGATCAGATTATTTTAATTGAGTGCTGCCTCATGCTCCAGACCTATGCATGGCACACAGAACACTGCAAGATAGATTCTGTAAGACTGAACTGTGTTTGAGTACACAGAGATAGGAGCAGTTCCCTGATGGATTTCCTTTGTTGCCCCAGGACACAGTGGAGTGCTTTGGTTATGGAAATGGAAACTGCACTGAAATTATTTAATGTGCTCCTCTCTGAAAGCATCCTGAGGATGCTGCTTAAATAGAAGGAGTTGTATGAAACCAAGTCATTTCTTGGGAAAAGAGAAGCAAAACCAAGTTTCTTAAAATTCCCTTGTAATAATCATGTACACCCACAGAGACAGTTTGGCCACAGGACTGCTACTGCTACTTCTGCTATGTTGGTGTTATTGTAAGGTTTTGTTTCCAGTCATTATATTCTTTCATGGCTGTCTGTGGGTGTGACCAGCCCTTCCTAGGGAACAGAACGTGCAGATTGTCACCTTCTCCAAATCCCTGTCACACCTCTTTTGATTCCTCTATTTTCTGAATGAAGACAAAGCTAATCACATTTATCTTTTCTCTGGGCACACATTGCAGCTTACACATAGAGTCTGATTCTTTCTGCCTTTTGAGGAACTGCAGATTTCTTTGATCTTTCTGGCCTAACCTCAATTTAATTTATCTTTCCAATCATTTGTTCCTCCTGCCACTGTTGTCAATGTCAATACTGATGTTAGCAGGAGAATCATATTCTGAGTACTGTGAAAGGCTACTGCAATAAATGCTGCAGTATCTAAGCTGTAACAGTTGCCTTAATGTCACTTCTGGGAATTGGAATTGATTGAATGTCACTCCAAAACAAGTTGAAATTATTGTAGGAGGATGTACACTTTGTCTATCAGTAAAGAATTACCTACATTTGAAAATACTGTTTTTACCCTCTTTTTCAAGTCATGTCTGAGCTATCTGGTAATTTCTGGCATACTTCTTTCTGGAATTATTAAATTCAATACTTACCAAGTTTGTATGCCTGACACAAATATAGTGCTTGATTTTTTCTAAAGCTTAGTTGAGAAAAAAGATGGCAAGGTGATTTAGACTCTTTATAGTGAATATGAGCAAAACCAAAAGCAGGGGCTAAAGTCAGATCAGGAAATATCCCTTAAGTGACACGGCAGAAACTGCTAAACATGGCTGAGTAAGAATGTTCTCCTTATTTTACTTTTATATCTGGTTAGTTATCAGCAGGGTGGCAACATTATAAAGTTAGTGGGAACAAAATGTCAAATCATCCAAGTGATTTCTCCTGGCACATTTTTTCAGTGCTAAGAAAACTTTTGGAAGATTGACAAAGGAAATAACATGGGCAGTGGCATTGTATCACAGTATAATGAAATGGGTCTGATAAAAAAAAAAAAAGCAAACTAAGGAAAATGCCTCCAACCAAGTCTTTGCACAGAGTCAATAGGAGTAGGTTTAGATCTGTAACCTGCTAAAAAAGAGTTCTAAACAAAATGAGCTAGCTTTTATTAAAATTCCAAGAAGATTAATTCTTACTTCACTGGAAACTGAATTGATAATTTAAACAGTAGTCTGTAAGCATTTGAAATATGCCTTGAGATCTTCAAATTATTTTGCAAACAAAGTTCATCCCAAACCTGCAACTTTGAAAGCTGTGATTAGACACTTGGGGAAGTGTAGCTGCTATTGTTTAAATTAATAGCAGTTTTGCAACTCCATTCAGATGTCTTAGCTCACAGCATTTAAAGGATGCTGAACAGAATTTTTAAAAATTAATGAAATTATCTTTGGGAAATCAGAATGTGGTGCCAGAGACACTTGGGTTCTTCAGGGCAATGCAAAACAGTAACAGTCCTGTCTCTGAGTCTTCAAATCATTATGTCTGAATTCTTTAAATGTTGGGGGTTTTTAATAGCTAAAGCACAGGATTCTGTATCCAGAAATGTGAATTTCTTTCCTTTTTTTTTTTTTTTTTTGCAAAGAGGAAACAAAAATTAATTTTTTTAAAAATTTAACGTTAACTAGAAAAATTTAACTTATTGGTTTGTTGAAGGTCCACAGAAATTGGAGGTGATACTGGTAGAATTCTGAGGTTTTCTAGGAGGCTCAGTTTAACTGAAATAAATGAGTGTTTCTGAAGTGCTTTGAGCTCCATGAGCAGTAAACTCCTGGTCTCTGCCATCACAGACCTTTACAGCAAGTGAAGAAAGTGGTTTTAAATGCACAATTCTGGAGCACCTTGATTGCCCAGGGATATTTAAACTACAGCCATACAATAAATCCAGGGGATTGTTCTAATGTCCTACTAGCCAGAAGTTTATGCTGACCTCAGAGAAAATGATTCTTGCTATTTTCAGGCCTTTAGACAAGGCTCTGTCCAAAAGGAGACCTTTCCCAAAAACAATAAATGGAGGCTGTGCAGTGTGAAATCTGTAAATATTCTTCTGAGACATTTCCCAAAGCACAGCAATTAAATTTTTTTTTATGCCCTTAAGATTTAATCAGGCTAGTTGCCAAAAGGGTTTGTAGTTATTCTTCCAAGTGATAGATCTCCTCAGGGCTAGGATCCCTAAATCCTTAGAACAAATTGAAGAAGCTCTTCAAAGTGATCCAGAGAAACTGTTCTCTCTAGTGCTAGGTTCTCTGTGAAATTATAGTATTGGTTCAAGTTCAGAAGAAGATTATTAGAATGTTGAAGTCAAATTTAGAAAGGGAAGCAGATTTTCATCATCATTTTTATATAGAAGGGGAATTCTTCTCTCAGACCCTTACAGGCTGGGTTTGGGGAGGGGGTTGTATTTGCTTTTTCACAGACTCCACAGGCCCATTGCTGCTTATGTAGCTGCTGCTTCTGAAAGTAAAAAAGTGTGCTCTGTTTGTGCAAGGAGTTTTTCATAAGGCAAACAAAAAGAAAAAAAAAGAAAATAAATTGATTCTGTGCCAATACATTTTCCAGCTCCTGAACAGAAGGGGACTGACACAGTTTATAGTGAAATCAGGAAAACTAATAATGGTAAGTAAGCTAGTGAAAAATTAATCACTTTAAGGAAGCATGTATGTAGAGGTTAGGGATAAATTTGTGACTGAATATTTTATAAGATAATATTTAGACTGAATATTTAAAATGTAAGTGCCATAAAAAATAAGAGCTGCAAGTCACATAGGAACATACCAAAGTGCAGCTAGAAAATCACAGAAGTTGACAAATTGCATGACACCTTCATGGCTCCTCATAAATCAGTGATATTAATATTTGTAACATCTACTGCATCAGCCCATTTGTGCTGGATCTGCTGAATATTTGGGCCATACATCTGGATCTGAATCTAGATCCCTGTTAGGGATCAGGATCCTACATCCTGTTATCTCAAACTGCTCAAGAGAAACATTTGTCTCTTAATTATGTTTGTCACATGCTATAAAATATTCCATTTGCTTTGGATGTAGCTCCAGCAAATATTTATCAAGCCTCCAACAACAGCCTCTAAAAACCTTTAAAGCAATATGATCATTTCAGCAGCTCCTCTAACACTGACATGGGCAGTAGCAGCTTGCTGGCAATTACTGACTATAAATGTTCTGGCACTAATGAGTTCAGAGCCAGTGGGTTAAAAGTAGGTTATTTCATCATAGTTTGTCAAAGTCTAAATCAGAAAGGATTTCCTCTCCTCTCTTTGTGTTAGGAAGTCAAGATTTGTAAATATTAGGGCTGCAAACTGTTCTCATTTTGTCCCCATTCAGATTTTGTTGTGTGCCATTTTTAATTTTTGGTTGTTGTGCTTTAATTTTCTAGTTTTTTCTATAAGGCATTTCCCACCTCTGACACAATATTCTGTCTCTGAGGAATCTTTTGTGTCAGGGTCTCCACGTACTTTAGAAAACATTACTTAATTTTCCCTTGTTAGGACTTACATGGCAATTTTTATCTCTATTTTACAGCTGAATAAACAGAGAGATTAGGTCATCCATTTAAGGCAAAGTGTTTGGAGGGTGACAACAGTGGCAAAGGAATCCTTGGTGCTGTGCCTGTGTGTTGTACTCATTTTTCACAGCCTTGCAGTGAAAACCAGAATATCTTTCACACTTAAGTGTGTGGCCAGGCACTTCATGCTGGACCACCAAGAGAAAAAGCAGTTTATTTTAAGGCTAAGCCCCAAGGCCACAAATGTTCTGAAATGTTCTCCAGTGAGTGTGAACTGGACCTATAAAAAGCTGCAGAAGCTGCTGTATAACTCTCACCTGCTCTGCCCAGGTGTGAGGGTGACAATCACCCCACCACCAGCCCTGCTTTTGGCACACCAGAATGGGTTATGTGCCAGAAGGATGTAAACTCCAGGTTGGTACAGCAGAGCTGAAATTCAAAGAGCACTTTAAAAAGGCTGTAATACCATCAGGTGGGAACTTCAGTAAACTGGGATATGATTGAAAGGCTGAGCTGAAGTAGCCAGAGAATCTGCAAACACCCCTTAATCTTGCAGTCCACCTGCTCCTCTGTGCGAAACATTCTGCAGTTTCAGTTATTCTTGGAAACACAGTCCAGGTTTATTGTTTCAATCACGTCTGTTTTTCCTGACTGATACACAGGAAAAGTGTTTCAATTAGATAAGCAGTGCATCACCCAGCAGTGCAGTGCTGCAGTTCATGTAACACTGCCTTGGATTTTTGATAGGCTGTGTGTTTGTGAGCTGGCAAAGCGTAAATGCAGTGGAGGATCCCTATGAAATATTCTGTCTACTTTAATATATATTAATATAAGCTTATTAAATGATGCCAATTGTGACAGATGTTGAACATAGCTAGGGGGTGCAGAAGTTGATTTACCATTCTATTTTTTTATATTTTTGAGCAAAAGCCCAGAAGCACAACCTGCTTGAGGAAGGCAATGATTCAGACAAACGTGTCCTTGAGGAAATCACATGAGTTTAGAAATTGGTGTCAGCTACACAGTTTGACAGATTTAACCCCTAAGACCTATGTAACATTTTATTATTATTTATTTATAGGTAACTTTGTGGTTCAATTAGAATTGAGTGCTTCATAATCAATTTTGTCTTATGAAGGGTGCATTCCAGAAATTGTGTGCCCTAGAGAGGAACATTCAGTAGTTGTTATGTCTGACACAATTCTTTATGACTGAGCTAAAACATTTTTCCTCTTTATTTTTCTGACAACTCTCACTGCTATCCCCAGTAAGGCAGTAACCAACTCCTGTATTTTGAGCTGTTGATTGTTCTTATCCAAAATCTGCACCATGAATCCATAGTGCTGATAATACTCTGAGCTTTCCCAAGCCCCAGGCCATTGTCAGTGTGCTGAGCATCTGTCATTATTCCTTCTCTTTTTATTTTCCTGGTGCTGGCTATGTTATCTCCTACTTCCACCATCTGAGTGCCTCCACCACACTGTGGGTAAATTCCCCATCCTCCCTGCTGTGCTGTTTTCCTCGTCCTGAATGCCAGGACTCAGGAGGTGGTTTTACATTAAGGATGGTCAGAAACAAACTGTCAAATGCACATTTCAAATCTCAAAAGACCTGCATGTGGTTAACTACAGTTAACTGATTTGCAGTGGGAAAAGCGGGTAATTTGTGAAATTCCATTCCGGTCAGGTATGTTTTGATTGAAAGTCAAATAATGTCAGTCTCTGGTTGGTTGGATGCTGGATTTCCTCTGCTGTAATGAGAGTTTAAGGAGGATGCTGCTCACTTTGTCTCTGCAAGCAACAGCAAGATAAGAAGTTGTCCTTGCATTGTTATTGAAAGATTAATTTAATTCAGAAACATATTTAGTGTTCGGGATGTTCACTCGGGTATTGTTTTAAAGCCTTTTCTAGACCACTGGGCTGTTACTTTAATATTTTACATAAAATGCCAAAAACTTCAAGCCTCGACTTGAAATCAGACCTTACATCCAAATGGCAGTTTGGGGAATGGTCACAGTTAGTGCCATTCAGGTCAGTAACACCCTTGTGTAAAAGTCCTTCAGGCTTACCAGGATAAACTAATTTCCTTCAAATCCTGCTTTGTTTGGTTGCTCTGTGAAAAGGCCAAAGCAATATTGTGAGTCAGGAATATCCAGCCCAGTCCCAAAGTTGCTGCTTTTTGTTCAAAAAGAAGTGATGCAGTCCAAAACTTAAGGAAAACAGGCAATTGTCTAAATGCCCAGGCTGCCAGGAACGATAAAGTGGCCGTGGCCACTCCTGTGCTGGAGTCCAGCAGCCCGGGCTGGCAGCTCTGCCTGAGGGAGGGTCAGGATGTGTCACACACGAGTTCAGCTGCCTGGGTGGAGGCTCTTTCAGGCATGATTTATTTCCATCACACCTTTCATCTTCCCAAGAGGCAGTAGGGGCAGGAAGCCCAAGCATCTCCATGCTGGTTCTTTATCTCAGCTCCAGCCCTTCCCTCAAGGTTGATCCCAGTTCTTGGGGTAGCACAGTCCTGTTCATGTTGCTGAGAGGAATTAGAGCCAAGTCCAGCTCACAGATTTCCTCACGTTTTTCCAGGACACTTCCTGTGGAAGATGATGTTATTGGTATATTCTTGCTCCTTCAGTGAACTCTGTCTTTGCTGTGTGTCAGACCCAAAGCTCACAGCAGCCAGTGATAAGCTTTGCACTGATTTTATGTGCACTGGACTGAGCTCATTGTGGCTTATTGCAAGATAACAATTCCCAATTTCTTATTAGGAAAGTGGAAATCCAGCAAACAAAATGCAGAGCCAGCCTTTATGCTGCTAAGTCTGGAAAAATGAATTGGTCACTTGGAAGCAATTGCAGCAGTGAGACAGGAAATTCTAAGAGTCCTACAGCAACCAACAATGTACTATGGAAAAATAAATATATCCCAGTGGAAAGAGGCATGAGAAATCCCCATTGCATTCAGAGGTTTGGAACAAATCTATTTGAAATCAGCTCTAGCAATCAGGAAATCTGCTCAAATACTTTCCTGCTACTGAGCCTCAGGCTTACCACCTACATCTTAGCCAGAATTTCCCACTGAATCCTTTTCCAGCACAGAAAGAACTCACTGGGTCTGAGGATTCATTGTGTTGTTCAGAACTCAGGTATTATGAGCACATGATAGTTGCAGGCAGTCCAAACCCATGCAAATAACTTGTCTTCTCTCCAGTATAAAAACTCTTTGGATATTTATGTCTCTAGACATATTCTAGACTAAGGCCTGGATCTGTGAGACATTGATTCCGGAGCCAAATGCTTACAATAGCTTCAGCCAAAAATCAGGCAAAGCCAGATGGTTTCAGTGAGGCACAAATATGCAGGGAGCTTCTGACCTTGCTTGAACCTGCAGTGCAGAGCTGGATTACGTGCATGCCCCGTGTCAGAGCTGTTCCCAAGCTGCCTGCCAAGATTCCCTGATGGAAGCTACTGCTGCCCTAAAGGGCTTGGCAGAACGTTGTGTGTGTCTGCAGCTCAGCACCTTTGGTTCCTGCTCTGACATCTTGGCTTGGAGGTGGCTTGGAGGTGGATTTGTAATTGCAGCTGTTTAGGCACATATTCTCCTCTCCATAACCTCTAGCAACAAGAAATGGTAGAGCAGGTGCCTTAAATTCCTGCTATGTGCACTCCTTTGTAAAAATGCGTTCTTTGAATTTAAAACCCGATCAACTGGAGTCAATAGCAAGAGTTTAGATCCATCAGAGGTCCATAAAGCCACCTACCTTTTTTAGACTTGGGAATATGTTAGAAATCACCAGTATCAGACCTTCAGCTCTGATTCCTTTCACAAAACATGGAGCTTCTACAGAAGCCTGACCAATATTTCTGCGTGTCTAGAATCCAGCATTTCTCAATTCCCCATTTTTGGCAGTAAGGGAAAGCCAGGTGTTATGAAAAACCAGTTCTACAGTAAAACTAGTAAAGAAGTAAAATCACCTCTTTTTTTCACACCGAAAGCACTGTATCATTGTGCCTTTTTTAATGGCTACCTGCTGGCTGCCCTGAGTGGTACCTGGTAGAAATCACCGAGGCTTCCAGCAGCACTTCCCTGGACACAGTGTGACATTTCCTGGCAGAGCTGTGACACTCAGCTGGCCAGCCCCAGTGCTCTGGATGTGGGTGACAGGTAACAAGGAGTCAGGATCGCTGTCACTGTGACCTCCAAGCTTTGGGTAGCCAACATCCCGTTGTTTGAAGTCTGGAATTTACACAAAATTTCTCATTTCCTCCTTCCTGTGAGAACAATACATTGTGACAGACTAAACGACAGCTTGTTAATGCCTCACTTCGTAAACCTTATGTATGGTTTTGTCCACTTAAAGCCAAGCTTTGATGTAGCACTGGGTCAGCGGTGATTTTGTTCAATTTTGTTGGCTTTCAGGACAAAACAATGCTTTTGTGTGTGTTTCATGTGTCTTCTTTTTTTGTTTCCCAATGTCTAAACATATGTGGATCCTGCCACTGAGATCAATTTTATACTGAAATTGAGTTCATGCACTGCTGTAAGGTGCTGTAGTCACCTCAGTTTTTAATCTTTTGCTTAGGGTAAAAATTCTGGGTAGAAAACTCTGAATGTACCATGCCAGAGACCTTCACCTGTGTTCAGTTTCCTTGTTGCTTCTGCTGGCTGACAAGGGAGTTTCTAAAAGGCTTTTATTAGGGTCTAATAATGGTAGTAGTACTCTGTATAATGTCTTTTATTTAGTGATTTCAGGGAACTTTCCAAAATTTACGTATGTGTTCTGCCTACGGAAGACTGATTTTTAAATTTGCTATTTAAAAATATATAATGTAAAAAACCATAGATTCAGAAACTAACTCCCATTTATATAAAAAAATCTGGGAAGGTTAACCCAGAGACTGAGTCCAATTCCTTCACACAGCTTCTCTCCAGTGAATATCTGATACACTTTTCCAGAAGGTACCCTTCAGGATTCAGCACTTACTTTTGTCTCATGTGAAATATCTCAACAGATCATACAGATGAGCACTTTTAACAAGACCTGAAATCCTCTCCTAAAACTGGAGTTACTTTGAGAGGGGAAAGAAATATTTATGTTTTGGTATTTAAATGTATTCTGTGAAATTTCTGAATAGCTAAATCCACTCTTTTTAAAAAAAAAAAAAAAGCTTACAATGCAGTCTTAAAGTTCGCTGACCCTAAAAGAAAAGAACTTGCTGGCCTTCAGGTTTTTTATTAGGAACAAGCAATTTTTTATTAATAAAATATCTGGTGTCTTTGCAAGATGTTATTTTTGCCCTGAAAATTATATCCTCTACTGGATTTCTGCAATACATTATTTTCCTGGCAAGGAATTGGATTAGGAAGTAAAACGCTGATGAGAACTTGCCTCTAAAAGGAAGACTCTCTTGTCCAGTAACAGATTGTGCCCTCAGTAGAGACTTCTGCTCTAGCACATGATCAGGAAAGCTGCCAAACTGATCCTGCTCAATGTGAGTTTTAAAATGTCTGGTCTCACCCCTGTACATGGATTAAACAAGAACTTGGATACTCCTTAAAAAAGCTTTAACCTTAGTTGTAGGTAGGAATTTTACATCATTGCAAAGTGAACAAAGAGGCTGAAGTACCTACACCTGTATTTTCTGAGGCATAAAGCTGGTCACTCTCCAAGGTGCCATTTCATAATTTATACATTGTATTTTATTTTGCAGATTCTATGGAAAACAGGCATTCTGTAAGTATACATTTTATGCAAGCAGTTAAATATAGTGACGTGGGTTGAGATGATTGTGCATCTGGTGAGATGGTGTTCAAATATTGATGTGGTTTATTTGTTGCTTGGGACCTTTGCAGGACAGATAAGGGACAATCCCTTTGTACATATTTTTATAGATCAGGCTTTCAATCCTCTGTTTATAGAATGGTCAGTTTTAGGAGTCTGTGGAAGGGGCTGGAGTTTGGAGTTGCTGGTGCACAGATAAAAATCTCCCAGGAGTTTGTGTCGAGCACCTGCACAGCTTTGGGTCTGTGCCACAAAGGCTGGCAGGATGGCACAAGGTGAGGGATGGCAGTGGAGGCACAGGAGATTGGCACAGGAAAACTGCTCACCTGGTGAATGCATCACTGGGGACAGAGCTGCTCTTCCAGCCCCATCTGTCAGTCCCCAGGCTGTGCAGTGAATGTGCTTGGGATGTGCTTGTTCACACACACATCCTGTGACTGCAGTGCCCACACAGGTGAGCAGCTGAACCAAGCAGGGATGGTGATCAGCCAAACTTGCAGAAGTTCCTTCTAGTCACTGTGTGGGTTTGTTTCCATCCACTGGTAGAGCAGGTAGGATGACTCCAAGGGCTGGCAGTAATCTGAGGCCTTGTAAGAAATTTTGAAGGCAAACAGTTTTTATTGCAGAGTACAAAGCTGGGTCATAGCTGGGTACAGCTATAGTACTATCCATATATGGAGAATCTCAGCCAAAAATGGGGAGTTTTGTGAAGGTTCTGTAGATGGTGAAGAACTTCATAGTGCTAAGAAGCCAGTGACAAAATATGGAATTTTTTTAAATGGCAGAAATATGTTGAATGAGCTGTTACTCTGCTCTCAGGAGATCTGAGAGGCAGGGAACTCACATTTCAGGAGTACTTTCATGAATGTCAGATATGCTATCAAATCCAACTCAGACTAAGCAGACTGTTGTTTTTTCTGCCACACACTTTGTGACGTTGGGGCTTGTACTTAAAAAGAAAAAAAGGGGAGACTCATAAATAAGAATCACAATAGCACACTCTACGCCAGCTTATGGCATCCATTTGAGATTTTGAAAGGCTCCATCAGCACTCCCATCCCCATGGGATACACAGGCAGCCCATTGTATTATTTACAGACACTGGGCAGTGCACTGAAGGTCACAGATTGTGTTACAATAAACAGACTCATATTAACACAGGCCAGGAGAGTTTATAGTGTCATTGTCTCTCTTAGTTTAAAGGTTTGTTTTTATTCTTTGCTCTCAGTTTTCTAAAAATATGTTGAGCTGAACCCTCTCCTGGGTTATACCAGACATTCCTTGGAGAGTCATGCAGAAGAAAGTTTGTCCCTGTCCAACACAAAAGAAGAAATAGTCAAGGGTGGCTGTGACAGATAGGAGGTGTAAGCTCAGGGAGGAGGTTTTGTTGGTTTTTTCACAGCCTACATAATTTCTAATGGACATGAAGATGTTTTTTGTTTTTCCTGTGGCCAAAAGTGAGTAAAATATCTTTCCATGGAAGTATAATAAAAAGTCAGTGAAAATAAACTGACCACCCTGTGCAAATCATTTTCATAATTAATTGAGCTATTAAAGCTTGCTAAACCAGACAATCTATGAAGTAATGTCAGAGTCAAGGAAAAAAAGTGTCAGCTGAGGGCAGTGTTTTCTTTGTGTTTCTTTTATTACTCTCATGTTAGCAGTAGAAGGGTAATAAAAGTAGTTATTCTGTAAAACTAATCTCATTTTCAGAAATACCCCAGAGCAAAGTCACTTGCATCTTGCTTGACTTTTCCTAGAAGCTGCCTTGTTCAGATCATGTCTGAGACACTGTCCCCTCCTTAGGTATACTGTTCATGTATTAACATAGTAACTATTCTATTAAAAAAATTATTAGTGCTTTAAAGGACATAGCAAAAGAACAGAGCTTTGTCTTCTGCTTCTTAAATTCCCACTTCTGTTCCTGATAAAGCCTGTGACAAAAGCAGCACCTCCCTCTCCAAATAAGTGACCTAAAATTGGACTGGACAGAATTTCTTCATAGATTTTCCTTTCCCTCTATTTGCCTCTTTACAGGCCACACAGATGAACACAGAAGAGGCAGGGAGCTACTAAGGTGCTTTTTATCATAATTTTCTTGCAACTGGTTTTTTTTTTTTTCCAGTATCTCATTTTCACACATGCTTAACTGTGATGAATCTCAGAGATTTGGTCCAAATGAGGAGTTGTTGATCCTACTCATGAAAAGGAAAATGCTCCTTATAAAGTGATCAAGTGGCTTAAACTTCCTCCCAGCTGTTCTGCTTCTTGATAACCAAATTAAGGGTTTGGCTCAGAGATGAAATTGCATTTGATCTGCTGCTCTCTTATTTGTGAGTGGAAAGGAGCCTTCAGGAGCCTGGCTGGTCAGCTGGCATCTGAATCACAGGGAATGCCAGATGGATCACTTGGCTCGAGTGGCCCATCAGAAAACTTGTAGAATTCGGCTCTGTTTAGGAAGTAATAGATGTTCCAGAAGTGTGAGACAAAGGGACCAGAGCAGAGAGGAGTATTTTGCTAAGACCTCTGTTTTCAGGGAGGATACACAGCCTTTTTATTTCTGTAATGGTGGTGGAGACTCATCAGATCCCGTTGTCCTTTTAGCTCCCTACATTTCAATAACGTGCATTCCACTGCTCAGATAAAATCTGTTAACATTCAGTTCTGCATTGCTCTCCCAGATGTCACAGACAGAACAGAAAACTGCACTGTGGGGAAGAAAGATATAGCAAATAATTTTAGTGGTTGCTAGTCCTGCTTTTGTGCAGTTTCTGTTAGAATAAATATAATCCAACAGGAAAATGTAGGAACTTTGCTGCTTCTTCACTGAGAGACCATCACAAAATTGAGTTCAGGCTTTTAGTAAGCACTGTGTACTGACACAGGAGCGTTGAAATTGTTGGTATTATGTCAAGAAAGGTGACGCATTAGAAAAATAATCAGTCAAAGTTTGAATAACTTGAACTATATAAAAGCTCAGCTGCAGTACATGTTGTGACTGATTTGCAGTCCAGAGTACCTTGAACCTGAATGTCTTGGATTTTTAGGTCCAAAACTTTAGGTTTCCTTTAGAAAGGAACCTGAAGTTTTATGTCAGGGGTTGCTTCCCTCCATCTCCTCTGTTTCAGAAACTTGTATCTTAAATGCAATCCATAGGAAGTATTTGCAAAAGAAATGAATTACTTAGAGAGGAACTGGGAGGAGGTTTCCTTCCTGAAATCAGAGCTGGCAATCTTTCTAAGTTATTTAATGGTCCCAGTTTCTGAAAACATATTGAAGGAAATATCTTGACAATGAGATAGCCACTTCGCCAAACACTAATTGGTATTGTGTCAAATTTACCTCAGCAGTATGTTCTGACTTCATATCTCCTCTCCTGCTACCTCCTAGACGTGTTTGTGTATTTGTTTGTTTGGTTCTGTCCTAGGGGTTCAGGAGGACTGGCAGTACATGAGGACATTGTGTACTTTTAGCTGCCTATTTGTCTAACCTCAGCATGTGCCCTCTGAGACAGAAACCTGTACCATTTACATCTCTTTGGAGGAATTTCTAGGTGTTATTCAGTTACTTTCTCATCTTACTCAGGTGATCCCAAAAGTATTTTCTCAGTGTTGAAGGAATTCACATTGCCAGCTCCAAAGGGGGACCTGGCCTGTGTTTAACTGTGCACAGTAACATGGCACAATAGTTTCAGACAGGAAAGGAAGATGAAGGATGTGTCCAGTTAAAACTGGGGGGGGATTTCAGGCAGTCAGGATATGAAAAACAAGGTGATACTCTGAAATAAACACCGAATTATAAACCAGGAATTCCTCTGACTCATGGGGCAAATCCTTTGGGGTAAGTCCACAAAAGGAACGAGGCGCCTCGGTGCTGACAGACTGAACTGTTAGGTTAGAGGCCACCATGTACCCTGAGCAGAAATTGTTGGAGGGAGACTTACTTTGGCAACTGATGTCAGGAAAGACTTGACAGTTGTGAATCCCCAGTGGACAGAATTATTTCTGTCATATAATGTAAAAACAATGAAGTTTGGGCTCTCTCTGTGCCCATTCCCATTGCCTGGTGTAGAGGACTGCTCTGTCTGCCCTCTGTGCTTGCCAGTGCCAGGACTCAGCCCCTGCTGGGTGCTGGAGATAACCCCTGGCACAGCTCTTGCAGGAACACAGTGTCCAGAAGTCAGATGCTGCATTGCTCCCTGTGAGAAACCAGTCCTTAGGGAAAGGTTCTCATTCTCCTGGGACTGATGCTGGGTCTGACTTTGGCAGCTGAACATCTCCTAGTAAATAAGGGACTGATTTCCAGGTGTGTTAAGTGCCAGCAGTTCCCTTAAAAATCCAACCTGTATCAGTAAGCACGCACTTACAGATGTTGGTGATTACCAGCTTTTGGGTCTAGGTTGTAATTGTTACTCTAAATCTCCCACTGTCTTATTTCTTTTCCTCTCTGATGAAGGTAACACCAGCACCTCCTCAGAGAACAGTGAGAATTTATTAGCTCATTGTGGAGGGTTCTAAGGGATATGTTACAGGACAGAGGGTAGGGACACAGTTACACTCACACCTTGGTTTTTTTCCTCTTTTGTTCTTTTTGTCAGCAGAGAATATATGGGCATCCTGATGCTACCTAGAACAGTCACCTCAAAGATCAGCTGGGAGAAGAAAACAAGCCAAGATGGAAGATGTTGCAAGTATTTCAAGGGCTTTGCAGCAGTTATTTATGAGTTTGCCAGACTCGTCTTTTCAAAGTTTATTTCCTTAGGAGAAACAATAGAGATGTTCCTAAAGCATTTAATGGAAAAAAATTACAAATAAAAATTCTCATAGGAAAGTGGCTCTAGAAACCACTGAGCCAGGTTCTCATCTGTGATTTTTCCCGCTAATGCAATTTTGCCTTTTTTGCCTCCAATTCATCATGCTCTAAGGAAACAAAGGGGGAGCTACAGCTGAGGAAGTACATTTCTATAATGCAGCAACTACTGTGATACCAGTAGGACACAGAAATATCTAAGCTTGCTTTAAACTCGCTAAGTTGGTTATCAGTGCCACCACTGTGGCAGAACAGAGCTCAGCACAGCCTGGCCAGCCTTGGATGAACCTTGACATGATCTTGCAGCTTGTGCTGAGCTCCCTGTGCTGCAGCAGCTGGACTGCTACCAGGCTTGGAGCCAGCTCAGTTATAACCCACAGGGATGTGACACTGCAGGGAGGGCCTGAGGGAAGAGTGAGCTCTGGGCTCCCTAAAAACTTGAATAACTGTTCAGAGATTCGAGTGCTTCTATTAGAGGCACAAACTGTCTTTATTCTTTGCTAAATAGTCTTTCCCCTTTAAAAGTTCTGATGTTTGTTGGTTAATTTGGTGAGATGGTTCTTCAAGAAATGATTGTCCATCACAATTATTTTGGATGATTCTATGGTAAGTCTTCATTGGGTGGATATAACACACCCAGGTCAGTGACTCTGTACCTGAAAATCCTGTTATGTACAATCTTTATTCCTTTGATTTTAGGAGAGACTAGAAGTTGTACTTGTGCCCAGTTTGTCCAGTATGGAATTCCATACCTATCCTTTTTCTCTATAGTATGATAAACCACTAATACAGATCTAGTTTGGACACAGATCTAATCCTGCAGCCCATGTTTATCTCGGCTGCATTAGTTTAAAAAAAAGAACACAGAACAAAGGAGAAAAAATACTGTCCCCAACCCCTTAACCAGCTGGCCTTTGACATTGCAGTTGTTCTCTTTTTCTTACTGCAAATTAAATTCCTACAACATCTGGGCTACAGGTAAGGAAGTCCTCATTTCAATTATAAAATAGTGAAAAAGAGGCAATGAGTTTTTGTATGTATATATATATAATTACTGCTTTAAGCATTGCATCAAAGGTGCAAAACCAGCAAGAAACACAAAAGGGGTTTATATCCTCCATTCGGAATGTTTAAAATTTGAAGCTCCAGTACTGATTAATATCTCTAATTTATTGTTCCCTGTGCAAATGTTGTTTGTATCATGAGCCTGTCACAACTGACTGACTTCATAGCTCTCTTCTGTTGACAAATGTTCTTTCAGCATCCCATGAGTGTCCATGCAAATGCATTAGTATAAGAAATGTGAAAAGGTATTTTAATAAAGAAAACTCTGAATTGAACTTTGCACTGGATCTTGCACATTCATATTGCAATGAATGCCTGTGAAGTTTTCTATTCATGAGGAGCCACAGATCCATTGTGTGGATTGTCATTTGGAAGATGTCCTCTCTGCAACAGATTCCAGGCTCTTAGATCTGGAGTCAGGAACCCATTTCATTCAGGTAAATGCACTACATTGCTTTAAGAACTGAGTGGGAGAGTGCTTGCATTCACATAAGTCTTTTACTAAATTACAAAGGTAAAAGTTCCCCCACAGACCCTTCCCAGCCTTTGGCAAAGCCTGGGCAAACACTGGGTTTGGAAAGCTTCAGAATATCATCTGGGCATGATGGAGCAGCAGTGGAAGAATTCATTGCTGGCTTTTAGCTTGTCTCTGGAATAATTCTAAATTATTTTGGATTTTGTTATCTAAGGCAAGTTGTTTGCATTATTGAAACGTGTGAACTGCCCATTTCTCAGAGTGCTGTGCACTGCTTTGAGCTCTTCTGTTTTGTCTTGCAGATAACAAAACTATTTCAGAATGAGGCACAATAATCAGCAGAGGTCACCAGTGAAGATGAGGTAAATGGGCCCATGAGTAAACAACTACACATGGAGTTCTGATATAAGCATGTGCCAAACACGATCCCATTGGAAATATTTGTGAAATAAGTCTTGAATCTGTTACTGAACAAATCAAAGCTCAGATTGGAGCTCAAACAATACATTATTGAAAACAACAACGACAGAAAAGAGATGTCTGTGTTGCCACCAAGTTGAGCTCAGCAAATAGAAAAGTAGGTTTTAATTAAGATTAAATTAATTAAATTTTAAAAGAAAATTTACTTTCTGAGCAGAGTAAAGGGATGGCACATGCCCGGATCCCTTGTGCCATTCCCTATCTGAGCAGTTCCCCTGCTTCCACTCAGCTTGTCCGGGAAGAGCCTTACCCACCCCCAGGTGAGATAAATTCGGAATATTTCTCCTGTTGCAGAGCAGAGGTGACACACAGAAATGCCTGGACCAAGGCCCCTCCTCTGCATGGTTGCTTTCCTTTTCCATTCGCAGCCAAGCGGCACCGCCTGTTTCCCGCTGTACCGCGAGTTTCCCGGTATACCGCGAGTTTCCCGGTATAACGCGAGTTTCCCTGTATAGCGCCTGTTTCCCTGTATAGCGCCTGTTTCCCGGTGTAACGCGAATTTGACGCGAATTTGACGCGAATTTAACGCGAATTTAACGGGGATTTAATGGGAATTGAAGGCCAGGCCCGTGCGCGTCCCGCGGGGTCCCGGGCCGGGCGGTGCCGCGCTGCCCCCTGCTGGGCAGCGGGGGCACTGCAGGGGACAGCCCCGGGCCGGCTCCGTCCCGGCTCTTTCCCATCCAACAACAAACGGAGCCGCGGGAATTTTTTGTTCCTAAATCGCTCGCCCGCCTCTTCCCGGCCTCCGCCACTCTTAGAGAAAAGTGTCCTAAATGCAGTGGAAACCTGCCCGTCGTGGCCCTCTCCCCTGGGGTAATGAATTGTTTGTGAATGCTGGGCTTTGAGCAGTTCCTGATAAGCCTCAGCATTTATTTACTTTTCTGCGGTGTTGTTCCACCTGCTGCTTTGTGAGCTTGGTTCGGTTCAAGTTCTTTGTGCTGCAGTTCATCACTGAGTTGTCTTGAGTCCCAGCTTTTGGGAGCAGGGGAGGTGACACTCAAACTGAGTACAGCCCATCTCGTGCAAGGAGAGGGCAGGCACAGGGAAAAGCAACAAATTTGAGGAAAACAGAGGTATCAAATAGAAAAAAAACCCACACCAATTAAACTAGAAATCAAACTGAATGCAATAAAGTATCAGTACAGATTTAAAATGCTAGCACATTTTGTTGTTTAGAATTTCAAGGCCTTTCTGAATAGGTGAAAGCAGAATAAACATCACTTCTGCAGTTATTTGGGAAGTAATAAGCAATTTGACATATCTAAGGAATCACAAAAAGTAGGGCTTATTGCCTTCATACTAAGAAATGTTCCACTGTAAATAACAAGTGCTCCCATTAGAGTTGAGCAGTCACGAGAATGTAGCTTGCATGGGAGGTTTCAGTTAAATGTGAGCATTTATATTTATATTGGTAATTTATTTTCTCACCAGCCACAAACATGCTGAGTGGGAAGCCTGAAAAAATTCTCACCATTGCAGGAAATAATCACTGTAGTTAAATTTTAAATGTAATAGCAAAAGAAATCACAGTTTCCTCGGGGAGGGAGTCACTGCAAAGTCTGATGGCAGAACAGCAGCATGAAGCTGAAATGAAAGATTGAGCACAAAGGACAAAGCTGTCACTGCAAAGGCTCTCAGGCTATGCCCCCATCAGCCTGGATCTGGACTGTGTGAAAAGCTCTGATGGTGATTGTTAGAAATGGACCTCAGACTGTTTGGACCACATTCCCATGGTTAAGAGAAATTCAGATCCAACAGGTATTGTTTGAGGAGAAATTCCACAACTAAACGGTTTGTCATAGTAAAGATGGATTCTGCCTCTGAAATGGATAGATTAGCAATATAATTCTGTGTAATCCTGAAAGTGTAAGAGTAGGAGATGAAATCAGGATCTCCTTTGAGGCAATGATAAAAAAAATAACAATATTTTCACTGGACAAAAACCAGAAGTGACCAGTGTGACAGTACATTGTCCTCTGGCTACTGCCCTGATTTTTCTCTAGTTGTCTTTTTGTTTTAATGTTTTATTGAGGAGATAAAAGGAGATCTTGGCATGAAGGCTCATTACAGCGAAGAAAGAAAATTAAGAGAAGATGAAAGGAAAGACAGAGGGGAATGAGCAGGGCTGGTGCAGAGAAATCCTGCAGACTGTGGAAGGTTTGGAAGAAACAACCCATCAGTCCAGTTACCTTAACAGCTCCACACTTCGTGGTGTGGGTGCTGCTCTGGGCAACATGCTGTGACAGAATCAGTGCTCTGCAGGTGGCTTGTCCCAAACATTCCTGTGTTTATCGTTGTCAGGTGACCACTAGGAGAAGCAGAAAATATATATGTTAACAAAAAGCCCAGTTGCAGGTAATGGCACCAGTGAGCCAGGTTTCTGCTGCTCCCAGTGTGTCAGTCCTGGATGGGGATGTGGAGTCCTGAGGCACCAAGGGGCCCATGTGATGCACCAGCCTGGGAATGTGTGCTCCAAAAGAAAACATCCTATTTCACTGTTATTCAGCTGCCATAATCCAAGCCCTGCTGAGTGCTTGCAGAGGAGCTATGACTGCTGAAATCACCTGTTTCCACATGGCACTGTCAGCTCTGCGTGGGGACAGCTTGGCTTTAACTCCTCTGCACTGCCTTGTTGTTTATTCATTTAACTACACACAGAGCCAAGTCTCCACTGTGACTGACACAATTTCACTTTGAAAATCAATGAGACAGCACTACAAGGGCAGAAGAGTCTTTCCTGAGAACTTGTGTTTCTCAGAGCCCTGAGTGAGTGCTGTTCTAATGGAACTGACCTGAGCCAAACTCCTGAGCTCCTGGGGCTCTCACCACCCTCCCAGCCTGGCTCACAGTGGGACCTTCTGGAGTGGTTCAAGCTCCAACCAGCTTAGGAAACTCTGCCTTGTGTGGGAAGAAGTGCTTCCAAGGCAGGGATAAAGAGGGCTGCTGGCGTGTCCCAGGAGCAGAGGGGACAGAGAAATTGAAAAAGATAGGACAAAGATGAGAGCTTTGTCTTAAGTGGGCTGAATCATGGTATTACTGGAAGGGGTGAACTTGGCATCCCTGCTTGATAACAGCCTGTGAGACTGTAATAGGAGAAAAAATTGTCAAGTCTATTAAGATGTGGTCAGAGTATAAGTCAATTAATGAAAATTACAGCCACACAGGTTATTAAATTAACATGAGCTTGTCAATAGGAAATATAGATTGCTTTTGAATAATTTTAAATTATTTAAAGCATGATGAAAATCTCACAGTCTCAAAGCTTAGGTTTTATTTTATTACTGTTTGAGGTTTTTAAATATTTTTGTTTCAACTTCATGCTGATTAAAGGAACAGGAGTTTTAAAGAGCATTCTTATTAGGAATGCTGAGAGATGCAGTAGCTGTTAGGAGGCAGAAGCTCAGAGGAGGCTGGAGGTGAGCTGTGATTCTGCAGTGTGATCCATGGCAGAGCTGGAAACAGAAAGTCAAGGGTGTCTGAATGCAGTCCTTGCACACAAAGTGATGGATCACATTTTCTAGGCACTTCCTCAGGGCTGCAAGAACCACTCTAAAGGGGCTTACAGTACACATTGGCACTGTTGAAAAACTGGTTCCACCTGTGAATGCTGAGTCTGTAACAGCCTCCAGATGATCTGACCCCCCTGGCTGGGAGTCAGAGACCTTCAGGCAGGAGAGAGGGGAAATTTGCAGCCCTCTGAAGAGAAATTCACGTTTCTCCCGGGAGCTCGGGGCCCAGTTGATCTCTGCAGGAGGATGGTATGTTCAGCATGACTGAAGGTATTAGCTGGCTCAGCCCTGGAGCCTCAGAACATTGTGTACACTGCAAAAATTCAGTTTAGTCATGGCTGGAGGGAGGTAGGGGCTGGTCTGTTAGAAACAACCTGATACACACCTGTGCTTTTGTCAAACAAGAAACACTGAAAGGGGTGCCTTCAACTATCATTTCCTTTTCCTTTTTTTTTTTTTCCCTTGAAGCTGATATTTTCCCACTGAGTTGCTTCCTCTCTGACTGTTCCAGAATGAATCACACAGCCCTACATGTCTATCTGTATTCCTAAGGGGACTGTGGAAAGCAAACCTGACTAATGTGCCCTGCAAGAAGAAAATGATAATTGATGCTTTTTAATTACAAGTTTCCTGCATTATGGTCTAGTTTTTCAGCTTATAATCATTAACAGTCTAATAGAGACTTAAGAAAATTGTTGCCTTTTCCTCTTTTGTAGCATATGTAGGTCAGATTTTCATATGTAAGAGTTATTATCTCTGACACACTAATGAGTGTACTGACTGCTGACAAACGTCACATCTGTGTTTTCTTCATTGCATACAAACATGGAGAGGGCTGTGTGCTCCTCATTGCTGTGTCTTCTGCAGTCATTTCACTGGTCCAAAATCACTTGGTGCTTTTTACAAAGCACAAATCACAAAGCTGCTCTACACCTGCTTTGCACTTCTGTCAGTGAAAGATGAGGCTGAGGGCAGAGGAGTGCCAGCATCATCTTGTCCCCAGCACATGTCCCCTTCATGCTTTTCAAGCTCTGTGCACTTGCAGTCAAAGGGATGCAGTTGCTGCCTTTCCATGAGGAAATGAATGGAGCTTTTATGTCCTGTCTTTGACCAAAGCACTTAAAAGGTTTTGTGCCCAGCAGATTGTTTCTAATAGCAGGGAAAATTGATCACTCAGGTACTTTGATGCAGCCCTTTTATTTACAAAGAAAGTACAAAATTCCGTTTCCTCTAAAATCATAGGAATCAGACAGTATTCTCTTTCTCTGCATGCAATTTCAATCCTTTTAGCCAGCACTTATCCAGAAGCACTTTTTTATTCTCAAGGTCGTTCTTGTAGGGTTCGTCTGGTTCTACCTGGTTTGGAGAGAAGGCTGCTCCTGTAGGAGCTGGGAGCTCCCTGTCACTCCAAGCACTGCCCTCCTCCCTGCATCTTCCAAGCCATTTTCCAGCTGGCAGAAACCTTGAATGCACCAGCTTCTCCTCCACATTTGCCCTTTTGCCTTCTTAGGGTGGCTGGTCCTCTTTCAGCTGCCTGCTTATGTATGAGAAGTTGGTTGTTTCTTATGCAAAAGAATATCCAGTGAAAGGCAATATGAAACCTCTTTAGGTCTCATAAGCTTTTACCTGAACTCTGTGTCAATTGGGGTTACACACTCAGGATGGGGCATTGTGCTGATGAAGACTCTGCACACTTATTGTCAGTGACAAGGAGCAGGAATAAGTGATGGAATTGGGGTAAGGTGAGGTTCTCACTGCCCAAGTGTTTTTACTCCATACTCCCCTTCTGGCTAGAGAAAAATACCCCTTTGACCAATGAGCAGGATGAATTGATAATACCCATTTGAATTTCTTCTCGTTCCTTGTCCTATTTATCATATTTCACCTTGGATTTATTTGTAGAGAACTGCTCAGAGAGTCTTGTTTAACAGAGGAAGAAACCGGAAGAAATCCTGGACATGGTGTGTTTTCTCGCAATATTGCCCTGGACAGTTTCCAATCTGTTAATGGATGAACACTGACATCTAAACCATCCCCAGGGGAGGTTCAAGATCCATCTGACTTCAGTAAGAGGTTCCTAAATAGCTGTAACAAGCCCATACTTCAAGAGAAATAAATTTCGCTATTTTTAAAACATGCAGGTTTTGGAAGGCTTTGAATATCAAGATTAATTCTCTGTCTAAATGCAGCGGAAGGCAGCACTGACTGGTGAGTCTCACTCAAATCTGGAAGGTTTTAATATTGTCTGGAATCTGGATTTGATGTTCTAAAAGCTTAGACGTGTTTAGTTTACTTTTTTATTCCAGTGCAGACTCTGCATGTACATATCAGATTCCTTAGTATATCTCATTGGATTTATGTGGAAAACATATTACATTATCCATCAGCATTTGAAATTTTGACTCAGGAATTGTTGCTAGATAGATTACTGAGCAATATTTAATTGAAAGATTTAATGGCACTCTGAGAAAATCCCAAGGTCACATGGAGCCAGATGCTGCCCTGTTCAGTGTGGTGCTGTTTGCAGAAAGTGGCAATAGGGGATGGCTGCAGGAGCTGGACAGAAGGGTCAGGGTACCTGAGCAGGTTTGGAGGCTGGATTATGCATCAGGTCATGAAAATGACCAAGGGAAGGTGAGCAGGATATTCTCAGTGCCTCACGAGACACCTACCTGGCATGTCTGAGCTAAGAGGCTGCTCTGCTCTCCAGTCCTGCCTGAGAGTCCTGTTTGCAACCTGTCCCTTTTCATTGCCTATAATAGATACCCTAAGGACCACAGCTTCCTTATTTAGCCACCTGAATAATTAGCATAGTGAGATATTATTTAATATATCTCTGTGCTGAGGTCTTCCTCCTTAAGTGATAAAGGAGAATGTGAAGTCCAGAACAAGAATCCAGTTGTGGAGGCACTGAGAACTTTTGGCTTTGGAGGCTGGGTCAGGATCTGTTGGAGAAATGGGCCAGGATGGAGCTGCCACTGGTGGTTGGCTGCAGGGAGAGCAGGGAAGGATTGAATCTTGGCTGTGGTCATTTTGTATGACTGGACAGACACCGAGTGCTCTGTCAGAGGCAGTTCTTTAACCTGGGAAAACACCAATTCTGTGTTTGCTTTCAAAGCTGGGCTCTTGTTTGTTCCAGGGTGTGACTGAACCTTCATGTTCTCATTGTTCAAGCCCAGCCTCTCCAGCAAAGCTCAGCTGGAAAAAGATGATGGGCAGATATGGGCCCTGAGGATGCTACTGCTCAGTGGAAGGTTACAAATTAATGTCACAGAGACAGCAGTTCCTCACACCTCCATGAAGTTCATGTAGAGAAAGTTTCTAGCAACATTCTGGTTTGAAATTACACTGTCTAGAACTGCACAACAGCCTAAATTATATCAGTCTTATGAAAACAATGCATATTGCTTACACCTTCAGAACATGGAAATGACCCTGACCACCTAAGCCTGTTCTCCATCTCAGCTGGAGAAACCAAAGTCAGTGTTTTATCCCTCTTTTGTAACTAAGAGTTCACTTCATGCTGCCATTTCTGATTCCATTTCAGCAGGTATGCATTCAGCTCTGGGCCAGGTATTAATGCTCTCAGAACAAAGACATCTAAGCAAGATGTGGCTATTTTTATGATAGTGATGTTTTGATCTCATGCCAGCACAATCGAGGAACAATTCCCATTAAGTCTATTGATGTGAGTCTTTCCTTGAAGGGGACACTCAGGAAACCTAAGCTTAATTATATTTTAAAGCAGATTACTTAAATTCTATTAAGACCTATGCAGATATTCATATTCAGAATTAAGTGGCATTAATCTGATTTAGTGTACTTTACTTGGAAAATGAAGAAAGCTAAATCAAATGAAGGCCACTTTAACTCTGAGTAACAAAACTCACATGTGTAACTTTCAAGTCACAGGTGTTATTAATTCAGATTAATTTTTCTGACTTTCCCTGTGAAGACAAGGGGCAATAAAATCACCAGAGATGGTCTGACCACATGTTCTCCTTCTGCCCCCCAAAAAACATTATGGACTGCCTGACAGTTAGTTTGGACTTGTGAATCTAAAGGCTGCTGCTCATTTCTATAGTCAATGCTCTTTTCTCTTAACTAACCATTTAAATTAGGCCCATCAGTGAAGAACCATAGCATCTGTCCAGGCAGGAGCAGGAGGGTGCTGCTGCCTGGTGTTAAGGCTCCTGTGTATGTGGAAAACTTGCAGTGTATGTGCCTGATTTAAATATGTATCTTCAGCTGTTCTGTAATGTCAGAACTAAATTTACTTGTAGATTTAAAATAGGTGAATGATTTGGCAGCTGAAAGGTCAGGACACACTGGTTTATTTTGCGCTTTGCTTTTCCTGATTACCAGAAAATTGTCTGTAGCATCTGATATTACAGTCAAGGATTTGTGGTGCAATACCTGTACAGACAACAGACAAACTGCAGCCTTAGTGCCACTGTATCCCTCAACTTCCCCCAGCTTTGGATTTTGCCACAGTTGCACTCTGGAGTGCTCCAGCACTCAGCCACAATATCCTACCTCACCAAGGTCTCGCTGGAGGGAGGGGTATTGACTTCTCCACCATGTGCAGATCAGATTTCAGGCTTTTAGAGTTTTGTACATTTGCCAGGTACACTGAAATGCAGATACCAGCTCATACAACCTTGCTGTGACTTTGGCAGCAGGCACGTGGCTATTCTGGGTGGCCCAGGGACTTGCCCCTTCCCCAGTGATGGGTGACATCACTGCAGGTGTGCTCTGGCCATTATCCCAGCCAGGATTCAGTGTCAGAGAGAAACAAACCCATGTGAGAACCATCCAGAATGTTCTGAGAGAAACCAGTGCAAATTCCCAGCACTGAAACTGCCTGACCCAGGCTGCCTTGCAAAGCACCTTCCCTGGGAACAGCTCTGCCTCTGGGTGTCACCTTGGCAGCACCACCACACCTTGACAGGCTCTGCCTCTGCACACCTTGCTGGCCTTGCTTTAGCCTGTCCTGTGAATCCACCTGAGCTCCTGGCAGCCACCAGAGGCTGTGCTGGAGAGGGGTGCAAGTTGGAACCTCCTCTGGCTCTGGAAATGTGTCTTATCTGAGTGCAAGGACTTGATGTAAGCAGTTGCATAGAGCTGTTTCTCCATAGATACTTGGCAGTCTAAAAGCCTTAAATTTTAAAAAAAGAGAGAGAGGGAAATAGGAAGATCACAAGGGCAAACGAGGCCTAGATTCCTGTAATTTTAAAATATTATTTCTCTCCACCATTCTTTTAGATATTTTGTTTTACAACTGGATTTGAGACCTGCCTGCTTTTATAATTGAGGAGTTACGAATGCTCTGGTCTGAGGTGGTGATCAGTCAAAGGTTGGACTCAATAATCTTGGATGTCTTCTCCAACCCTTAATGATTCTGTGATCTATCCTCAGCTCAGCTTTAAAAATGAAGCAGCAGTTAAAAAACCCAAACCCCAGAATAATGTGCTTTAGCACAGGAAGCAACAAGAGCCCAGGATTTCCCAGTAGGATTTTAGAAATAGAGAAGCAGAGTTGGAGCCAGGCTTGGGGAGCTGTCTGGGGAGGCTCCCTGGGGAGGGTATGACCAGGCTGTGCCCCTTTGTGCCAGCAAGGAGCCAGGCCCAGGGGCTGGGATCAGTGTGGAGAGGAGCGATGGAGTGGAGGACAGGATGGGCAATTTGCACGTTAGACAATTCAGATCCAAAGAAGCAGTGAAGCCACTGGCAGAGAAAGAATTTGGGAGGTGCTGAGACGACTCTCACTGGGGTGTTTGGCAAACAGAGGATGGGCCCATGAGTGCTGTGGAAGGAATGTGGCTTTCAGGAAGTTCATACTCCCCTCCATACCCACAGGCAGAGCCAGCTGAAGCGCTGGGAAGCCCCAGCATTGGCAGTCCTTGTTGGGCTCTGCACACGCTGGGTGGGCTGGAGCCTTGTTTGGGTTTTTTCTGTGCTAAGCCTCTTTCCCTTGCATTTAACGTTGCACTGGTAACAACCAAACAAACCAAGAGTAAAGCTGTTCTCACACACAAACCTGTCTTTGCCAAGATTCACACGTTCAGGCTCAGCTGCTGCCTCATTCCTCTTAAAGCTTCTCAGCATAAAATTGCAAGCAGGGCTGTCCTGCAGCTCTTGGGTCTTCCCCAGGATCTGACAGCAATGGGATTTGTGAAAACCATGTGGAACCCTAAAGCTCATGTAATGTTCTTTTCTCACAAAAGTAGAGGCCTTAAACTGCCCTGAGCTCTAAAATTCTGATGGGGGCATTATAAAGAAATGAACTGAGCCTCACAGTAGCTCTGGGGGAGAAATGTTATCTATTAAATGTTATTTTACAGCTTGTTCAAGCACTGCTTTTAAAGGCATTTAAATATCTCCTTCACATATTCCAAAATATTAAAGTAATTATTTTCAAAAGCAGCTCCTGACTGTAGATACCTGTTTCTAGAGCCTGCAGTCTGCCATTTCTCAGAATGATGGTGTATTTATGCATGGGATACTGAAATATTAAAAAAAAAAATAATTTATTCTCTTGTCTTCTTGTAGGATAGGTAGAAGGTAAATAATTGAACAAAAGAATTTACTCTTACAGCACTGAGTGATTCAAATATTCTGAGATTTTTTTCTTATCTCGCTCTTCTACCTGACTGGGACTTGCCTTTAGAAGAGGATTCCCATGAAGCCCAGAGCATGGTACCCTGGTCAGACACAGCTTGTGCCCAGTTTTTCCCAGTGGCTTCCTCCAGCCTTTGCTCAGCATGTACCATGCTATGGAAGAAGCCTCTGCTGAGGACCTAACTCCAGGTGCACAAATATTTGAGATCAGGAATTTTAGTCCATGTGTTGCCTAAGTTACATGCAAAAAGAGGGCAAAAAAAGCTTCAGATACTCCAATGAGTTGATTATAGTTTAACACAGCCAAAACTAATCCATCAGCCACAGTTTCAGCCATAGGCTCTGTTGCTGCAGGGAAAACCTGTTGTTAAGGAAACAACCATTATCTTATCTCCAGACTCTGGAAACATTAACATTGGTTGTGTATGAGAATTCAAAGGTCTTCCTGTATACAAGTAGAGCCATGAAGAGAAATGTATCCTAGATGAATACATTTGTACCTGTATTTCAAATAGAATGTTGTCTTTTTCATTAAAAAAAAAAAAAAAGACTAAACTGAGGTGCTCCAGTGATGCTCACACAATGCAGTCTTTTGCTGGGTTCCTTCAGTTCATTCAGCTGTGAGCCTTAAGACACTGAGTTTAGTGCTTGGACATCCAACAGCTTGAAGGCTCTGACCATCCATTTGGTGAGCTTAGGCCATTCCTTACTGAGGAGATTTTGGCAGGTGCTGGCTGCTCTCAGTAACTCTGGTTTTCCATTACATGCAGGAATCTGGCTTTTAAAAACAGAACTCAAAGATGCATGTGAATAATTCACTTCCACAGGCATTGAACTGTTGCTGCCATTTAATGAGAAGTGCTACCTGCACCTACTTCTGACCTAGACTGCAACCCCTACTATGTACAGTGCCTGGTGCAACAGCACCCCAGACCTCGGCACAGCTACAGCTGCAGGTAACATAGGAAACTGTTCAAAAATTAATAATTTATACTTAGCTCTTCACAATGGCTAGTTTGGAGTAATTTGAATTCTGCTCGCATATCCCACTAAATGTTGGTTAGTAAATAAATTTTGTCCCATCTCCTCATTAAGTGTCATAAATTTAAAGGATGGTATGAAATAGAGTCTGAAAGATCTTGCAGGATTCTTTATGTTTTAATTCAAACTGAAACTATTAAAGAGAATATAATTGGCACAGCCAAATTAACCCAAGGGTTGACTAAAGAAACCTGGGCCAGCATCAGTCTGACCCGGTGTAATGCTGTAATGTCATCATTAACTGCCTTCATAAGCAAGAGCAATTAAGTAAAGGGTAAAAGCACAGAAAAGCTGTAATTTATTGCATAAGACCATTATTGAGAAAACAACCTTTTGACACAGAGAATTTTTTTTTTCTCTGTGTGCTGCAAATTGGGAACCATGAAGGGTAAATAAAATGACCTCTGCCAGGGCACGTTTCCTGGGATAAGTGCCTGCTCGGTTAGGGAGCCGAAAATTTCTGTCCGTTTCTGAATGTTTAGATACCAACCAGCTTCTGTGTGCCTGGTCGCGCACACGCTTCCTGCCGCAGCCGCTCCCTCTGCGATGTCAGCGGCGAGCCCTGCACTGAGCCTGTGACACAAACCCGCACCGAGCGCCGCGTTCCTGCAACCGGCGGAATATCGGGACGGCTCGCACGGGGCCGGGAGGCTCGACACGCCCGGGAGCGGCCGGAACCGGGAGCGGCCGCGGGCCCGGGCAGCTCCGTGCCCCGGCAGCCGTTCTGAGCGTCACCACCACCGGCCGCCGAAACACCGGCAGCGAGCGAGGGGCAGACAGGGCCGCTCCTGCTGCCGGGGCTCCCCCAGTCCCTGCCCCTTTCTCCGTCCCCGCCCGGCCCGCTCCGGCCCGCCCCGTTCCGCCCCTCGGGCCGGCGCTGCGGCGGCTCGGGCAGGCCCGTCCCCCCGCGGGGCCCGGATTGGCGGCGCCGCCGCCTCCCCGCTGCTGCCGCTGCCCGGCGCGGGCAGGAGCGGCCAGTGCCATGAGCCGCGGCTGAGGTGAGGGGCAGGGGCAGTGCCGAGAGCTGAGGGGGCCGGGCAGTGCCGAGAGCCGCGGCTGAGGTGAGGGGGCCGGGCAGTGCCGTGAGGGCGGCCGGCGGCCCCGCACCGGCAGCGCCCGCCGGTCCCCGCGGGCTGCGGGCAGGGAGGAGCGCAGGGGCCGAGGGCGGCGGTCGGGCCGGGCCGCGGGCGGCTCCCGGGGCCGGGCAGGGCGGATGGCGGACGGGGGAGAGCCGGGAGCCCGCGGGGAGCGGGGCCGGGCCGGGCCGGAGCGGGGCCGGGCGGGATGGAGCCGCTGCCCCTCGGCGCGGGAGCGGGAGCGGCGTTTGCCGAGCCGGGCGTGCAGCTGGGCAGGAGCTGCCGGAGTACGAGCGATACCTTAAAAACAAGCGGCAGAGGAGGCGGCAGCGGTCACTTCTGCTGGAAACGGGGGAGAATTTTTCAGTTGGCTTTTACCACCAAAGGCGAGAGGTTTCCTGTCTACGAAAATTGTTTCCTCTCTCTTGCCCCAGCTGTCGGCTCCTTGGTTTCTGCTTCTCGTAATTTTCAGTGTCATCTGTGTTATCTTTATTGTAGTTCAGGGGCTAAACCTGTGTACTGTGTCTCTTCAGCGTGTGTTAAAGTTCCTGCTCAACTTGCTGATTTCTATCTGTCAGCAGATGTCTTGAGGAACTCCTGACCATAATTTTGGGAAATGAAGTACACGGTGGAGGTTAATTTAAACTTCTGTATGCAACTTAAGTATTATAACCATAAGATAAATTAACATTAGTCTTCAGTTCTGTATTATCTTCCGTTAAGATGCTTTGTCATACTCCTCTTTCAAGATGATATTCCTGTGTAACTCAGGAAAAATAAGGCATGATCCCAATTTCAGGGGTGAATATTTTTACAAGAAAGTCTTGTGGTTTTAGTTCTAAAATAACTTAATATTCCTAAACTGAATAAAATTCAGGCAGTGTGAGTACCCTGTTTTGATTTTCTTGGAACTGAAAATATACTAAATGAGAGGTAAAAGCACTTTACCTTAAGCGTAAAAGGGTAAACTAGTGATTTAGGATGTTAAAATTGACTTTTAAAGACTCTGACATCATGCTGTTTTATGATTTATGGGAGGTTACGGTTCTGTCTGACTTCAGAGCTGATCCAACAAGGTGCTGTGTTGTGGGTGGCATATTAATTATGCTCCAAGTAGTGCTGAGGCTTGAGGTAGTGTTCCTAAAGCAGTGCAGAGTGCTTTCTCCCTTGAGAAAAAGACTAAGAAGTTGATTCTGTGCTCAGAGGTCTTACTCTGGAATTTGCTGGGGTATGGTATCACCTGGGAGTTGTACTGGCAAGCTGAACTCTTGTGAGCAACACTTCTGGTTCATGCAAAGAATTTATTGAAATGAGCTATTTAAAAAAAAAAAAATTGAAAAAACTCCGAAGTTAAAACTTGAAGAAGGATGCAGCCCAATAGTGTGTGTTAATTGCATATTTCTTTTTCTGTGATAACAACTCTTAGGACTTCTAGCTTTTAATACCAAATGCTTAGCTGTTTCTAACTAAAGAACCTCTAAACCAACTGGTTTTCAAAGTAAAGAATGTGGAACAAGAAGCCTGGACATAACGTGTAATGCCAGTCATTTCTCTGTTGTGGTAGGTATGTAAACAAAGGAATGGGAGATAGGGAAACTTAGTTAGCAAATAAAAGGCTAATACAACTGAAATACATTTAAAATGGTGTAGCTGGAGGACTGAGGATGCGTTGTTGCATTCAAACAGCTTTTTAGGTGATGGATTTGGGGATTGTGCTGCTCTGCCTCGATCTTCTGTGCCAACTCAAGCCAACTCCATATGATGAAACCAGAAGGGTTTTTTAATAGCACATCTAAAAGGCCACCAGAGTTACACTGTGTGAGCGAAGGTGACCAGTCACAGGCGTGGCAGTGGCCATAGGTAAGGACGTGTTCCCCTGTCCTGCTCTCAAGGACTGATCTTTAGCCAGTTTCTGCTCGAGATGAATAAATTGTGGTGCTGAGTGTGCAGAGAGTGTAACTGATGCCTGCCTGGGAGCTGAAGAAAAATAAAGGCTGTTTAGTAGGATAAACTAGGTTTCAAAAGAATGGAGGGGAAGGTAATTAAATTCTGGTCTTAAACGCAGTCCTGGAGCTTGGAAAACTCCCTCAAATCTCTGGATTTTTATTTTTTTCCTTTGGTAAGCTAGAAATTGTGGTATCAGATGTCCACTGTAGTAATGCTAATTCAGTGTGCTCTAAAACATACATCCATGAATAAAGGCCTCATGTTCTAGAAACCCTTACTGCCCTAAATGAAACAATCAGATGACAGTGTATGCTGGAAAATGAGAGCATAATGTAGGCTTAGAGATTAGAGAAATAAAGATAAGAGTTAATTCCGTGAGCTATCATGAGTGTGTATTGTATTAGAAGAGATGTATTCAGAGTAGAAACCAGCTCTGGAATTGCACAAGGATGCCATATGTGCCTTATAAAGGCCATGAACATTTTTAAATAATGCAGAGTGGACACTTGAAAGGATGTGTTGTGCTTTCAAGGCGGAGGAGGGTAGAACATTGAGCTACTGAGAGAACAATATCATGTTAGAACTGTTGATACCAAAAGAAAAAAAAGTGTATCACTCCTTATTGTAGAGGATTGTACTAAATGGTTCAGATTCACAAAGTAAAGGGTTTGGTTTGGGGGAGTTTTGTACTGCAAGTGGTTGAATTAATCATCTTTTCTGGACAAAAATCCCAATTGTCATGTCATGAAAATATATTATCAGCTGTTCTTGACAGAATTGTGAATTATCTCTTCTTGGAGGTTGGCTTCTATAAAACTTCTGTTAACATGGCAAGCACAGAAGTTTGAAGGTGGAAAGTTAATAATAATTGATCAAAATCCCATTTCCAGATTAAGACAACAAGACCTGAAGGTTGTGCATTGGCTGTGAGGATTTATTCTCACCCAGCAGCCTCAGCCCCTGCTCCCCCAGAGCATTGTGAGGGGTGAGATTTGACCTCCTGCAGACACAGCACTTGAGGTAGTGTCCTCTTCAGAAGGGCTATACATGAATGGATTTGCTTGGATCTGGGCCAGGCTTTGTGTACCACAGGTCCTAAAGTATTTACGTGCTTGACAAATGGAATTTTAAGTCTTTTAAGATGATTTTTACATTCTTTTGCACAAGACCTTATTGGAGTTCTGCACTGGAGGCTGCCATGTGCTAACTTGGTTTCATGAGCTTGAGTCTGTGCAGAGCAAAATCTCTCCTTGGTCAGCACAGTAACAATACAACTAGTGTAGTGCAGGACTCCCAGTCAGACCAGTTTGGTAATGCAGAGTCTGCCTTTTTCATACTTTCCTTTAATGGACTCTTTGATGACCATTATCTCTGAAAAATAAAAACCAAGTGTCTTAAGTTGAAATTGCTCAATTAAAGAATCTGAGAGGCATTGCTTGAAGACTTCCTGTGTTAGCCAAGGCCAGTCTTGCTTCTGTTGAAAATGGTGAGAGAAAGGAAGCAAAGGAGCAAATTTTGATGGTAGAGTAGGTTAGAGTGACTGAGGTGTCTGCAGTGTGCAGTAATCCTTGTAAGTTTTGCTGTTTTTTTTTCTTCCTGCTTCACCCTCTGGGAAGAGAGGAGTTCCAGTGTGTTATTTATCAGTCATATTTATTCTCCAGGTATTGTTGTCTCTGTTGAAGCCAGTTGTTAGTTAATGTCTTTGGAGAGACAGGAGAATATAATGATATAAAAGGGTTTATTCTCTGATCTTGCCTTTCTGCTCCTCAAAACTCCTCTGTTTGTTGTCTTTCCTATTTGTTTTAACTCTGTCCTCTCCTGACAGTAAGGTGTGTTACTCTGCTATGCAAAGTCCAAATCAATACCTAGTGCAGTTGGGGTTCCAAAAGGGAAGAGGACTGATGTACAATGGATAACAGAAGATCAATAAACAAGGTAAACAGTGGTGTTTTCCCATAAAGGCCAGGAGGGCAGCAGAAATGAATCGTGTGAACCCGGCTTTAATATTCATTACCCAGTGTCTCGGTGGTTTCTAAAATGTTGTGCTCTCTGACCCTGCTGGTGTTGGATGACAGGAATATTGCAGGAGAATGTCCCTTAGTACTGTGACTGCATTGCATGTCCTGAAGGGTTGTGTCTTGGAGCTGTGAGAAGGTGGGATCGTCAAGCTTAGAATAGGATATCTTTTAAGAGTATGAAAATGGTTATTCAGTCATTGAAGTGCTCTTTTAAAGGATCTGTTTGAGCCAGAAAATCACTGTATTGGGTTTTAATGGTAGAAATAGAAGACAGAGCTACAAGACTAGATCTCACTCTGGATTTCATGTGTTTTGTTTACACTTCGGTTGTAAAATAGGACTGCAAAATTATAAGCACAAAGGTACGGACTCCTTTGATACTGGGAATTTCAAAGCAGATGGCAGAGGAGTGAAATGTCAGTGTGACCTGTCATGAGCTGCAGTGAAATTCTGATCTGAAATTACATAGAGAGATGTAAAAAACATTCTGTTTCCCTGGAAATCAGGATAAAGACTGAGAAAATAAAACCGTTTTGTTTTTATGAGCCCAGACAGGCTCAAAGAATGAAGTCTCTGTGCGGGAAAGGAGCTGGTGCTGCTCACACGCCTGTGCTGTGGGAGGTGGGTAGGAAATGTTGCCGAACATGTGACATGGAGAGACAGTGGAACTTGTCTGAGTTGTGCTCGCTGTCTCCTGCCTGTGAGCTGCAGCATGTTCTGCTTCCTTGTCTTCTGAACCCCCCAGTATCCAGAGCCTGCCTGCACTGGGCTCTGCCAGGGATCCACCCCAGACTCCTCCAGCTGAGGCAGGAGCGATGGCCTTGCCGAGCATTCCCACAGCCCTGCCTGCATCACCTCCCACTTCTTGTTCCCATCTGCCTGCCCCACTGTGGCCAGGGCAAGGTGAAGATTTCTCCCTGGATGCTTTCCAAGCTGGGCATTACCTTTCTGCTTGCTTAATATGTATCTGTCATTCCTATTGCACTGAGTGGCTTCACTTTCTTTCCTAGTACTCTTGTGTAATGCTTGGGGTTGGTCACATAAATAAATGTACTTGGGTGAGAAATGAAAGTGATATGTACAATTCATATCTTGTTTGGAGCTGCTGTGACGTTTGGTAAGGCTTATCTTTGTAGGACCTCCTCAGTAGCGTTTCTTTTTGTCGAATCACTTCCACACTTCTTCCTTTTCAACTTGACTTGAAGTATTAAACAAAGGAATTGGGAGAAGTGGAAAGAACTAAGGGGAAGATAATCCTGAATGTCTGTCAGCTCAGAAGTGTGCTGGTTAGTAAATGCTCTGCCAGGTTTTGAATAAACCTTCTGAGCAAATGCGTGACAAAAGTATTTTTATAGAAAAGGAAAAAGTGTTACTCTTCTGTTTATATGTTATTTTTGGTGAGTAGCAAGAGATGTGGATGGAGAATGGACCAGCTGTGCATACAAACTTTCTCCTATTTTGTTATTCCCTTTTATCATTCCCTTTATGCCAACAGGCCAAGTGTTCCCAGAAGCCTTAATACTGCTGAGAGATTTCAGGCAAGCTGAAAGCAGTGCCTGACAGTTTCAGAAAGCTCTGTGAGTGGCACTAAGAGGTGTGTTGTATTTAAGAATGTAAATATTTAGTTGTGTGGCTCTACATTTCTTTTGTCATGCTGGTTTGAGATGTATGTATGCAATGGTTTTTGAGTATTAAACAGATTTTATGAACCTTTGCTTTTCTGATTAGTTGGGCCAACTTTCCAATTTACTTCTAAATCCTGTCTTGATAGCTATCATTCTTTTTACCAAGTTAAAACTTCACAATTGAAATTATAAAAATGAGTAAATTGTGGTGCTGCACCATGAGTGGTTTTGCTTTCTCGGGAAATGTATTTTTAATCTGCTTCTTCCATTCAGCTGCCCTAAGCAGTGCATTTACCAGTAAAAATACCATGGGCTGACTGTTTTGCAAACTTCTTTGTAGACACAAATGAGTGAGGTGTGAACAGTGGCTTCTCGAGCCTCCTTCTCTTGTAACCCCAGCCAAATCCATGCTGGTTTGTGTGGTCTGTTCAGATCTCAGGCTGCTGAAGAAGGGATTGTCTGTTGGCATAACACTTCTGATCTTCACAGAGCTGGGAGAATTTTTGAGGGGGTGTGGAGGCTGTTCCTCGTTTTCACAGAGAGGAGCTTGTCTCACGGGGTGGTGACAAATGGAGGTGAGAGATTTCCATCCCGTGTGTGCGTTTCCACTTGCACTGTCCCCAAAAGAGTGACCAGCATTGTCTCTAAAGCCTTCATTGTACAGAGCACAGCAGAGGCAGCTCTGTAGGGATGGGAGCAGCTTCCTCACCCTTCAGTCCTCACTATTTTGTCACCTTATCCTGAAGAGAACCTGAGCTGCCACTCCTGCTTGGCTTCTCTGCCCTGACCTCTCTGAGCAATTAAAAGCGTCGTTTACACACCCACACCCTGACGAGTGTGTGCTGTGCATGCCACAAACCTGCTCACAGTGCTTGCAGTTCAGAGCTTGACTCTGATAAACAAATGCCTGGTGGATGAATTAAGCATGGTTGTAGAAGCATTGCCCTATGCCTGAAATTAAACTTGCCTGCATAATTCTATAATTGGACAAGGCAGGATATGGCTCAAAGACACTTATTTCCCTTTGCCCTTTTGAATTCATCTGGTGGGTTTTGCTGTTCTTTTATCTCACAGCAAATGAAGACCTTAAAATTTATGACCTTAAATTAATTTCCTTGAAGCTGCTTTAATGACACTTTCTGTGCCTGTGTGTGCACAAAATGTAACCCACATAGAGGAGAGTGCATTCACCCTTAACTGTTTAACTGGTTGAGACTGTGGAAATTATTTATAGTGTTGAAGGCATTTCCTGGACAAACATTACACTGATGGTACCTGTTTATTGAATACCAAATATAGGATAAGAAAGGGAAGACAGCTCTTTTTTACAAAGAAGTAATTGCAAAGGAGAATGACAATAGAGAGTTTGTATGAATACAGCTTGAATGTAAAGTAGAACTGGAGTTCTTAAAAATTCATTACAATTTTTTAAGCTGTTCAGATTGCACTGTGAATTCAGCAGGTAACTGGTGAATTTTGGTGTGTATTATTACAAGACACGCACTTGCTGACCTTTTTACTTTTCAGCTTGTAGGGTTGTCAGATGAAATTCCTGGAGACAACTATGCTGATTATTGTTCTCAGCAGTGAGATCTTTGTGTGTGTGTGTTTTACAGCTCCCTATGTAGCTGGTCAAAATTTAGTATGTACCTCTCTGAAATAGAATTCTGGAGGAGTGATTTCATTTACAGAAGTCCCATTGTACTGGCCTACCTGAGTAGGCCTTCCACTAAATTAAGGACCTGTGTCTGTGTGCTATGACTGAATTAAACCACAGAGGAGCAAAAGTTGAGAGAAAATGAGTAATGGGTGAGAACACTTCTCAAAGACTGCTGAAAAGTTCAGAAAACCTTTAATAAATTTAAAGCTTTTAAGGAAAATTTTATTTTTCTTTAATTTCACACTGGTGGCCTGATTCACACAGGGAAGGACCATGTTGGGGTAGATCCGTGCTGCTGAAAAAAGAAGAGAGGAGACTTCTGTTTATGTTATTTCCAATCTTATTTTGTCTGCTTTTTTTTTTTTTTTTTTTTTTGAGTATTCACATGACAAATTATCCTTGCAGTCTTGTTATCAGTACCACATTTTAAGAGAGAAAAACAGGGTAGGGAGGATCCCCATATGCACTAGGACCTCACTAGTACCCTCTGTATACTCACTTCCTTTCTCCTGATGAGCAATATGGTGTCTTTACTTTCCAGTAAAATGATCATTTAAATTCAGAATGCCAGCAAAGTTGGGGTTTTTTTTTTCATGTATCTACCTCCCATGGTTTCTTAGCAATTAGGCATAAAAAAATATGTTGTGGGAGGTGCTCATCATTTTCTGACTCAGTTGGTTTCAATGGGAGTCAGGCCTGTGAAGCAGCTGTTAAGGTCACACAATCTGTAATTGACCTGTCAGATGTTGCAATTAAAGTGTATTGCAGCTGTTAGAAATAGAACTTACCTCCATTGCTCCTGGAAAAAAAAAAACAGAAAAGCAACCCAAAACCAAACCACCAGGAAGTTTTGAGTATATCTCACTGATTCATTAAATACCTCTCTCTTCTGTGTGTAATGCAAGAAACAGAGGGGAATGCAGATGGAGCTGCTGCCTTTGATTTCAGTGCTGTTTGTGGCAAGGCCTCTTTCATGTTCTGAATAACAAAGTCCAGGGAAAATTCTTGCCAATGTCTGTCAAGTAATAAGTTTACACCTTGAAATGCTTAGAGTTACAAATACTGTGGGAAAAACAAGAAAATGTATTTATGTGAAAACACATGTGGGAATGCTTTTGCCACATATTAGTTTTTGCCTTAATGCTTCTGTGGATTTTGTGAAATACTAGAATGTACTCTAATAGAATAACAAGGAATTGTACAGTTGCTTCAGCTCTGTGCATTTGAGTGTTTCTGTGTCTGTCTCAGAGTCCAGTATTTTTAATCATAAAATACTTAAGCCATTATTTAATTCAAAATTAGTCATTGAGAGATGATACTGAAATGTATGTAACAATTGCAAGGCTCTAGAAGCTTTTGACAATCTGAAAAGCTCCCAAGAGCCCCTTATATCGTGACAGTCACTTGGGAAGCTGGGGAGGTCTGGGTTGTCTGTCCTAATGTTTTCATTGAGCCTCACTTAATATCTTTGCTCATTGAGGGTCAGCAGTGTTTGTGTGTTTGCTTGGGTTTTTGGCTTTTTAAAATAAGCAAAATGCTTTGTCCTTAGCATGGTAAAAATTCAGGTGGTTTGGGGCCATCTGGGTTCCATTTCAGTGTCTTGGATGTTGTCCTGTGCTCATCACTCTGTGTCCTCCAGCTGGAAAACCACAGTGCTGCTGGACTTCTTCATTTTAGTTTCTAGGTATCTGAGTTGAACATAAATCTGAATAAGATCAGTGTTGCCTTAAGCAGAGAGAGAAATGTCTAGTACTCGCCAATTCCAAATCTGACATTTTATTTTCTGGCTATTCTTAGGACAAAGATTCTTTAGAGGGTTTTTTGTAACTTTCTATGGCTCTTTCTGTGAATTAGATATTTAAATATTTTAAGCACAGGAGCTGTCATCAGTAGTTTATGATCTCTGCATAGTTCTTGCCTAAAATATGTGTGATTCTAGAGCTATATTAATGTGGTTATCAGTCCTTGCTGCTTTAAGGTGTTAGTGGCTCTTTATGATCTAACTTGTTCTATAATCTTTGTGAACACTGCTCTTCAGTTAGGTAAATTAAAGCAAATTTTTTCTCATTCTCCTAATAATACTGAAACTAAAAATAACATGATTACCTGCAAAGGGCTTTCAGAGATGTCTGGAATTGTAATCCATTTTCTTCCAAAATTAGATCACAAAGAGCTTTTCTGTTCGTGTGGTGCTGATTTATGTTTCTTTTGCAGTTTCCAGGTAGCAGCAAATGCTGGTAAAACCTCTCTCTATTAATTTTTTCATGGAATCCAGTGACAGGAGAGACCATTCATGGAGTGATTGGCAGGACTACCTCTTTTAGGTGCGGGGAAAAATGATTTTAAAGAAACCGCAGAGAAGTTTGACTTTGGTGTTGAATTACTTTGGTCCCACCACTTCTCAAACTTGATGGCAGCTCTGAAAAGACTTGCATGTTTTGAAGTCCTGTTTGTTGGCCTTTCCCTAACTGTTTCTGTCCTTTGGACACTCTTCTTGCAGAAGCTTTGAGAAATCCTGATCTGTCATAAATGCATTTTCTGCATTGATCAAAGACACTTTTCCTTGGATAGATGAGACACAAGGAGGTGAACACTTGTAATCAATGTGCTCTCTGACAGCAGTTCTCTATGTTAATATTTGCAGCTTGCTCTCTAACTCCAGGTGCTTTAAGATAATTAATTTTCATGTGTTAAGTACAACTGCCTTTCTAGCTAGGTATGAATATTATGAATATATATTTGTATTAAATATAAATGTAGCCTTCCTCCCTTCCTTAGACAATTTCAGCTTTCTGAAAATAGCCTTGTTTTTTTAGTTGTTTTTGTTTTGGCTTGTGCCAGCTGGCTGGTCTGTAGATCTTTGCCTGTTTTTTCTAATTGTTTATTTTATTTGAAGAGTTATTACCTTGCTTCTTAGGGATGTGCTAGGTCCAAAACTAAATACTTTCAAGTATTAAATGTTTTAGTCTTACTTAATAATACCAGAGAATATCCCCTTCTGTAATTTTGAAAACATCTCTGAGACCTAATGAAACCATGATTGTGTACTGTGTTTTGTCCTGTCAGGTTAAAAAGCCATAAAGCACCTTGCATCCTAATCCTCTACAGAACATGAAATTAAAATGAAGGCTATACATAAGAAACACAAAATTTGATTGATCATTAAAAATCCCCTGAAAAAAAAGATGTCTTTAGATACCTATGGGTAAATCTGTAGATTCCATTCCTTTTCTAATAATCTCTCATAACTACATTTTACATGGGGACCTAGAGTTTGAGTTAATTTGTGCTGCTCCTCTGTGTATCTGAGTTTAGCCTCATGTGGACAAGCCTGTTTATTTTTAAAACCTTTTCATGTGAAGATGTGTGGTGGTTGTTTTACCTTGGCAGGTACTGTGACTATTGATGGAATTTTTTTTGTTAGGGAAATGAATGTAAATGTAAGAAGTCCTTGAATGCTCACTTGCTACCTGTAGGCAGTTCTACCTATTGATGTGCATTTGCACTGGGAAAAAAAGATCCTGCAAGACAATTCTGATAAGTCCTTTTAAATTTAGGATTCAGGGCACCTTATTTTACTTAATTTTGGAAACATGCTTTTCTCTGAGTCACTCGGTCAAAAATTTCCCCTAAAGATTTCATAGGGACCTTTAATTTAATCGGAGATGTGGGCAGAGTTTTCAGCTGTGGATTAATCCATGGAGGTTTTAGATAATCTTTTAGCAGATTAATGAGGAGGTGATTTTTTTTTTTTCCTACCGAGATAAGAGAGTGAGTTACGATTCTGCACAGTTTTACCTCACCATTTACCCTTTCCACAGGATGTAATTTTTTATGTGTAAGCTTTTGATGCTTTGTTATTACAGAAATCCAGCATGTTCTGTTGAGATGCAGCACCAGAAGATTCTGATGTAGACTCTCCTCCCTTTTAGAAGAGAACAAATACAGCAGTTATATATTTATTGCTCAGAACTGTAAAACCATTGTTGGGGTTTTTTTGCCCTCCTTTGACTTGCCAGGGTGACTGAAGAGAATTACAGCAGTTTGAGAAAAGTGGGAAGAGCTGGCTTTAGGCTGGCTCTGAGTTTGCCCTTGTTTTAATTTAATGTGTCTATTTCTGAATCCCTTGCCACAGAAATTTCAGATATAGGTCTGTAAACTTTTCTTTTTCTGGGGCATTTCTCTTCTCACTTGTGGCCAAATTAGATTTTTAGGTAACTTTGATGCCAGCAACTAGCTACCTGGAAAAAACGCATATTTTAACATAATTTTAAAGACAGCAATATATGTTATAGGAAATGACTAAAACCCCAAAATCTGTGGTGGTGGTGGTGAGGGAGATATGGTGGTGGTTTGTTACTATTTTATTTTGTTCTGAGAACTAATAAAAGGTCCCTTTGAACTGTTTAATGGGGAATGTTTTGGAATGAAAAGGTACTAACTGTTGCATGCAATTACAAATGATAAATAAGAATATAGTTCATAGGAGGAGAGCACATGAATGGAGAAAGTATTATATATGTACCAGAATTTTTATTAATTCTTATTGTGCCAACTGGGAGTAAATGTTCTTTGATATAATTATACTCTGGTGTAGTTTGAATCTATTCCAAAGAGCAGAGCTTTGCCTAAAACTTCTTTTATTTCTTCTACTAGGGAAAATGTTGGATTTCTTTAAAATGCTGTTTCACTTCAGCCTTCAGAAAATCACTAAATAAGAAGAAATTAGATTTTTCTGAGTTTCTGGAGAACCTTTAACTGCTTAGCCTTTTGTGTTTGTTAAAATGGGACTGTAGTGCAGCTTTTAAAGTTTTTGGGAAGTGGCATGTCATGGAAGGAGATTAGGAAATTAATTATTATTCTTTTATCCATAAAGGCAGAGGAACTAAGGTGGTACCTAACCTTTCTTAAGTCTTTGGGGAAAATGTTAATATAGAAGACACTCACTTAGCTAACATTAAACAATTTGTTTGATTATTTTTGAAGTATTTAAAGACAAGCTTGGGGACCTCAGGAGCAGCAACAAATTCCAGTAATTTTATCTGCAACAAAATTCCAGTAGTTTTGAAGGCTCCTTATTTACCGTTGCAATTTTACTTGACTTTCTGTCCTGGCCTTAGAATGACTCTTATTCGTCTCTTTGATAGGTTTATAATTTTCATTAAAAGTATAATCTCATTGACAAGACATTAAAATCTTGCCTAGGATTCTCTTTTTAAGTATCCCTAAGCATACTTAAGTGCTGATTATTTAACTTAAATTGTTCTGAACTTAAAAGCACTTGCACAAAAATGTTTGGGTTTTTTAGTGATGCTCAGAGAACTCCTGCTGGAAATGTTTAAGTTCTCATCCAGCTTAATGGTCTGACCTGGGTTGCTGTGTCAGGGGGATGTGCTGTGTGTTTATGTTATGATCCATAGTGGGTGGCACCATCAGTTTTGGCCATGATCTGGGATTGGCCTCTGCTCAACACTACAGTCTTTTAATAGTACTTGATATTGATATCAACTTTTTCATTCTGCCCTGAATTTAAAACAGTTTTTGTTGGGCTTTTTTTCCCCCTATTCCCCTCCACCTTTGTATCTCAAATCCAGTTGCATGAATTGGAAAGTGAAGCAAAACTTCCTTCTTGATCCTGATGGAAACTGAGCTTTAAAGCCTTATCTGCAGGCTGGGTAACTGGATCCCTGACAGGAAGGTTTCACAGGGCTATTGTTTGATAGTAATTACCAGCCCTGGCTCTGTAGTTCATTTAAAAGTAATGACTGGTGGATGTAAAAGGAACAATGGATGTTAACTATGGAATACATTAACTCATGGAGATGCCAAGGGAATTTAATTGATCATAATTAGAAATTTGAATGGGGATAGGAAAGAACGTTGAATTTTGCATTTTCTGTCCCTTTGGTTTTTTGTCTTCTATGGTATAGATCTGCTGAATGAGATGAAATCCATGTGACAGATAATGTCCCAGCAGCTGTGCTCTCTGCTTCAGGGAGGGCATTCTGGGCTAAATGGGAATTGGCTTTCTAGATTACTTCTGTAGCAAAGTAGTACTTTTCACTGATATTGTGCTTCATTCATTCAGGGACCTGAAATGAAGACTTCTTGTTCTTAACAGAAAATTTTGTCTGATCCTGAGAGCTCTGTTACTTATTTTAAATAACTACAAAGAATTGCAGCAGTTCTCCCACATTATCTCAGTGTTGGAAGGCAGATACTGGTTGAATCTCTAGTAAATCAAACAGAATCTAGAACTTCTGTGAGCATATGAGTTTCAGATCATATTGCCTTGTGCAGGTGTTCCCTGTCTGAGAAAGATTTAATGTGCTGCTGGCCTGCTTTGGAACGTGGCTGTAATGTGTTAATGGGGTCCTGTTCCTGTTAATATAAAATGTCACTCCACATGGAGGCTGCAGAGATTGTCTAAAACAAATATACTGCTTCTCCTTCCTGCCAAATGCAGGGTAGATTTAGGGTATGAAGTGTCTACCTGTTTTGAGTCTGACACTTGAAAATTACTGTCATGTAAGCCAAAATGATAAAAATACCCCATGAATCCTAAAGAACAATTGTGGTTTTTTCCCAGTCTGCCAAAGCAGGAGCAGCCTGTTGGACGAGTGAGGGCTACTGGGGAAAGCAGAGGCATAACCAGTGAGAAACATCTTTCCCTGTGAACAGCCGTGGTAATCTGTATGAAGTTGATTTGTAGCATTATCATTAATCAAATTAGTTGTTTCCTGAACAGCATTTAGGACTTGTTCTTCTGGTGCAACTGTCAGATACAGGTGAAAGTATTGCAGTGCTTTTTAATAACCTGTAAGGCTTTTCCTTTACTTAGGAGGAAAGGAATTTCTGTTTTGTGGGAAACACATTTTTTTGTCTGTGTTTAGTAGCAACAGAAGTACAAGTGTTGAACCTTGCTGCACATTTTTCTGGAAGGATTTTGCTAATATAGTACCATGCACCCTTTCCCCCTCATGAAGATGTTGCAATAAGTAATAGCAATGTGATTGGATTAGTTGGCTGCTGCAAAGCATGTGAATTTAGTTACCCAATCTGGCCTGTTTCTCCTACTGAATGATTATGACTAAGTGTGTTATATGCAACTTTGACCTTTAAAGTTAGTTCCTAGCTTGCTGCTTTGTTGTTTGAATCACTTTTTAAATTGTTAATGTGAAAATAATTGCTTTGCTGTATAAAGTTGGTGGGATAATTGTCTAAGGCTCTTGGATGGACTGTGTGTTTTCTCAGTGCTGTGAACAGGTGCTGTGTGAAGGGTGGGCTGTGTTTGTCCCCTGCAGGGGAAAGGAACAGTTGGGTGTTGATGCTGCTGGGCAGAAGGACACATTGCTGGGTGCTTGGCTCTTCTGTGAACTCCCAATTAGTCATTTCTGGAAAGAGCATAGTTACTGCAGTGACACTTAGAAGAGGTGTCATGGCCTAACCCACACCTGGCCTCTCCCTGGGTGTCCCCGTTTGTCACCAGGTGCGTCACAGCATGGTGGGGATGTGTTGTCACCCAGGCAAAAAAACATCCTCAGCTCCAGCACCGCTCTCCCTGCTCACAGGAGAGGGCTGGGTGAGGAATGCTGTCTGTCCCAGGCAGCTGCATTCCCTGTTTGCCTGGATCAGTGTCTCATGTTGTTGGAGCTTTAAAAGCAGTGCCTGTAGGTGAGGATTGTAAACTGCTCTTCTGTGGGGATGGGGATGCCTTGAGGTCAGAAGTGGAAATGGCAGCAGTTGATTGGCAGCGATCTCATTCCACCCTGCAACAGCATCTGAACTCCAAACCTTTGGGGAAAAGGAATTATTTTCTGAGCAGCCTTCTTCCCTTCCGGGTAGAAGTTCATGTTTTGAATAATTTGAAGCCTGAGGATGCAAGACTACTACTCTAGTAATAGTTTATTTATGAGCCTGCCACATAAATAAAACTGATACCATGGATCTTCAGAATCAATACCAGAAAAGCCAGAGAATGTTGAACAGTGTGACCTTCAAAAGAAGGACCAGTGAAAACCTGTGTTTCTGCAAGTACCAGTATAATCTAATTCTGCAAGTACCAATATCAAATCCAAACAATTAGTTTGGAATTGTGACACTTCAAATGGTGAGGCTGGAACATCAGGTCTTCAGAGAGCTGGGAGAGGAGCTGAGGACTAGGGGAAGGAAATGAGTGAGGAAAATGAGTAAGAAATGAGAAAATGAGGAAATGAGTAAGAAGTAAATCTGTAAAAATTATTTAAGGGGGAAAAATGTATGGTTCAAGAGCCTGATTAAATAGCTCTATCACAACCTAACACCTACTGAAAGAGCTGTCAAGGAAAAACTTCTCAGAATCTACTTTGGGAATAAAAAGCAAAATGATAGTCCAGATCCTCCATAATAAAACAGAGATTGTGTTCAGGAATGGATTGGAAGCATGTTCTTTTATATGACATAATTCGTGGTACAGTAACGTGCTTAAGGTAGGCAAATACTAGCTAATCAAGAATTTACTTCCTTTCTCTGTTGAGTTAATCATGATGTTAAGAAAATCGTGCTTGTTTGGTAAGCAGTAAAATCTCTTTTCAGTCCGTTTGGCGTGTGCAAGTTCATCTGTTTCAGGTCATTAGCACTGCATTAGCACAGCATGGCAACTGGTGTTTAAACACGAGCTAATTAATGTTCAGTGTAAACACAGTGTGCTAAAGAGCTATCCAAACCCATGAAGTTCTAGCTGATACAAAATGCCACAGTGAAAATGCTGTTTGGGGGAAGGGGAATTGCTAATCTTTTTCTCCTGCTTTCCTGGATTGCTGATGGAAGGTTAATGCTGAAGAGCAGAAGAGAAAGGGTCAAACTGATGCCAATAGCATTGTGTGCAAGGGGGATTTTGTTATTATATTTGTGGCATTTTTGTTTGTTTTTTCTTTCCTTAGTGTATAGTGTTGTGATGGCTCAGTGACCTGGAAAACGTGTAGGGTTTTTATACTTTGAAGTTTTGGTGTGTTAGTTTTGCAGTTTCACAACTCTGCCAAAATATTAAACGTGTGATAGCTGATGGCCCAGCACTATGGAAATTAGGTTGGATAAATATCTTGTCCAGTAGTATTTTTCCCCCTCTCCAAAATAAATTTGGGTGTGTTTCTCCAAAAGATGTGGCAATTTGCAATCTGAACTGTTGGAAATGGAACCATGTCTATGGTGGACAGCAGACAGAAGCATGGATTCTGTCTGCTGGTGATTGTGCAAATCCAACAGGGAAATGAGAGACCAAATTTCTTAGCAACCTTAGCACTCACCAAGTTATACATACAGGTGACTGTGTATGTAAACTTCAGGTAACTGGGAGTTCTTAATGTTTGGGTAAATATCTACTTGATCCACAGATGTAGTAAACCTTAAGAAATACAACAACCTGCTGAGCCCCAGCCAGGCTGGAGGCACTTCTCCATTACTGAAAGGATTCTCTGTTAATGCTGCTACTTGGATGGGTCAGATGGATTTTGGAGAGGACAGAAGAAAACTATTGCATGATAAAAGCTGAAGTCAGAAGTGATCTTTAGGAAGAGATTTTATCTCCTAAGCAGTTGTCAGAGCAAGGGTGAGATGTCAAGTGAAAGCTTGACCAGGGTGTGAATGGTTTTTTTAGGTCCCTTGAACCTGAACTGGCTCCTTGTCATATGCAGCAGAAATTAGACTTAAAAAAACCAGACCCTGAAAATGAAATTTCTGAAGGCTTTGTATGAAGCAGGTTAACATCCAGCTCCTTCCGTACAGCCTGCTTGGGAAGTTGACAAATAATGGAAGAAGCAAGGAATTGTCAACAATTTAGGAGCTATAAAATGGACAGCTATAGCATGTAGGAAGTTGTGGACAGACAGTCACTCTGAACTGTTTTAAAATGTTTAACTCAGCTTAGTTTAGTGACAGGTTAAAAAATGTTTACATGCACAGCTCTGCTAGGATACAGAAAGGGCTGCAGCCTTTAGTAGGATGATGGTGCTGAACAGGTGGCTGGCTTGCTGGATAATACAATCTGATATCCCAACTGTTTGTGAAGTGCAATTTCTTCACCACCACATAATCATTCTTCTGAACTGCTCTTTAGACGTCAGCAAAGGCCTCGCATTAATTCAGCTTGACAGTTTGATTACAGCATTTTAACAGCTTCTGAAAAATAATTCAGTTACTGAAGTGGTAAACTCGCTGTCCTGGCAGTGGAGATAAAGTGCTGCCTCCCAGCTGGAGAGGCAGAGCTAATCCTGTAATTCCTGGTCCATCTCTGTGTATGGTCACCAGTGCCTTGGTTTAAATCCATGCTATTTCCTCTCCATATAAATATATGTTAAATTCACTTTCATGGGTCAATAAAATGCTTAAATAATGTGCTCCCCACACAACAACCTTTACATATATCTGACCTTGCTTTGAGTTTCACATTTGCTTTATTTGTAAGGTATAAAGCATTAAGTGTTGCATGTAGAAGAGACTGAGAGTTAGGAGTGAAAAATTTCAGTGTGTTGGGGTGGGATGAGGCTCTGGAAGTCAGAGGTATAACTGGTAGGGGAAAAAAAAAAGGTGATGCTTCAGAGATGAACTGTAATTTCAGGGCACTTGAAAATTATTTTAACAGCCAGGTGTGTGTCAATACTGCCATTTTGTGGTATGCAGAAATATGTTAAGTAGCACACAGTGACCTAGATCTGTAATTTTGAGCATAGGCATCTCCTGCTTCTTGTTTTTTTGTTAGTGTAAGTTGGTTTGGGATTTTTTCCTATGTAAAATTGTGTTTGGTTTAATGCTTGAAAATAAGAGTATTTGAAGGGAGGAAAAATGCATTTAATGTTGTGTTATGTTTTCTTCCCAGACTCTGACACATCTCTGGAACCTGCAATGACAAGTCGGAACAGTAGCCATGCAGAGAAAACCGGTGAAATGTCCTCAAAGCAGTCAACACCAAAAGTGCAGGTCCAACGATCTGTGTCCCGAGAAACCATCACTATTCATTTCTCTGCATTTGGGAAGGAGGAAGAAGAGGAGGAAGAGGAGTTTAAAGAGTTTCTTGATGAGGAACTAGATGACCAAAGCATTGTAACAGCACTTGAAGCCAAGGAAGACCTCTGCTTTGAGCATACCGGCCATGACCTTTTTGGTCCAGCTACCTCGCTTAACATGGCCAACTCTGCATCACCACTGTCCTCATCACCTGCAGTTCTGCCAACTGCAGAAACTGTAAAGCTCTTGGACTCTCCTTCCCCATCCCAAATACTCAGTGCAGTGCCACCAGTCCTGTCTCCGTCGTCCCACTCATGTCACACATTTGGCACATCAGGTGCGGCAGCACCACCTGTGGAACAGAAATCCAGTCTGTCTTCCCCATCCTCATCCCCTTCCAGATCAGTTGCCTGCTCTAGTGGATCATCTGCAGTTTCTAGTTCAAAGCCTTTTAAGGGCTTAGTCAAGTCCTTTTCAACAGAAGTGGAACCAAAAGAACCCACCCCACCGCTGCGACATAGACAGTTAATGAAAACCTTGGTGAAATCTCTGTCTACAGACACTTCTAAACAGGAGTCTGAAGCTGTGTCTTATAGGCCCGACTCAAAACTGAATTTGCATCTGTTCAAACAGTTCACTCAACCTCGAGCTACAGGTGGTGATTCTAAAACTGCCCCCTCCTCTCCATTAACATCCCCCTCCGACACTCGTTCCTTTTTTAAAGTACCTGAAATGGAAGCTAAAATCGAAGATACAAAAAGACGCCTTTCTGAGGTCATCTATGAGCCTCTTCAGCTGCTCAGTAAAATAATGGGTGATGAAAGTAGTAGCCACAGGCCCAAAGCCTTATCTTCAAGTGCTTCAGAACTCTCAAACCTTTCCAGTTTGAATGGCCATTTGGAAAGCAATAACAACTACAGCATTAAGGAAGAGGAGTGTGATTCTGAAGGGGACTTCTCTGGGAGTGACTTAAATCTGACTAAGAGTGATCAGTCAAGAGGGGCAGAAGAACTTGCAAAAGAGATGGAGACCAAAAGCTCTCAGTCTGCAAGCACAAAGGACATGGGGTCAAAACCTTCACTCGTACTTGAAAAATGTTCATTGTCAGCACTGGTGAGCAGGGAGGATGAGGAGTTTTGTGAACTGTATTCTGAAGACTTTCTCTTGCTAGAGGAGGAAAGCAAAACTGATAAACCTGCTGAAACTGTGGTTGATTCCCAGATGACTGAGGAAACTGTTACTATGCTCAGTAGTGAAGATGAAAATAATCTGGATGTGCAACAGCCCAAAATACCAGTGAAAACTTTATACTTACTAGTACTATTAGTCTATGCTTACCTTATTATCCCTCTCCCTGGCTATTTAAGTGGACTTTTACTTGGAATGGCCCTTGGATTTATGGTAGCTGTCTGTGTGATTTGGCTTCTTACTCCACGTACTCATGAGTATCTCAAATTCCATAAAAGCATGAAAAAGCAATGGAATACAGGAGCTCTAGACATCAAAGAACCTGAAATACTGAAGGTGAGGTCATGGCATTTTGTGTGTGTGTCTGCATTATTTTGGGTAGAAGGAGCAAGCTAGATTTATCCTGAGTGTGTAAATGAGCTGAAATGTCCCCATTTGTAAATAGTTTTTAGGGTCAACTCACTTTGGCAAGGGCACAAATGGTTTGGTATCCAAGAATATATAAGACTTCAGTGTCTTTAGGAATTAGTAGAAAATGGAATTTCTTCAAAAGTAAAAGGGCAAATGGCTTTGCTGATGGATTTGGAACGATCCAGCTGAACTACTGAGAGCATGTGGTGTCAAAGTTTCGTGTGTAAAATAACATTCATGCTTGAGGCTGCATCTTGGGAGATGTATTTTGTTTCTGGGATATTTTTCTGTCTAGGCAGTAATTTTTCTGCTCTGGTCTGTTCATAAGCAGAGACAAAAGCATTGTAGAGCATAGAGAGTTGGAGAGCATATGGGTCCTCCTCAAAAATAAGCTGATTGAAATGGGAGTAGGAATTACAGTTCAGCAAAATGTGTCTGAGAGCTGGGTTTTAAATGAAAGTTTGTCCTTCCTGCTCTCTGCCCTCCACTTGTTGAGATATTGCAAGTTGCTGTCACTTTGTGTGTCACTTTGCTGCCTGTCCAGCTGTGATCCATCCAACCCCTCTGTTCCTTTAGTGCTTCTGGTCCCTGTCCTGCCTTCCTAATCTCCATCTGTGATGAATTAAAGTAATATTTTCCCAATTGCAGAATTCTGAGCAAGAAAACATCTACTGGTTTCTGATGTGCAGCAGAAGCATTTCTGAGTGCTGGTGGTGTAACCTTAACTTGATATCACATGCTTATCACAGTATTTGTGGAGGCATAAATTGAGCTTTTTGAAGGTGCATCTCCAATTGTAACAGCACAAAGGTTTCATGAATTTAAATTCAGATGGGTATATACTGTACAATGTATAATGTATTGATGGCTAATTCCATGTGTCTTTAAGTAACTGAAAAGTTAGAGAAACAGAATATAAAACTCTACTTTTGTTGCATGAAGGTGGCAGTTGCATGTCTAGCCCTTATTCTACCTTGGTGTTCCCTTTTTTGTGAATGATACTAGTTGTGGTTATTATTTGCTGTAGTGAATTCAGACTGAACACTCCTTTCTGCCCAACTGAATTACCTGCTGCTCCCATGTACAAATTGTTCCAAACTTTCAGTTCAGTCCTTGTTATTTGGAGCCAAGACCCTTCCTCGATAACTGAGAGCCAGTAAAGATCCTGATATTCATTATTAGCAGGTGTCTCTGAGATGTCAGCTTTTAGTCAGGAACCTTTAAATTATATTTTAATGCTTTTATTGAGGAGTTACATCTTATGAAAACAGCTGTAGGCAAGAAATGAACAGTGTAGAGAAGTCTGTATAAATGGAGATGAATGGTTTTTATGACCTGATATATTTCTTGTGCTTATAACACACAAGTAATTGTCTTGAGTATGTAAATGCTCCAGGAGTTATAAAACCAACTCAGTGGCCATGGTGTAGTGTAACATAATATAATATGATTTAGCAGATTGCAAGTTATTATTCCCACTTCATACAACTATTTTCTATTTGCATCTGTCAAAATGAGTACTGGACAGCTTAAATCTTCTGAAAAGGCAGCTAAAGACTTAATCTGTAACAAAACTCAGGGGAATATAGGAAAATCAAACTTGATGTTCTCTTCAGAACTTGTTGGTCTGATATTCTGGCCTGGACTGCTCTCATGCAAATGATAAATGCTCTGAGTAAGATCCCTTCATATGGGTCTCAAGGAGTTGAAATCCTGCCAAGCTGCTGTCCAGCTATTTCTGTACAAGCATGCGTGCATTCTCCCTCATGTAAACATTGTTTGAGAAGTCTGCATTTCCCAGGTTTTGAAAACTAGTGCAAAATTCCCCTTGGCAATTGCTGAAAAACTTGAGCAGGTTATTGTCTCCCACAAAAGTGTTTCTTGGCAGTGGGAGAAAATAAATGACTGTGTTGGTGTGTTTCTATAGGTGCCTGTCAGTCAGTGTACTTCAGTCAAATGTCCTTGGTACTGGGGGAAAACATCCCCCAACCAGAAAATGCACAAAATCCCTGCATCTTCATTGCATGTTTTTGTATCTGCCTATTCTCCTAGTTTTCAGTTCTCTGGCTTCCTTATATTTTTATTTTTTTTTCTCTGCCCACATTTTTTCCTTCTTTAATCCATTAGTGTTTTCTAACTTCCTTCTTGCCCTTTCAACTGTGCATTCTCTTGTGTTGTGCTGGCTGATACGAAAGGTTTTAAGTAACAGCTAAAATGGAAATGAAAAATTTACCTTTTCCATTAGAAAGAACTTACAGGAAAACACAGTGGCAGTGCCTGCTGGAGAAGTGGAGGTTTTGAGCCACAGCTGTACAGAAAGTGGAGGCTTTTTATCAGCATGCCATTCCTGAGTACTATCCAAGGGATTTCATGTTTGATAGTGGCCTCTGGCAGACAAGTGTTTTTTCCAGTTAAGGTGATGCTTGCTTCTCCTATCTCAGACCCTTTTTATCTCTCTGTATTCCCTGTGAATGAAGCTCAAAAAATGCATTCTCTTTTTCTCTCATGGCTTTTAAGCAGTTAATATCACTAGGAAGCTTTAGAGACAGTTTTAATCGAGGTTTGGGCTTGTATTGTGAAAGTGGCTGATTCTTTTATTTATGTAGTTGAAAGTATCATAAGTAATGATTTTAATTTACTTTTACCCACAGATCTGGTCTGTGCCCCCAGCCCTCTGGGTGCTTCATAAGGATCTTCTCCAATTCTCCCCACCCTCCCCTCTCAGGTTATGCTGTAACACATCTGAGACAAGTAAATAAGTAACACTAAAAAGGCTTGACTGTGCAGTTCTTACATGAATTATTCTATTGAACTGCACTTTGAATAAAAAACTGGGAGCTCAGAGTCAGGCAAGAGAAAAATCAAATTGGGGGGGAAGATTTTGAACCAGTTTTTGTAGGTGGCCATGTCCCACAGAGCTGAGTGTTGCCAGGGCTGGAGCAGTGGCAGCAGCTGTGGATTGTGGCTGTGCCCTGAGCTGGGAAAGCCGCGGTGCTGCCCAGCCCTGCAGTGCTCCCTGCTCTGGGGGGTTCCCAGCCTCATGGCCACGCACGTTCTGCTTTCAGCTGGGAGTGTGGAGCCACTGCTGACCTTCCTGAATGGAGATCACAGGATCAGTGTCAATGGGCAGCAGCTGCACAGTGCCATATGACTGTGCTCATTGTCCTCCCACAATTACTAAATTTCTTATTTTAACAACTTTGCTAGAACAGAGAAAACCTATCCTACAGTCACTCCTCTCCTACACAAGGAAATCCATTGTTGCTTCAGTAGTTTGGGGAGAATTTATCTGTTGCTAGCACATTAAAGTAACACAACTTCTCTGTTTGGGTGCATTGCAAAACAGTTTCTATGGGCTGTGAATCTTTTGTTCCAATTTGGTTTTGCAAAAAGAGAGGCAGAGGTATTTCTGCTGAAATTGTTTTTAAAGTGCAGGAACTTCGGAACGACTTTATGTGCTTCTTGGATAACCTTCTCTAGGTGAAACAATTTCCAGAACTGAAGGTCACTGAGATGAGCAGGCAGGTGGTGTTGTTACCTCCTTTAGAGCTGTTAGATAAAATTCCTGCAGCTGCCACACATTTTCAGATTCATTAATAGAGTGAAGATTCATCATTTAGTGAAGCATTAACATTTTACTGTCAGCCATGCAGTTTATCTCTAACAAAATAACTTGACTATCAAGTGCGAAGAAGAAACTTCATCCTTAGAAATTAGAAAACTAAAATTTTGTCCCCAAGGAGGGTTGTCTCTTTCATCCTGACTGTCTGAAAATAAAATCTCAAATACTTAAACCTAAACTTGGTACTTCAGTTGCTGATAACCTGGTGGTTGTGCTGTGTTTGCTCTTCTGTTGGGTTATGGGTGAGCAGGAGAGGCACTACAGGGTGTGAGAATCGTGTGTTTGGCAGATTGTACAGCTAATCCATTTGTTTGAACTGGAAAGCCTGGGCACATGGTAGGGATCAGAAAAGCAGGAGGGATTTTTGCTTCTTAATTTGGCACAGGGAAGTCAAGATTTCGATGACTGAATCACTCCTTGTTTTCATCACAGTTCCATCTCTAGCCCCCCGTGAAAGGAATGTCAGGTGCAGTCTGACCTTCCTTCCTGGCTACCCATATGTGCCCATAAGTTTCCAACCTTTCTACTGCAGATAGATAGCTTATTAGACTTAGAGAAATGGCTCCTGTGACCAAACTTCCTATAGTGCCCCACTCTCCAGCCCTTCCACTCTGTGCCAGCTGCTGCAGTGTTGGCTGAACGGCCTTCCAGGAGAAGGCAAGAAACTTCTGAGGCAGCAAATTCCCATCTGTATGTTTGCCTGGCTGCAGGCTCCAGACTTTGTCTGAGCTAGAAATAGCTTGGAGATGTGATGAGGGGCAGGTGGGAGTTGCTCCAGAGATCTCAGGGCCATATGGATATTCCAGTTCCTGCATACGGTGGCTTTGGGCAGCTCACGTGATGTTCTTGTGCTTCACTAAGTCCAGCTGGAGTTCCTAGCTGAAAATTAATTGCTGTCTGCTCAAAGATGTCTTGGCTAAATAATTTCTAGGAAGGAGATAGGATGTGCCTCAAACCTACATCAGCCCTGCTGTGCAGAATTTGATGGCTTATAGAAAACTCTTCCTCATGCATTGTATTTCCTACATGGGAGTAGTGTATAACCCACTGTAAGAAAAAAACAACCATAAAGCTTCTTCAAAGAGTATGTCCTGGTATAGGCATTTCTATTAATAAAAGACATAATCTGCTTTGGAGCTGAGCAAAGATGAATGACTTAATCTTTCCTGAACATAAAAGAAATGCTAATTTATCTAGTTTTTTCAGGGTTTGTAGTAAAAAAAGAGCTAGATGTTGGAGTAAGCAAAACAGATACCACTGTTACTATGGCACCTAAGAAAGTGTGTGCTGTCTACTGTGGGAAATTACATGGTACTGAAACTGAAGAAAATTAGCATAAAAGTAAATTTTGCATTTCTGTGTGTGGGTGGAAACTTCTTTAATAAGTTGAAATCTTACAGTAGTTTTTGGGTTGTTTTGTGTAAGGTAGTTACAACTTTCTGTTTTGAGAAATACTGGGGTGCTCACTGAGCTCTCCCCACTTCCCAGACTGCAGGTGTTTGTAAAGGTTCCATTTGACTTTCTGCTCCCCTTCACTTTCTGTTGACATTGATGAATATTGAGTATGATGAATTTAAGGTTCTGATGTGCAGATAAAAACAATGATCGAAGAATGTTGTCTGGCAGGTTAAGAGAAGGAAAACTTCTCCTTGAATGAGTATTCTGCCTACCTTCTACCTCATTTATCATCTCTATTTCTGTAAGCAGAAGAGGAGGAGAAACCCCTCCCGTGGTCAGAGTCAGCACTCAAAGACTTGTTACAGCAGGACTGGCTGGTTTGTTTTGTCTTTTACAGCACAGAAATTAATTGAATTTAATCCACATGTATGACTCCTGTGCTGTAGCTGGGCAGTTACACAACATGTTAAATGATCTCAAACAGTTATGGTGCATGAAAGCAAACTCCATTGTGGTTTTCCTGAGTCCTTAATTGTGGTGATGACAATGTCAGTGCTGTTCTGTGGGCAGACAGGCTGTTTGCTCTGCCTGGGCTCCGGGTCATTGAAGTGTCCGAGTGTGCTGGGAGCAGAGGAGCTGCTGTGCTGCTCAGCCCTCCCTCCCCATGGCTCTTCCTGGCATCCTGCATCTGCAGATCCCACCGTGGTCCTGGGGATGAGGTGGGAGCACCCTGTGCTACATAAACAAAGTGACTGTGAGTCAGAAAAAACACCCCATGTGCTTGAGATCTCATCCATGTCTCTGTTGGTTTGGTGCATTTAGAGCATTTATTGCCTCGTTCTGTTTGTGCACTAAGTGAAACGACTTTGGCAAAAGCTTGGATAATAATTTAAAGTTTTTTAGGTATATGTACTTTGTTTTCTAGCAGCTTAAAAGCCTGTTAACAGTGTCGTCTTCTCTAGGGATGGATGAATGAAATTTATAATTATGATCCAGAAACATACCATGCTACATTGACTCACTCTGTCTATGTGCGACTTGAAGGCAGTACCCTACGACTTTCAAAACCCAATAAAAATATTTCTAGAAGAGCTGTGTACAATGAGCCAAAGCCTGAAGTCACATATGTCAGTCAAAAAATTTATGAACTAACAGACAGCAAGGTGAGTATCTTACTTATATCTGATTTTAACAAAGAATACTTTGCAAATTCTTTTTAAGTTTGAAGTTTTTTTCATTCCTCTATTTTCACATTCTGTCATTATTTAAACAAAACTGTTGTCATGACTAACTTTCAAAAGATTGTGCTGGGGAGGAAGATTGAGCAGGATTTGGAAGAAAGTACATATTTGCACAGTAAGGGAAAGGCATGATTTTTCTGTGGCAGTTGAGAGCAGAGTTAACTCACGAGAGCTCTGAGATTTGTTCCCAATGCATGAGATGACTGTGGGGCTGTTCTGAAGGTTACACCAAAATGCCTCTTCTTTGGTGGTTGTCTCTACCCCAAGGTAGCTGAGACAACATTTGCCTTTCACTCCAAGAGGGAATGCACCTCATATGTGAATGTGAAAGAGGAGAGTCTGGAATGTGACCTGCTCTAGGTACCCCCAGTCCAGGGAAGGAGATGGGGATTTTTGCAGCTGGAAGAGTGTATCAACAATAATGCCAGGACAGTTTTCCTACGTGTTGTTTGCCTCCCTCAAATATGTCAGGAGTTGCCACGTGAAGTTGATTCCATTGGCATTGTTTTAAATAATACATCAATACCTAATTATTAAGGGAATGGATTTTTTTAATGTACTGCATCAGTCGAGGGCCTTGGCAGTACAGCTGTAGGAGGAAACCACGCTTCACTTGACTGGAAGTGAGAGGGAGAGAGGGACCAAGGCAACAGTGAGGAAAACCTCCCTTTCCTCTGAGACTCTGTGGGAAAGGAGCATGCTGTCAGCTCTGCCTTCCATTAAAGGAAGATAGTGAAAAGGATAAAGCAAAAACTTAGATTCCTGCCTTTTGCAGATTTGTTTTCCCACCATGAAGACAAGCAAAGCTGTCGTGTCCTGCAGGAGCATTTGACTGATGGTGGTGCCCCATGGTATCTTAGAAAAATTTCCAGTACTTCCCCCCAGCCAGCCCCAGTTGATGACAGAAGTGCCAAGTGCCCTGACTGTAATTAACAAATGATGCCTGTTCCTCAAGGTGTTTGCCCACAGTTTTTGGAGAACACTGTTGAGTTTAGACCCCACATAAGAATTTTTAACTCTTTTTTTAAACCACTCTTCTAATTACTAGCATTGTCTTAATTTGATATAAATATACTGAATTTAGGATATAATTATCTGCAAATCAATCTTATGGCTTGACTCTTATGTATTTGATGTGGCTGTCACCAAGTTCAAATGCTCAATTTAGTAAGGTGGGCATGAAAAGTTATGTTCAAAACTCAGTTTGGACTCTGATTATTGTATCTTATCTATTTATCTCCCCATGGTCCCAGAAATACAATTCTTGATTTTTCAGTTTTTTCTGCAGATCCATGAGAATAGGATCATTTAAATGAAAACAGAGTTTCTAATCCACGTGGTATAATCTGCTTAAATGTCTTTTTTTTAATTCCAAGGTTTGGCTCACCAAAGACTTAGTGATAGCAGTGGTTGGACATCCACCAGCAATTTTGAGTCAGTTAAACTGACAGATCCAGTGTGGGATCTTTCTCTCTTGCATTCCTGTGTTCTTTACTTGAGTATAGAAACATAGAGGATACAAGTGAAAAATCAATTCACTTAACCCTTTCATGTATCCTTCAGATTTCCCTGGTTCCCAAGAGCCTGGCACGGAAACGAATTTGGAATAAGAAATACCCTATTTGCATTGAACTTGGCAAACAGGATGACTTCATGGCCAAGGCCCAGACTGAGAAGGAAACTGCAGAGGAAAAGTTACCAGCTGAAAAAGTGGACTCAAACAATGAGGAATCCAAGAAACCTCAGGATGGAGTGAAGTACACTTGCCAAAAGGATCAGGTGCTTTATCTCTTTGGAAGGACGGGTAGGGAGAAGGAGGAGTGGTTCAGAAGGTTCCTTCTCGCTTCAAAGCTCAAGTCTGAAGTGAAGAAGCTCCCCAGTTTGTGTGGGAGCAAGCCAGGTACTCAGATTTTGTATTCTTGTAGAAGTTAAAGGAACAAAGCAAAGTTACATTATGGTGGTGCCACAGTGATCTTTACAAGCAAAAAATAATAATACCAAAGATACTTCTGTCCTTTCCTTGGCCTCTTATTGCCACCTTACCTTCCACTTTTTTCCTTCTTGACTCCGTGCTTTCAAATATTATTAGTATTTTTAGACTATTTTATTTGAATACACAGTTTTTCAGTGGCTGCAATAACTCTTGTCATATTTGTAAAGATTAATTATTCAGTCTCTTCTTTTTCTGTATGTTGGAACTGATGTCAACATTTGCAATATTAGACTCAGTTCTCTCATTACCAGTTTTTCCTCCTCCATCCTTCCTTCCACTTTAGTCTCCTGTAAAGGATAGAACTTTCTCATGGGTTAGTGTCACAAGAAAGCACATTTCTCTGTTCCTGCACTAATACATATATGAATAGATGTATATATCTGAACCAACAAACATTAGACAATAGTATTGATCAGTTGTTTGGAATATAAATTTAAACCTATCCTCTGATACAGTTTTAAATCTGAATGACTCATGCTTTTCTGTCTTTATTCTCTGAGAAGCTTTTTAAAAATTAGTTAACATTATTGTTTCTGGCACATAACTTCTTGAAATGCAATGCAAAATTAATAGCTAATTAAAATTCTAATGGTTACATACTTTTGACAGTCCTTCTAATTGTAACAGCCTATAATTAGAGTAGGAAAAAAATACTTTAGTCATAGGTGCATTTCAATCACCTGACTTTTATTTTAGGCATTCCTCAGCAGGGCTGTTGGGAATTCTGCCATGTGTTGCACATACGTGAGTGTCCATATTTAAATTTGCTATTGATCAGCTGACTCCTCCAGTCCTACACCCTGCTGAGTGCTGAATCATAGCAATTCCTGGCTAATTTGGGTTTAGGACCTCCTAAACACACAGCAGTAGATTTTACTTTTAGCCTTTAAAATAAGAAAGCACCACGCTGGTCTTTTTTCAGGAGGAATATCTGTGGAATAAATGTCTTCCTTTAAAGTTTGATGATACACTGTGGTATTTGGCTGTTAGATTTATTCTCTGTTGAACAGGTATTATTCCTTTGAATTTTAGGGGTGCTGCCAGCACACAGTAAAGCTGATAGTCAGTCTGGAGTTCTCACACACAGCCGGAGCAGCAGCAAGGGGAGTACAGAAGAAATCACATCCCAGCCAAAGCATAAGGACCTGGCTGGCAACGTGAGGCAGAAAATGCTTCTGGACTACAATATTTATATGGCAAAATGTATTCCACAAGAAAAGAAAAGCCCTTCAGGTAGTCCAGTCCTCAGTGCAGACAGCAGCCCTACAGCTGTGAAAAAGGTAATATTTGTGCTCCATAGGAATAATGAAGTGTCTATAGCTCTTATTCATCCTTTGGCCTCCTGGACTGCATTTGAGTCACTGTCAGTAAACAGAACCTTAATACTAAGTACAACACTCATAATAAACACATCTTTCATGTTAAGCATGACCACTGTTTGTTTAAAATATGTAGTTCATATCATGCATCTTTGTTTCCAGACTTTCATACAATACCCAGAAAAGGGAATAGGAGGCCATAGTGTAATGTATGAATAAACACATCCTGTGTTCCACCAGGAGAACATATTCTAGCCCCCAGTCACTCCTGAAGCTGTGATGGATTTGCTGCTGGATCTGGCACGTGTCAGAAGTCATTCTATAAATAGATGAGCAGTGCTGGCAGGGAACCTGCGTCACAGCAGAGGCTCCTCACCCAGCCGTCCTGGCAGAGCCAGGCTGCAGCCCTTGCAAGCAGAAGCTGCCAAGAGATGATGTTCAGAGTGCAGCATCTACCTGCCTGTCTTAGAAAGCACTGCCTTTCTGCTAGCTCCAGGAGTTCTGCCTGGAATAATGTAGGGTGGTGAATTCTTCTGCCATTGCGGGCACTTAATGTGTTGTGTTTCTTTCATGGAAACTTCCTGTTATTTCATGGTAGCATGTGTACACACCCAAAATTATTTCAGCTGCTTTGGCTTCTGTGTATGTAGTCAGTGATGCAGCATCTGAATGTATAATATTTCCAGGTGTTTCAAAATGGTTCTCAAGGAAACCAAGACAGAATTCTCTTGCACTGTAAACAGAACCTTTAATGCAGCAGAGGGAACAATATTGTTTCCTGAATCTTACATGCAAACTCTGGAAGAAGGAGTGTGATTCTCTGTGCTGTGTTTATCGTCTATTTATGGTGTTTCTGAACTGGATTTAAAGATGTATGGTTGGGTCTTGCTTTCCAATTTTTTTATGAAACAAAGAGTGGAGTACCTGTTCTTCCAGATCTGACTGGCAAGAGAGAATATCTCTTACTTGCAAACACATTTATAAGTCTGCCCACTCTGGTTTTATCTGCTTTTTCTGCCAGAGGTTAAATTACATACAACTTTCTCATTTCATTGCCAGAGGTCAATCTATATCTGTGTGGTCTCATTCCCTCTGCTGCATGTCAGGATGATGACAGGCTCGTGGCAGCCTGGCTGATGCGTTTGTAAAGTGCTCCCTGTGCTGAACATTTGGTGTTCTGGGCTGACCTAGGCTCTTAACACTGAACTTCCCGTATCAATCAGGCCTTTTCTACCCTTATTTTATAAAATTTATAGAGCTGAATAACCTGTTTTATGTTTTCAGTTGCCAGATGCCAGCGTGGAAGCTGAAGAAGAACAGGAGGCCTGGGTGAATGCTCTGCTTGGAAGAATATTTTGGGATTTTTTAGGAGAGAAGTATTGGTCTGATCTAGTGTCAAAGAAGATCCAAATGAAACTTAGCAAAATAAAGGTACCTGATCTGGACACTTACACTCCTTGTGAAGGAAGTGAAACACATAGTCTTTGAGTTTTAAAATAGTACAAGAAAGACTTATTTCACACTTACATGTAAAAGACAGTAAATGTGCTCCAGAATGGCAGTTCAGTTTCTGATGGATCTCAGCCTGTCAACTTTGCTACTTCTGTTTAAAATGAGCTGCAGCTGGATTAGCTATTTGTATCTGTCAAGTTTTTATGTAAAAATTCAAGTATTATTCTATTTACATCAGGGATGAATAGAACTGCATATAAATGAGGAAATCTGCTTTTAAGGTGGAGGACATCAGGGAACCACAACTGTAATGTGTTCCTGTTAACTTCAGATACAAACTACTTGCAGGTGGTCAGAGGGAGCAATAGTTATGGAAAAAGCTCTGTAGGGTGACAGGACACAGCTTCCATCAGCTGCACCATCTCAAGGGTGAAGGGAGGAGTGATGCTTTTGAGTGACTTCTCAGTCTTCCCCTTGCCTTCTGTAACCCTTCTGAACAGCAGCACTTCATCACAGGCCTTCAGCTCCTGATGTTTGAGAGGAATTTGCCTGTTCCTAAAAGCAAAGGAAGTTTTTTGTCTTGCTGAGGAAAGCTCAGGAATTTAGCTGCCAGCACCAGCTGTGAGATAGTGCTGCCTTTGCTTTGGGAAATAACCAGTAGCCTGATTCTGCCTGTCTGCTTCCACAATTGTGACAGCAGGGTACCCAGACATCTCACTGGTAACTTCTTAAGTGTGAGGACTGGGAATGGGGACTGGATGTATTTTTGATGTGTTAAAGCAGTGTCTATTCACAGAGATATGTTTTCTGTCAATTAGAAATACTTAAGTGAATAGATACCTAAATCATGAAGTTGTGCCTCTGTTTTACTAAAACTATGATACAGATTTAAAAGGTAATTTTCTATGAAAGAATTTGTCAAAGATGAAAGAAGCTGAGACACTGATAAAACATCAATGATAAAATGTATGACTGTGGTTAAAATGAAAAGAAGTCTTTGATTTTTATTCACAGTGAAATAGGATTTACACTTCATTCTTGAGCTTTTTACATACTTTGACTAAAAAGCATGCTGGTGGTTTAAGGTCAGCATCTAAACTTCAACATAATTTTAAAAACAAGTTCAGATGTCTAATCTCTCCCTAAAAAGTTTTGAAACTGGCAACTGTGAAATGTTAGAATAGTAAGAAATTTGTGTAATTATATTTATGTTCTTTCAGTGGTCACATTTCAGCTCAGTCCATTTCTTAGGTTTAATGAGCTTTCTTCTCTCAGGAAACTGATGTTTAGTTCCATAATATGTATTTGATTTTTTTATATGCTTTTCTTTTAGCTGCCCTACTTCATGAATGAGCTGACTCTGACTGAGCTTGACATGGGGATAGCAGTGCCCAAGATCCTTCAAGCCTTCAAACCCTCTGTTGATCACAGAGGTAAAAAAAAAACAACCTAAAAAACCTGCTGGTATTGCCTTTGTGTCGTTGATGTGTTTATCTTTTGTATGTTTTAGGTACATGTAATAGGAGCTTTTTCTGAGATACTCAGGGGTCTTTATCTCAGGCTCGGTGTAAATGTAGTGTAAATGTAATTGTGATCATGTCTTTCCACAGGAAATAATTACTGAACTAAACTGAAATTTGCATGCAGCAGAGATGCAGACACTTACCTGATACTGCCCTGGACTGCAGAGGGCAATGCCCATCTCCTTGAGACAGATCTGATTCTGTACCATGGGAGAAAACAAGTTTGGCTCTCCAAGAGAAGCTGCCCTGTTCTGAAAACAGGGATTCAGAAAATATAATTGTAATAACTTGGAAAACAAGGATACAGCGGTGTTGTGAAAATAAACTTAAAAATACAGGATCATTTTATGTCCTTAATATTAAATACAGCTTTTTTAAAAAGCTGGATGACTTTCATACTGCTGCTTTATAAGTTAGAGCTGTTTGTTTTCTATTCCCTCTGGCTTGCATGTGGTCACGTATTTGAGGATACTCGTGTCACTTAAGTAGTCTTGCAAAAAGGAGAAACTTGGAGAAATGCTTTTTAGCTTCAAAAGCATTTGTTCTACATGTTGAGGAGAGCTAGATGCCATCTAAGATAATCAGAGCAGTCTTCAATTTCAAATTGCATCAGAGTTTCTCCACTCAACGTGGAGAAATTTCTAATTGGTCCAAAGGGAAATATTTCCTTGGAAGACTTGGCATATTGTCACCTGACTTTTGCAAGAATACCAGATGCATGGGCTTTAGGAGGAGATTAATAAACTTTAATAATAAAAACTTTGTGCCACTCAAATCGCTGATTGAAAGCATGAGGATAGTAAGTGCTAACCTTTCCCTCATAAAACTGAACAAAACAGACCTTGGGGAAATACTAAAATCCTCTTGGACATACATTAGTTAATGCTGCCTGTTGTATCCAAATGCTATTGCTTGCCCTTATCTACTTGAGACTTGCAACTCTTTGGGGAAAAGCCTTATCTGTAAAACACTGGGTACTTTGCTCTCAACTTTTCCAAAGAATATTTTCCACTGAGCTTTATAAACAAAGCGTGTTTGAAAAGAGCAAACTGTTTGGTTGTCATGAGGAATAAAATCTGCCTTTTTAAGAGAAATAAGAGTTGAATAGATAGAATAAGCTGGAATGCAGTTAGTATTTGGGGAACTAAGGCATATTGCTGCTTCTTGTCTTGTGCTTCCTGTGTGACAGCAGGTTCTCCAAAGTATTTAGGAATCCTCCAGTGTTCTCCATTAAGTGGTTGCAGCATTGGTAGAAGTTTTACTTGGAGTTACAGAATAAAGGAAAGCTTTTTAAAATCATTACATGTATGATGCTTGTGAAGTGTTTTTATTTCTTTTTAATCAAGCATTCTTCTCAGGGTCCTTGCCAGTGTGTTTTCCTTTTCCTTGATTTAAACATTTTTTGAATTCCTTTCTCTGTTCTCATAACTTCATTTGTAACCAAGGACTGTAGTTCTAAGTCGTGAGATGGGATTTAGGAGTCACTGAACACTTGGCTTCAATTAATTGCTGAAACACCAATGAGATCAATTAGTTCCTTCAATTTCTTGTTCAGTTAAACTGTGACAAGCAAACATTTATGGTAGGATTTCTAATCCTTTTAACTTCTCCCATACTGTTGAATGACATGGGAACTCTTAGGGTTTTCAAGAGCTTGCAGTGAGTAATTACTGGAATAACTTGTTGTCTTACTATACTTAAAAGGACATAAACAAGGGGATGATAATTGGAAAAGCTTGTTTTCATGAGAATAAATGTATTTCTTGCTAAGTTGACCTGTGGGTAAACAACTGGTTTATTGGGGAATGTGGGGGAACAAAACCCTAGAGCTTCAGGGCAGTATCCAGAATGAATGGTTCTAAGTTTTTGGGGTTTTTTTGTAAGTGTTTGAGGCAAATACTTGAGGTAGCCTTTTGTGAGGCTTTAAAGTACCATTACTAATTGTGATGGGCTTTGTTTCATCCATACTTTTTTTTTTTTTTACCAGTGCTTGATTACAAAGAAAATACTTTTTTTTTTTATTATATGCCCTCTCTAATTAACTAAATTTGTTAACAGGCGATGTTAGGGAAAAACCTTGTTTCTGTTAATATAGTCCTGCTTGGATGACAGCACATGCTGTGGCTTTTACTGTAATTCTGTCAAGGCTAGGGAACAAGAAAATGGAATAAATTTTACCATCTACCCAATTCTTCACTCCCTTCCCTCCCTTTTTCCCTCTGGAAAAAGTGTATGAACATTTTCTGTTCAGAAGGAATTTTCCCTCTCAGTAATGGCATCCTTTGCTTAATTTGATCTACTGTTAAAATTATATTGATGATTAAATTCTGCTGACTCTTTGATTATCCAAAAAGTCTGTTAAGGTGTTTTCATGTTTTTTATGATCTTACTGATACTTTCCTACTGTAAAGAGAAAAAAATCTTTAAAAGCTTGTGTTTGAGTTCTTGTGTTAGGTTTTAGAAGCATTAGAAAAAAAATGTGCTGGAAAAGAATTGTTTGGCTTAGTAAAGCACCAGCTTGCCTTCATCCTGCTTTCAGCATGTAACCTCACAGGGTGCCAGTGACCAGGCCTTTGGGAGCTGCCTGTATTTCTGTTACCACAAGTGGGTGGGATTATGATAAGGATATGTTTTTGCAGAAAAGGAAACAATGGTTCTTTAACTGATAAAGTGTGACTTTCCTAGAACAATAAAACACAAAGGAGTAGTTACCATTTGTCCTGGTTTCAGTTTTTTTCACCTTTAATTGCTTTCAAATAAGTAAATAAAAGTGGAATGGGCCAGTGGTTAATGTGCCAGGTACTGGTGAGGGAATGTTTTGTGCAGCTGCAATATCTGGAAAAGGAAGATATATGATCTGTGTTCAGTGGCATCTGTTTTTTAACCTCTGGATGACAAACACCTATAGCTTTGGTGCAGGTTGTCACTTAAAAGGCTGAAGCTAATCTTAAAGTATTCCCAAGACAATTCTTCTGAAGATTACAAAAAGCAAATAATTTGCACAGACAGTTGAATTTAACGTAGTACTGCACATCTAGAATTGTCTAAGTAATGATTTTGTTTACACTGAATCATAAAAGAATGCCTGTAACTCAGTTACTGAGGGAACCTTGTGATTGATCTTCAGTACACCACTGGGAAAACAAGAGGCAGCAGGTTGTGGTGTGAGAGAAGCAATATTGCTCTGGGATTTCAAGTTGTGCTTCACTTGGACAGCGTCAGTGATGTAGAGGAGTGTCCCCATTACTGCTTGGCTTGGAGCAATGCTGTAAATAGTTTTGAACTGAATCCCTGGTGGTGCTCTATTTCCTTTATCTCATTTCACATCTCTTAAGCAGTTTAGGTGTGTGTAAATCACAGTATTTTTTTTAGACCATTAGCTGCACTCACCCTTTCAGTGTGGCTTAGATTTGTCTCTGGCTTTCTTCCATGAGCTTAATGTGATCAGAAAGCTTGCTTTGTGGTTGCTCTTCAAGTGACATCTTTTCTGTTGTTTATTTTAGGACTATGGGTTGATTTGGAAATGTCCTACAATGGATCTTTTCTAATGACCCTGGAGACCAAGATGAACTTGACCAAACTTGGTAAAGAGCCGCTTGGGGAAGCGTTTAAGGTTGGCGACATCGGCAGGGAAGGGTAAGGGAAGGCAATGGTGCTTTCATTGTGAAAAATGGGATTTTCCTTGTGTATTCGCAGCTCTGCCTCTGCAGTAGATTGAAAGGAGTTTTGGGGATGTTTCATACAAGTGGGTGTGGAGCGTGGCTTTTCTCTGCAACTTTATTGTTTGGTTACACTATTGATAATAATAAAAGGCTTCTGTGGTTCAACTATCTTTTTTTAAATATATATGTGTGTGTGTATATATATATATGTATTTCAGTTGGATTTTAAAATGTCCTGTGACTAAAATTTAGTTTTGTCTTAGGCTTGATTTGGGGTTTAGCCAGATAAAACTCAAATAGTGGAGATACACACATGCAGAAATAGGCAGGTATAACAGGCTACTGCAGCATGGTACAGCTGCAGCTGGAAACATGGAGTAGTAAACAACGTGGAAGGCAAACAGGCCCTGTTATGTAAATACTTTTTCAAAAGCTTTATTGCACCGTGGGAGTAATCACATCCCTATTTTAGTCTCTATTTTTCCTCATAGCCATCTTCTGTTTGCCTGCTATGCCTGTGTGAAATGCCTTATGTAAATGGACTAATTAGCAGATACCATACAGTAACTTACCTTCTTTACATTTGTGCTTTCCCTCTCATTTTTGCAATGTTTGGATGTCATCCATCTGTCCATTTGTATTAACCTAGAGAGTGGCACCTGTCAAATACCCATCCCTGGATGGATTCACTCCTAGTTTTGGAGTCCATTTTTTTGTGCCATATTCTCTTTGTACTTAGGAAATCTGCAGGCCCTGTACAGTAGGTGGCCTCTGGTTTAATGTACAACCACTGCTTACAAATGAAGGAAAGAGTCTCTAAATCTGGCCATTTGTTTAGCTATGAACAGAACAGTATGGTCTTTGACAATTAAAATACTAGATGCTTTGTATACTCATGTCGTAGCTCTGACCATTTATTCTGAGATATCTAGAAGTAATACTTACAGCAGCACTATATTTCAGTGAAGTCATGCCAAGGAAACAAATGTGAAAAAAACTATTGGCTGAATGATCTCATACACTGGTAAAAATTCAGAGGATTTAAAATCGACCTAGATTCTCGTTGTCACTGCTTGAAATAAATATTTCTGAATTTACATCACTATAACTGGTAGGTGTGAATTTTTCAAAATCCCTTTAATCCTGCCTTCCCAAAAAGTGGGGGATAGAGAAGGAAATGTCTATACAAATCCAATTCTTGCTTTTCTTCCCCACCCCTTCAGGATTTTCTTTGTGTATTTTCATATCTGTTCAGTGCAGGAACAGCCTCAGAAATAATTAGTGAACACTGTGATTCATATATAAAAATCAGGTTGTTGCTGGCTGAGCAATAGGCCCCAGCAAGGCAGATTTAAGTGCCTGTAGCCAAGCAACCAATTACTTGAAAGTATCAGCATTAACTGCATTGCTCCCTGCACAGGGCTGGGATGTTTCAAAGCTCAGGGCCAGGTAGCAGCTTTACATAAAGAGCAGTCTAATGTATTCTAGTTGGATGAGGGGTTTTTTGTTATTTGTTTGGTTTTTTTCCTTGAACAAAATGGCTATTAAATAAATTAAGGAAAAGTATATAACAGTTTGATTCTCATCTATGCCTTCCAATGTGTTAGTTAATTTTAATACTACTGGCTTTTTAAAATTGTCAGTTGACAATTGCAATGACAAATCAAATTACTCTGCATGTGTTTGCATCCATGGTCACGTTGTCAGTAAGTGATGAGTGTTGGTTGCTGAGCTCATTTCTGGCCCTTAGGAGCTCAGAACAAACCATCTCTTTAGATGCAGTAACCACAGAGTGGTGTGAGAAAGGCACCTACTCATCCAGAGAGAGGAGGGGGGAAACAGCTCCGGGTTTAACTGTCTGTGGCTGTTGTCAGTGTAAAGCAAGACAAATGGGTCACTGTTGCACTTGCTGTTTGAAATAGAAGTGAAGTGTGCTGAGACACAGTCTGGTAATGCTGTCTTGCACGCCCTCTCAGGAAAATGCTGCTCTCAGAAAGGGTAGGAAATTATTTAATTGCCAATTTTATAAAAGTAATACATTACAGATTCTGCTAAACAGATGAGGCAAAAGCAGGCAGGTTAACTCAAAACTACTGCAGCTTCTTTTGGCTTTGTTGAACCACATAGAAACAAACTGACAAATGGCAATTCATAAAATATTGTGCAATCTTTACAGGAACAATACAGTAGCTCCAAAGTGATTTTTTTCTTCCAATGTCCAAGGTCCATTGTATACACAGCTCCCCTGAAATCTCACTCAAGTGTATTTATTGTTGCTTTGTTTAATGCGAGGAAATCATGTGGTCTGAGCCACTTGGTGCTTGTGAGGCACTTCAGAGGACCCCTTCAACTAGGAAATAAAACACCTTCTTGTAAGAAGGTGACACCTTTGAAAGACCTGAGAATGCCCTGAGCAGGCTTGGAGCTGGATGCTACAACGTGAACAGGAAAGAGACATGAGGTCACACCCTGATGGAAAATGTGCAATTTGAATCTGACCTAAAAATGTGAATTTCTGTGAGGAACAGCTCCAGCCTTGCTATTTGGGGCAGTGACAGGCACCACCCACCACCCCCACATCCTCGGGGAGGTGGCTCAGTTTGGTTTGCTCCTTCCCTCCTCTGCAGGTACAAAATGCTGCTTTGGATAGGAAAAGGTTTGCAGTTCTGATTCCATAGACTGGATAGGAAATGCTTCAGTGTGGACAGGTCCTGGGATTAATGCTCCAGTGGGGAAGGAGTCTTGTGCCTTGTGAGCTGCACCTGAACTGTCCCTTACATTAGGACTTCATGCAGCATCCACCAGTTTGTTCTGTGTGCAGTGTAACAGGCAGTGGCCTCAGTCCGTGCCCGGTGTGAGGTTATTAATGCTTCAAATGCATTTCCAAGAACACACACACACACACAAAGAAAGAAGACACAGATATAAAGTGTATTCTGAACATGCTGTAGAGTATTATATTCATGGGTATAGTCCCTAGGGCTAAAGCCATATGCTTTTGAAGCCTGTGTTGTGTAACTGTTTCAAGTTATTGCTTTCAGTAGAGATCTGTTAATTCTGAAGTGTATCCACTGTATCCTACTCTCATTTAAATCCGTTTAAAAGATTTAAAATTTTTCTTGTGATTATGTGCATAAAATCTTCCACAGTTTAAGTCTGGGAATTAGTTACTACTGTGGGGTATTTTGTATCCAAAGGGCAACACTTGTTTATTACTTCACTTTTTTCCCCACGACATTCAAACAAAATGGTTTATCCAATCCTAATTCCGCTCAACTCATGGAAAACCATGAGCAGCAACAGAGATGCTTCCAAATGTATTTTGAATAATCTCCACATTTGATTTGAATATATAGAACAGCCACCCCTATGCCTGCCTCTTTCATGAAGGATTATGTTCCACTGGGGAAAACAGATTTCTGTTTTGAAAGCTGGTTCTGCCAGAGTTTTGGTTTTGTTCTTTTAGATAGCATTTATAAGAGAGGGGAGGGGAAGATCAGAAACCTGTCATGTCAGCCAAAGCTGTACAGGATGAATAGCTATTTAAGGATATTATATTTGACCTGGAAATTGCATTGTTTCAGTTTCAGGCCAAGGGCGTATTGTCTTGCAGACAGCGATGAGGAATCCTCCAGCGCCGGCTCCTCGGAGGAAGATGATGCTCCTGAGCTGGCAGGAGAGAAGCAGGTGACTGCAGGAGGAGAAGGGTGAGCTGTTTAATCCTTCCCTGCCCCCACACCTGATAGCTGGTGCCAGTGCTGTGATGCTCGTTGTCCCCCAGAACGGCAGAGTGTGAATCTGTCCAAGCAGTGAAGGAACCCCAGTGGCCCGTTCCCAGGGCAGCAGGGGAGCCCTGCTCACCCCAGCCCTGCAGGGACTGCTCCCAGCTGCCCTGGGCACCTCCCAGTCCCTTCTCTGCTGGATTGTTGGGAGGCCAGAGAAGCTCTGGGGACCTTCCCCAGCGTGTCCTGCCTGGTGGCAGAGCCAAGAACAGGATCTTGTGTGGAAACCTGAAACCCTTTCCATGCAGTGTTACCCCTGTGCTGATCCTGCCAATCCCTTATTTCCAGTGTTCCATTTCCTTTTCTTTAAGAAAACAACTGTTTCTCGAACCTGTTTGTCTTGCTCAGTTTTGTGGTTTTGGTTGTTTTTTTTTTCCCTTGAGGACTTTGTGTGTCTGGGTTGTGCAATACTGCCCTCTGATGCTGCAGATGGATTTCAGAGAAAATTTCCCAACATCAGTGATGCCACAGTCGTTCCTTGTTTTGGCTGCGGCTCTGATTTTTTGCTTTCTGCATCTGATTGCAGTCATGCCATGCAATGAGAAAGCTGAATGTCTGAGCCCAGAATGTCTGAGCCAATCACAATGTTTTCTATGTCTGAACATATCTAGGTGATTTTTACAGTGAATATACCAGAAGACTCATGACTTAATCAAAATGTCCCAGAGAATTTTAGTATTTTACTCCTGAACACATTTGAAAAGAACACATTTGAAAATTGTGTGAAGAATTGTTTGAATTACTGCAATTGATGCATTTCATATCTTCTTGAAATTCATAGATCATATAAAGAACTCTTTATCAAGAGGACAAAGAGGGAGAATGAAGAATCTTAATGTAAAATACTGAAAAAAAAATTCTTATACCTAATAAAAATCTGCATTACTACCACTATAGAATCTGATGGAAGAATAACTTCTTTCTCTGGGTAAAGATACAGCTAGTATAAAATCTCAAAGTTGAAATTTATTTACCCTTTTTATATCAGTTGAACAGGTTTTTGTCTTAGGTTGTGCTAAGGACAAAACTGTAAAAGTTTGAGTAGGAATAATTTTTATTTTTTTCCCTGGATAGGAAAATGTCATTTCCTTAGGAGGGTTATCTCTGCTGTGTAACACCAAGAGCCACAATTAGACATGATATATTGTGTGTGGAAAATACCAAATGTGCTATTTTTGGAGTGTGTATTTCCAACGTGAGATAGGGGTAAGAAAAGACATATTCAGCCCTTAAAGCATCTGTTTCAAAAGCCAGGAATGCTGTCTGACACAATTGCCAGGAAAAACCCACTTTCTGCAGACACAGTTAACCATTTTTGGAATATCATTCCACCTACTGCCAAAACTATTTTCCTTTCTTTTTCAGTGTCCTTATACTCATAAATGCTACAGTACCTTAAAATTAAACCATTTTTGTTCAGCCCACACAGTTAAATAATTAGACACAATGGTTGGGCCTTCTATGCTGATGATTTGTGCACATCTTGGTGCATCAGTGTCTCAACGGTTTTTTTGGAATGGTAGTAGACAAGTTGTCACTTCTCATGCCAGCTTTCTGGCGTAAATGATCTAAATGTATTTGCAGTTTTAAAGAATGTTCTGTTTCCAATGCCATCTGGGAAGGAGTGCTCAGACTGAACAGAGTTTGTGCCAGACACTTGGAGCTGACAGAGTACAGCTGCAGGGTGCAGGCACTAGGATGTACTGCTTGGCCATGTATCTGTTCAGAATTTTTATATCAAAAACTTCAATGATTTAATAGAAAATCCATGAATATCTTAGCAAATAGGTTTAAGAAAATGATCTTGATGTCCTTTTCCTGTTCTCTATCTAAAGGTATGTTGGAGGACATCGGACAAGTAAAATCATGAGAATTGTGGATAAAATTACAAAGTCAAAATACTTTCAGAAGGCAACAGAGACTGAGTTTATTAAGAAGAAAATTGAAGAGGTCTCCAATACTCCATTGCTGCTAACAGTTGAAGTACAGGAGTGCAGAGGAACACTAGTGATTAACATTCCACCTCCACCCACTGACAGAATATGGTAAGAGGAGCTCAAAGTAGAGCTGGGCAGTGTTTCAGGTGTGCTACATGAGGGGTTGAAGCGAAGAAAAAAGGTAAAGCCTGGCTCAAGGGGGTTCTGGGCAAGGTGCAGTACAAATTAATTGTAACTGAAATTAGGAACTGTTATTAAGAGAAAATTGTTACAGGTTTAAATATTTACTTTGTTGGGGGGTGTGTAATAAATCCTGCTCTGTGTTCTCTCCCAAGGTACGGCTTCCGAAGGCCTCCCTACCTGGAGTTAAAAGCGCGGCCAAAACTTGGGGAGAGAGAAGTGACTCTGGTTCATGTAACGGACTGGATAGCAAGGAAACTGGAACAGGAGTTCCAGGTGTGTTTCCTTTACGTTCTCCTTTCAGTGATGATAGTTTTGGTCATGTAAAGGGGTGGGGTGTTTAATTTTTGTATGTCCCCTATTTCATTTATAACTAGTCATGTCCTCCACTGCTCCCAACCTGTGGGATGGATGTTGAGAACTCAGCTGAAACTGACTGCTGGGATGGTCTTAAGAGTCATGTGTAGACCTGGGTGGAAATCTGTTTTAGAGATGAAAATTACATCTCTTTGAAATAGGTACCATGGTAAAAGGTGTAGTACTCAAAAAAGAACATGATCCTACATGTTCTTAGGTGATGGGGGCCAAACTGTTGCCTAAAATTAAGAACAGATAGGGCACTACTTCCCTTACTGCTTCCTTTAAAGTAATTTCTAAAAAAATCACGTTGATCATAGTGCAAAAAGGAAGAAGCCTCCTCCAAATACATGTAGGACAGGAACAGTGGCCAGCTTGATCCTGGACCCCAGCCTATACAATCAACCAGAAATCAAAACCAATTATTTTACTAAAAGTGCATTTTGAAAGTATATGGATGGATTAGAGCTGAGAAAGCAGTTAGGAAAAGTTGGTGATGTTTCCTGTAGTGCCATTTTAATTGAATGAAATATTCAGAGATATTCATATTTCTGAGTTTCATTTACAACTGCAACACAATCAAGTGGTTTCAGTTAATGGTCACTGCACTGACTGAAATAATGCTTAGCTTGAGAACATTTTCTCTGTAAATGTGTTGCATTTTTAAACTAAAATTGGAAAACTAAGGTTTCAAGTGATATATGTAACTTCATTTCATTGTATCTTTTTCCCAGAAAATCTTTGTCATGCCAAACATGGATGATGTCTATATTCCTTTAATGCACTCAGCCATGGATCCCCGCTCCTCCACGTGCCCTCCTCAAGATCTGAGCACGGAGGCCTCTGATCAACCATGACATGTGAAAACTCTTGCAGTTTACAGTATTATAAAAGTTACTCTCATGGTTTTATAAACTGTGCTGTAGTTCTCATCCTTAACTTGTGCCACTCTCCCCCCTCCCAAGGACTGCCTGTCCCTGTTCCTGTGTGCTCACTTGCCTGGTTATTGTTCCCGTGTACTTCAGCTCCATGAAGTTCCATTCCATTAAGCCGTTGATTTATTTTTGTACTGGCTGCCATCAGGATTTTAACTGGGAGGCTGAGGTGACCTGTTCTTTGTGGGGAGGGAGGAGGAACTCAAATGTAACAGATCAAGGAGCTTGTTGATGCACCTTTTGTTTAGCTTGTTTTCATGCTATGTTAATGTGCATTAAAGCATTGAAAAGTTGTTTGGCAGCAAAGGAACTGCGTGCCAAATGGAAAAAATCCTAAATAAGGAATGAATTTATAAAACTGGAAGAATATTTTTCTTTCTCAGGCAGTTGGAGGTGTAGAATGAACTGTTTTATGTTCTTTCACTTCTGCAGTCAATAGCTTGTGTCAAGCAATCAAAATATGAAATGCTTTCAGGATAAAAGAATGTAAATTGGATGTATAGGTAATATTGTGATTCAGTGTGCTGTATACACATTACTTTTTTTCATACAGAACGTGTCATTTTTTTGGGGAAGCAATTAGCCATAAAACAACACAACTATCAGTGAAGGTGGGACTGTCAGATTATTGTAAATGAAGAAAAAAGTTGGTAAAGCCATGAGACCAAACCATAGCAAGCCGCCTTATAGTGAGGTACAATCACCTTGGTTCCTGATTAATTCTGAATGTTTATAGAGACATGAGCACACACACCAAGTGTCAACACTGCACATCTCCAGGAGTAGTGACCTAACTGTGCATAGAGCCTCTTGCTGTGATGAAACACCGAGTTCTTGCTGACAGGAATTTGTTGCTGTGAGTCTTTTTCATTGCACTGTGTTTATAGCCAAAGCATGGGCCCAGATCCTCAGTTACAGCACCTGGTGCTTCTGGAACCAGCTGTGCCTGACAGATTTTGACCCCCATGCATTGGTTTCTTGGCCTTTGTGGCATAGAAATTCAAGCATTGCAGTTGTTTGAGCTGATTATGATTAAAGACTTTCTGCTAATTAGTGGCCAAAACTAAAGGGGAAGGGGGAACTGCCTTTTATTTGTCAGATGTAATGAATCAAGGCTAAATGTATGCAGTAAATTCAAGGTTTGAACACTACATATCCACTCCTTAACACGTAATATTTTTCTGATACTCAGTGTTGCCAACTGTTCATGGATGTCAGAAACTGTTTTAGTTTACAAAGGTGAGTTTTGGCTCTCCTTTTATAACATGATTTTCTTTTTTTTTCCAAGTAATTTTTTAAGAAATTTTTTGTACGTTGTGTTGTCACATTTGATGTAAATCAAAACTTCCATGTATAACTTGATGATTTACCATCTCTAAATGAAACTATTATATTGAAGGTTTTTTAAACAGCACCTTGCCTGAAACAAAAGAAAACTAGCATTTAATATATTTAAAATTAATTCTATATTTGAACACCTATTTTGGTTACCTTTAATTGAAATATTAGTAGTTATATTTGTTACCTGAACTCCTCCTTGACCATTCCAGGCTGTGTATATTCTGGGGTTTGCTGATTCTGTAGGCATTATTTGCCTTTCATGAAGTCTGCATGTCTTGTACGCAGGTCTTTTATATGAGTTAATTTCTATGTGCAATAACTGAAGTCAAAGGACTAGATGCACTAATGTGTAAACAGATTTAGACTTATTACACAAGATTGTCATATTGCACTTCATGAACTGTGGGTAACTACAATCTGCTTGCTTTGTTTTATTAAATAAATTTATCCCATGTCAAACACTTCAGTAAATTTTATTTCTACAGCACTTAGCCACTCTCTAGTGCAAGTTGTTTTTAAAACCTCATTAGAAAGGCAGCTTCCTAATATGAGTGTGCCCTATGGTTTGCACACTTTTATATACACGTACCTGCTGGTTGTGGCATGAGTTTCAGGGTTAACTAGTGCTGAGCTCTAAAAGGAAAAGCTAAATTTAATTTTACTGTCACGAACCTGAGTTTTACCACAGCAAGTTAGTATTCATATGAGGAATATGCTTTAAGAGCATGTCTGCCTATCTGGTAAAACTGTGAAAAATTACCAGGAGTTACAGAACAGAGCTGACAAAACATTCACTTCTGCCACCTTTCAGAGCCTCTGGGAGCTTAATTATCCCTTAGTCTAGTCAGACTGTCTGTCCTATTCCTGTATGATTACAGATCTTTTGTATTAACAGAAAATGCTCAAACACTTGCCGGTATTAACAAAAAATAAAGAGCGGCCCTTTAAAAGGCTGCAGCTTAGCCAGGGCAGTCTTTTGTTTTGCACCACGTCCAGGGGTGACCACCAGCCCTGGATGCATTTCTCCCGCCTCCCAGCCGATTCATCCAGCTGCTCCACCTCCTGCAACAGCCAGGCAGGAATGCCACGACTTCTGTTCCTTTCTTCAAAGCCCTTTTTTACAACTGAACCCTTAACTACTAAAGGAGAACTCCAGCCATCACCTCGGCTGGGTTCGGTTCCATCGCACTGAACCGGGGTGAAGGACCCGGCTCTGCTTCGGCGCTGGCACCGCCCTCCGGCCGGGCTCGCCTTGCAGGAAGGGAAGGCAGCGGCATCCGCACCCGCAGCGGTGGCCCCGCGAGGGTGACACGCACTCGCCAACAAATGTCACTTGTTTTTAAAAGCGCCGCCCGGGTCGCGCCGAGCAGCGCCAGTTATGAACAAGCTTTGCTGTAGCACCGCTGCTTGGCCGACGGCGCCAGGCGGGCACCGCCGGGTCAAAGGCAGTGCGGGCTCGCGCAAAGAACCAGTCAGACACGTTCTGGGTGAAACAAACTTTATTTACGAGCTTATTTACCGCCGCTCCCTGCCGCCGGTCGTCACACGGGCCCTGCAGAACACCAAGAGAAAAGGGGGGGTTATTGATGCGGTACACCCCGGCCGCCCCGCAGGGTGGACGCAGCCGGGGCGCTCAGCAGTAGTTTTGCTTCATGCATGTCAGCAGTCTAACACGTGTCAAAAGACATCACCGCGGCCCGGCCTCACCGCCCGCCCGCTCCACTCCATGTCCACCATCCCGCTCACCTTGCTGGCCACGCCGAAAGAAAGACCCAGAATTCGCCGCGCTCTAATTTATAGCATGTTAGCCCCGCCCTCCTCCTCTCGCCCAATAGAAATGGAATTTAGGAGCATGCGCTGATCCCAGTGCGGTTGCGCGCGAGGGTGGGCGGGGCCGTGTGAGGGCAGCGGGCGGGGCGGGGCGGTGTGAGGGCAGCGGGCGGGGCGGGGCGGGGCCGTGTGAGGGCAGTGGGCGGGGCGGGGCGGGGCGGGGCGGGGCCGTGTGAGGGCAGTGGGCGGGGCGGTGCAGGGAGGTCAGGCTGAAGGTCTGAGGGAGCTTGGTGGTCTCATGTCGCTGCCCGCCGTATGGGGCAGCTTTTTGCCTTTTCGGGAACAGTAGTATTCTTTCTAGTTTGGTCTAGCGCTTTGTTGCTGTGAAGAAACAGGGCTCAGTATTAAAAATATAAAAGCTCAGGCCCTGGTCAGATCTGCCCCGGCAGAGCAGGTGCTGAGGTGTTTCCTGAGGGAAGCAGCAGGGAGCTGAGGGCGCTCACCAGCACTCGGCTCCCCTCCTACCTCAACCGGTTTTAGATTTTTTTTTCTATCTCCTGTGAGGCCGTGGCCATATTTCACTCGTGTGAAATAAATCTAGTTTGACTCTGGCACACTACAGCGTTTATACAGCAACTGATAAATTCCTGCTGTAATGTAGCAGGGTCCTACTGCCACGGCACATAATGCGTTTAGGGGTTTGCTTGTTCTCACATGGCACAAATTCTTAAAAGTCAAGGCCGCCATAAAGAAACGTATCAGAGAACTGGAATCATAGTGTGGTTTGTAGCTCCAGCATATTTTTATGTATTCAGACTTACAGGTGAGGTCGTCATTCAGACAAAACTCTGAGGATAGTTGGGGTGTCCTGTGCAGGAGTTGAACTTGATGATCCTCGGTCCCTTCCAGGTCAGGATATTCTGTGATTCTGGGTGATTGTTACATTTCCTGGCCGCCATCAAAGGCACGCTCGCTATGGGAGCTGGTGTGTTCGTATGGCATGCCCAGAACTCCATGTGCTTTGCAGCTCCATTAGTGATATCACTGTTAAAAAGCAAACAATATGTACAAGGACAAAGTGGCTTTGTTATATAAATAGGTGGCTGAACACTGGGCCTTTGCCAGGCACTCTAAGTTTACTCTCTTCTGTTTAAAGCTTCTACCATTTGGTTCAATACTTTTTGTGTTTATTTTTATCTGTTCAGAGAAGCCTGAACCTGGGTTTTTTTGGTTCAAAGGGGCGTGTTGGGGCTTTTTTTTGCATTTATTTAAGGCCTTGCAAGGCACAGGGTTAACAGTGAGTTTGTCAAAGGCAGGAACTATGCCAAATCCATTTGGCATGATCTGTTCTGAGAGTACAAAATCAGCACGAAAACAAGAATTCCAGAGTCATCAAGGTTGGAAGAGACCTTTAAGATCATCAAGTCCAGCCGTCCACCCAGCACTGCCACTGTAGCCCCCAAACCATTAAATATCACTCAGTGCCACATCAAGATGCCTTAAACGCCTCCAGCGATGGTGATTCCACCACCTCCCTTAGGTAGCCCCTTCCAACGCCTGACCACCCAATTATTCCGGGCCGGGTGATGCCGGGGGAGGGAGGCGACTGACTGGCGCTGCCTGAATTTAGGTATTTTTTTATAAAAACAAAGCAGCAGTAGCCAGCTGCCACCACACCCCGCGGCTCCCCCAGGGGCTGCCAGCCGAGCCCTGGAGCAGGCGGCGGGTCAGTCGGAGCTCACACGAACGGAGAGGCTCCGGCAGCAGCGCTGAGCATCTCCGGCTGCGGCCCGGGCGCTCCCGGAGCGCGGTCCCCGGCGCGGCCCGTCCGCCGCGGGTGACGTGCGTGTCCCGGCCGGGCGGGCCCTGAGCCCGCCCCGCCCGCCGCGGGGAGCGCCGGACGCGCCGCTCCGGAGGCAGCGCCGTGCGGGGGGAGCGGCCCCGCGGTGCAGCTATGGAGCCGCTCCGCCGCCTCCTCCTCAGCCTGGCCGCGCTGCTGCTGCTCCCGCCGAGGCTCGCGGTAAGCCCGGGCCCGCTGGGCTGGGGAAGGGCAGGGACAGCCGGAGCACGGGGAGGGCCGCGGGAGGGGAGCTGGGGGGGCTCCCACCGGGCTTAGGGAAGGTTTGCCCGCAGCCCGCCGGTATCCCCAGAGCCAACACACCTCCCGTCTGCTGTCGCTAATGCCGTGTGCCCCTGTGTGTGCAGGCGGGGGGCTGCAGCCCTACAGCCTGACCCAGCCCAACAGCCGTGTACCTGCAGCTGTGCCCCACCTGGCATGTAACCTGGACGTGTGTATCATAATCCTCGCAATATAAAAATACAGTTAATTTCCCACGAGGCAGTTCTAAAAAGTAGCACGGAGAAACTTTTGAAACAGTAGTACAAAGAAACTTTTGTCAACTGAAACTATGTAGATGGGTCGGGAACCAGTGAGACACGCTAGAAGATCTGCTCTGTCCCTTAATAAGTGAGGGGATTTGTTTTTTTCTGGAAAAAAACCCACACATTGTATATGTACTGATAACCAAATTCATGTGACTGGTTATATACAGAGGATGTATAGCTCTATACTGTCATGGCATTTTGATCATTCTTTTTTCAGAGCAAATGCAGCAATGTGCATTAATGTACATGTGGTTGGTTGGGATCCAAACCCACAGTTTTAAATTCAAAGGTGAAAGACAAAGTGCACGAGTCACTGCCCTACAAAAACCTCTTAAGAAATAACCAGGTTGGTTATAATAGGTGGAGCAATAAAAGTTCATGGAATAGGGAAACTGGTGCAAAGCAGATGGAATGCTGAGCAGATTATTTTTACAGAGGTAATAATTTGAAACAGTGTACTTTACAGTGGGTGCTGTCTGCTGTGTGTGTACTGAGATGGATAGCTAATTTCAAAAATTCACTTCTGAAAGGTGCACTTGTTTGCAGGTTCTCCAGATCAGGAGACAATGAAAAGGCCAGCTGGCATTCACTGTTTACATTATAGTCAGGCGTAGCACAAGAAAGCTTTAGGTTATGTTCTTTGATAGATTGTTCATTGTTACCTGAAAAAGCTGCTGTGATATATGGGGTTCTAGTTCAAGTTAAGCAAAGCCGAAGGCTTTGTTTTTTACCTGGGATCTAATAGCTCCACTCCCCTTCTTTAGAAGTAAAGTAAACACATTAGTAGTTAAGCTGGTAACATACCTAGTCTTATTGCTTCATTAGGAAACTGCAAAAATTAAATGCGGGCGGTCAACAAAAATTACTTTGCAATCTTTATTGTAAAGTGCTAATGTGTTTGTCTTAGACTGGACTGCAAGGCTGGACTGAGGTCTTTTCATGGTCCTCACAGATTTGGGTTTCAGATTTTGCAAGGAAAATACTGATTTGCAGCTCACTGGGTTTTAAAAATAGTCCTGAATAAGAACATTACGAAATATTTTAAAATACCTAAAATATTTTTTAAATCAACAGATTGTTACTAAATTTTATATAATTTTACTTTCATAGTCACAAAAAACTTGACTCATGTCCTGGTAAAATTCAGCCCATTTTCTAGATTTCCCTCTTTCCGTGGTTTCCCTTCCCTGCCATCTCACCTCAGATCAGTGTCTAAGTTCTCCATTTCTGTTTCTTTTCTGACTCTTACCCTGGTTTTTTTGCTCTGCCAGCTATAGATCCTCACCATGATTTCCAAGTTGAAATCTATTCTGTACTTCTGTCACTTTTCAGAACTAGTTTTCATTTATGTGAACTTAGTCCCAGTCATCTCACCTGTGAATAACCCATTTAACTGTGGAGGCTTATTTAAAACTATTCATGTCACTTGAATAATAAACTCCCCTGAGAAAGACTGGCATACAATTTTAGTGTTGAGGTTAACTTGAAAACACGAGGTTGCCTAAAGATTTTGCAGGTTGTTTTTTTCTGTAGATTTCTTCTAAGAGTAGTGGTGGTGATCTGCTGTTCTGTAACTTCTTTGGCTGATACACTCTTTGCTACCTAATATCCCACCTCTACAACTGTTTTTTCGTTTCTGTAAGTTCATAAAGGTCTTAATTTCCTGACTGTTTTTTACAGACAGGAAAAATGCTGTTTCTTGCTATTTGGGTGACATAGTTTATAGCTCTTGGAACTGCCCTCCAATGGATGGGAGCACATTAAAAAGGGTGAAATCTCAGATAAAGCAATGAGAAATGCAGTAGAACTGTCAGTAAATTACAGTTCCCATCAACATTACACAGTAATGATATACAGCTCTCTTTAGAGTGAAAAATCCCTTGTTTTTATAAGCCCTGGGATGTTCCATACTGTGCTTGTTTCTCTTTTAACATGGAGTCGGTGCAACTGAAAAATGCCAACCTCCCTGGGATTAAAGTGGCATTTGGAACATGGGTCTGTCCCCTCCTGCAGCGGTGGGAGGGGTTTCAGTGCTGGGTTACACTGTGTGGGCAGCACCTGACATGGAAAATCCCCGGCCTCAGCCAGGTGTTGTTTCTTCTGGTGTGTTCTTTATCTCAGTGTGAGGTGTTTGGCCAAGGAACTGATAGGTGTGAAAACACGTGTGAGACAGCAGAAGGTTTACAGAGGACATGTTCAAGCACTGAGTTAATCAACACATTTTCTATTTGAGTTGCAGATCTCCTTGGTTGCTCAAAAAAATAGTTTAAAAGGGTTTAGAGTTTTTTTTGGTGAGGGAGGGAAATGTAAATTTGTCTCGCACACTAAATTATCATGGACAACTCTGTCCTGGAGTATAAATTCGTGTGTTTATAACTCTGCTGTCACTTGGGTTGTTGGTGTTCTTGTGGCTATTGAAATACATTTGGGTTTTACACAGAGAATCAGATGTGAAAGCTCAGCTGGAAGTTCCTGGTGGAGGTGAGTGCAGGCAGGGAGCAGTTGGAGTGGACCTCCCATACTGCTCAGTTTTTCCATTGCAGGATGAATGGGTGTATGAATGAGAACTCACCGAACTGGGTTACGTGATGGGAAATGGCTAACAATGACATGTTAGAATTCAGCTTAAGATGAAAAGATCTGTAGATTTGATTTTGCTTTCTGAAGAAGATAAAACATTTTTTTTTGTCAGCCCTCTTTCATATCTTAACTTCATTATATACTGGAAAACTCCTCCCAGTGGTTCGCTGAATTTTACAAATATTTTCTTCGTGGCCTGGTTTTATCATGCACAGAGAGTTTTAGCCTGTAGCCTGGCAGTGTAATGAGATAGCTGTCAAAACCAGGGTAATGATTCATAGGCTGTCTGTGATGAATATGCCAAGTGCTTGCAGTGTGTGCTAATGTCTAAAAATATTTTGCTTTGCATCCTTATTGGTTTACCAGCTGTGGTTCCAGTAGCATAAATTATGGTATAAGCTTTTTGTTATTGTGAGGATAGTGTCTGGTGCTGTCAATGCTGAACGTGGTTTTTAGTAGTTTTTGAGTAAAATGCAAATGTGTATGAGGCTAAGTATGGAGTGAGGAATATCGGAGTTTTTTTCCTTGAGTGACAATTTGTATTTTGTCAACATTTTTGTTTGGTAAGCCAGGCATTATCACAGAAATTAGAGGGCTGTTATAGTTAGCAAACCATCCATCCTTTATCATCACTGAGCCCAATACGTTAAGTTTGGTGCATATGTATTCCTACTTCAGACTCAGAAAAGAGAAAATTATTTCCCTGCTAAGATGTGGGATTGATTTGTTTACTCATGAGCACACAATTATTTCTATGAAATCAGTAACAGTTCTTGAAATCAGCACACACTGTCACCCATCCGGGGTCACTGGGAAGTGTTTTTCTGTTCTTTATTCATTACTTGAAGAACCTCTAGTGGAATCACCCCCACAGCAAAACACATTTCTGGGTTGCAGTCCTGTAACCTCAAGAAACTCAGTGGCCTGGTTTTCTATCTGCTTTTTCCTCTGACTTCAGTGGGATTCGTACCTACATGGTGACCTTCATTTCAAAAATCGTGGTTTTAAGCAGATGAATTAATAGACAAAATTATTGCTGTGGGGATCTCTTTTCTTCTAACACAATAAAACAAACAAAGGCATTGCTTTGCTAACCCTCAGAAACATTTGAGCTGTTGGGGTGAAAGATGTTATCGCCTGTGACACTGAACTGCACCACACACACCAGACTTGTTCTACAGCTTTCACTGACCTTCCCTTGACTGCCAGGTTCTTCAGAATTGTTTTGAGTCGTTTTGTTACTTAGATTTCTAAAACATTTTATCTAAAGATGTGGTAGATCTAGACTGAGGGGAAGATTCTTATCGGGGACTTAACTAGTATATATAAAGTTAATTTCTTTTTCTATTAAATAATATATTTCTATTCTAGCTTAAAAATGCTGTTTTCTGCTTAGTCACAAATTTTAGGCTGTTATGGATTATTAGCAGTCCCTTTAAAACTTTTGCCAAATTTGAATCCACTGAGAGCTTGAAAATTTGTCTTTTGAATTAAATTATTAAAATTAGTTCTAAAGCCGTCCCCAAGTAATTTCAAAATATTGTAAAGAGTTACCCTTATATTGCTGTTGATGTGGAAGATTGTTGAGTACAGACTGTCAAGGCAGTAGAAGCTCTTACTGAATTCCAAAGAGGGTATGTGTTAAAATAGATGTTGCAGTTTCAGATTAAATTAAAGAAGAACCAAACCAGGTTTTCCTTCCGTCTCATTTTCTTTGTTCACTAAATTAAGTTATTTTTGCTTAGTTGCTTCATCTCCTGACATATTTTTCTCGGAGTCAGTTATCTTCCTAGAAATAAAATTGCAATATGAAATAAAAGTCTCTTAAGAATTTGCATTGCATCACAACAGTTGGGACCTGACCCTTGCAGCGAGGGAGGACAGGCTCTGTGTTAGCAGTTACCATAGAGTCTGTCTCAGGACTGAGATGATGATGTCTTTTTGTGGTGGACAAAGCTCTTACATACTTCACAGAAAAATGAAAACAAATGTGTCTTGTACATACAGATTTTTATGAGTTTTGTAGCTTTTCATTGTGGTACTAATCCCAGGCTTTAATTAATCCATTAATCAGTTAATTACAAAGCTTTGTGTTCAAAATAAAATCTGTTCAATATTTGCAACTTTGATACTTCAGTCTCTAGCCACTGATAAAAGTCCTGAATCAGAAGAGAAACTATTTTTAATTTCTCAGTCTGGGTGAAACACAGAAAGTAATTATTTAAATAATATGTTCAATTTTCTATCTATTGCTTGATGCAATTTGAAAGAATAAAGCCTTGTTTCCATACTATTATACTGACTCCCTGGCCTTCTCCGAGTGACTGCTGTAGATACTGAACAAAATAAATGAGCAATATTGCATAGCAAAATCTACAGAGTCCCTGGGGTTTTTTAAAATTTAGGTTAAATGCCTCACCAGGATCAGTGTGCTACTGAGCTGGGTAATGTCAACTGCATGATATCATGTGCTTTGAAAATGCACTTGAGTGAATGGAAGATTTTTAATAATGGCATTTTTTGTATTTCATCTGTGTTCAAATACAAATTTAGAAGTAAGGGAAGAACTAATGAAATCTGTTCTGTATTCAGTCTTTCCCCCAAAGGAGATGGTATCTTCAACACACAGGGTTGGAGTGACCACATCAATGTGACTTTGATAGCTGAATAGAAGAAAGCCCTTCAGAAGAAGTGAAACTTAAGCACAGAGCTGAGGAGGTGGGGGGAGGGCTTTGAGGAGAACATGAGCAAAGCCGAGTGTTCTACACGGAACCAACGCACGCGTGTGGCAGGACGGCCCTGGCAGAGGAATCCCAGCGTCCCCGTGCTGCTTTCACTGCCAGGGAAACTCCTCGGACAGGGAGCACGACTGGGCCCAGAGCAGTGGTTCCCTGGCTGGGGAGACCGAATGGCTCTTCCAGGGCACTGTTCCCGTGGTGTCTGTGAATGCCGCAAGCCCTTCCCATCCCAGGGAAGTTCACATGTCCCTGTTAACCGTGCCAGACCCCATGGGATGGTAGCTTTCCCCTCCCACACCAAGGGTCCCTCACTGAAAAGCTTAGAAAAAGCTGTTGGGATTTCATGGTCTTGGTCATATCTGAGAATTCTCTGAGAGCTATCTGGAACTGTTTAGGCAACAGTCAGGTGTTCATTTGGTTTTCCACTGAAACTTGCACTAACACTTCTTCAGCTTTGGTTTTGTTTCTCTGTTGTTCAGCTTGTGACTGGAGGGAAGTACAGAAAAGTTTTCCTGCTCTGAGTGCAGTGTGCAGAGGAATCCTTTGTATGCTTCTACTTTATTTGGTCCCAAGTCCTAGGAACTTGCTGAAAAGGCAATAATCTGTAAGACAATACTGGTTACTGATGTTTTGATCAGAGTTTCAGAGCTCACATTGAATTCTTTAATTTCTGTATCCTTGATACCACAATAAATAGATATTCAAATGTTAAATATAAAAGTGTTAAATCTACAATCTACAACAAGTACTGTTCTATACACTATGTATTCCTGATATGTGATACCCAACCATACTCATTGTGGTTATTTTACAGGCAAATTTTTAGTGAAAATGTTACATGTGTTTATTTCTTACTTGGAAGACAGGAAAAGAACATGGTTTATGAAAAATATACTGATTCTGTAAGATAAGAAGATAAAAGATAAGACTTGCACAGAGAATAAGAAGTAGCCTAGAAAAACAATCTTAAGTCTAAGTATATGCAGACGATGTGGTGGATTTGCTGTATGTTTTATTTTAGTTGCAACTAAACTTCAGCACTAGACACACATTCTGGGTGTCAAATTCCCACCTGCATTTTAAAAGAACTTGAATAGTTTTGATTTCCTGTCCTTAACAGTTGTATTTTCTTGCACAACTGTCTCTGTTTCACTCTAGGTGCAGTTTCACTGTGTTCACTAAACTGAGCCTCACAGTGAGATGGTTTTCAGCCCTGAAGGGTTGTTATAATGGAGTGTGGGTAATGTCTTCCCCCTCACTGCAGAATCAGTGAATCTGCCTTGTTAAATAATGATTTAAGAAAGACTGGACATGTGATGATTAATCAACTACACCATCCTAAGATGTTTGGGGAATTTGTGTACACAAAGACCTGGGCGACAAAATTTTCATTAATTACTTTGATACAGTGGCTACAATAGTTTAATAAAAGTAATAATACAGATGACTGAGATCACCTAACTTTACAACAGAGTCCCTCTGGTCTTACACCCAATCAGGTTGTGAGGCTTGAAAGGTACTATGAGTTCAGTTCTGATCAGTAACATCTTGAGGTACATTTTTATGGGGCAATGTGAGAGGAATTGTTATACATTGTCCCTGTTGGAACCAACACTGCAAAGTTTAATCTCAGATGTAAATATTTTATCTAAGTGCAGATGGCTGTGCAGCCTGCATAATTTAACAATGTCAGGTAATGAATATTATATGTTAAGATATTTCTCCCATTTTTTCTGGCTTTCCAGCAATTATTTCTGATCTGTGTTTTGTGTATTGTTGACTTGTACTTTCATTTTTTTCTGCACTGTGTGTTTTACAATTGTTTGCTCCAGCCGATTATGGCTGGAAAGAAGCATGTACAATATTTATAGGTGCAACTTGAGTTGGTTAGTTAGTACTGTGTTATATTATCCTTTTGGCTTTGTGTTTTGCCTGAAAGTATAATGCTTTAGTTGGATTGCACTAAAATGTGTAGTCATTCAAAGGAAGTAATTCCTTGTATTTTAATTTGGCAATTAAGTATTCTGCTTTACAGAACATGACCAGTAATTGCTTTTTACAATAAGTCATTGAAGACACTGTTAATTACGTAAAATGAATGCATTTTCATTTTGTGTGGTAGGTTAAGAACTATATTTAACTGTGAAACTTTGAAACATGGCAGGTGTCATGCAGATGAGCAATGCAGATGCAGCCTGCAAATGAAAAGTTACTCGAGCAAAAACTTGAGCCCTAGGAAATGGAAATGGGTCAGTCTTAGGATGTCTGGGATCATCTTTAGGCAGGAAGAGAAGAACAGACATTAAATTAACATGCTTATTCTGCTGTGTGTGATGGAACACCTTAGACAGCCTCACTGTTCCCACAATAATCACAGAGTTCTGAGTCCTCTCAGAACTTGTTTGTGTGATGCCCTTTTAATAAAATTAATTGTTCTGCAAGGGCCAGGCTCAAAAGCTGCTTGGGTTGGAGGAGGGACAGTGGCACCAAACTGCTCCCCAGGGTCAGAATGAACTGGAATGTGAAATGGAGGTTTGAACCCTGCAGCTAGTTGCTTTCTCAGAGATGTCTGTGCATGTGCTCATGCTTATGGGTCACACTCCTTAAACAGAGTTATTTACTCTGTACTGCAGAAAGGCAATATGGGGAGACATGAGGTATAAAACCACAATTAAGAGATTTAACAGTATGGATCTTCTCGACTCTTTAAACTGCATCTATCCTAAATATTTTGCCCTTGCTCAGAGGCAGCTGACAATGCTTGCAGCTCCATCTGTCTCAGCCACAGTAGAATACTGGTCATTGTTCAGTTGTATTTATCCAAGTTCCACCCAGCTGATGTCTCTTCATTTCCAGGGACTGAACCTGGCAGAATATGTTCTGTGTACCTGGGAGGAGAATGGGTTTGACATTGACATATGGGTTATCTGAGTGCTCTGAAATTCCTTACTCCTCATAATTTACTGCATGGTGTTTTGTCAGTGCTTGCCTGGGTCAGCCCTGTCTCTGGTCTCTCCTAACTCTAGTGCAAGAAGAGTTTGATACCAAATTGAAAATGGAGGTGGAGTTTTAACTCCATATCCCAGTCTGTTTCTAGAGGAACTTAGCACAGTAAGATCTGCAGTGCTGACAACAAACTAAACCAAACCAAAAACCAAAGGGGCAAGAAAATGTGCATTTAAAGTCTGTGCATTTAAAAGAAGGGATGTTCTAGCCCGTGTACTGACAGTTATGAGTAATCTCTGTAGTAAATAATCATATTCATCATATGGGTTTTCCTTTTCCAGAGCACCAGCTCAGTAACTGTGCCAGAAACACTGTTGTTTGTTTCAACCCTGGATGGGAGTTTGCATGCTGTCAGCAAGAGGACAGGAGCAATCAAGTGGACTTTAAAAGAAGGTGAGCAGGACATGTCCTGATGCCCTCTACTCAATAGCAGAAATAACAGTCAAATTAATTGGCAATTCCAGCTGTTGTAGGATCTGGTAAATATGGTAAATACTTTCTTTTCTTTTTAAATTTTGCTCTTGTTCCAGAATTAAGCTACAGTGTTTCTAGAGTCATGTTCATCTTCATAATTTCACTTGTATATATTTTCTAGGTTTATGTGAGGATTTTTTTGTTTGTGAGAATTGCATTTGCCTTTTTTTTTCCCCTGGATGTTTAAGCTGTAGTGTATAATTGGTAGGTATCATGTTTTATGGGAATGAGTGCAATATAAGCAAGCATAGAACAGAATAGATGTGTCAGCTTGTGGAACTGATGGGAAAGGGATTGTGTGATTCTGTCTCTGGAATACCCTGCAGTCTCTGGTGCAGTGCATATTGTGCAAACCTTGGGGCTTTTTCTATAACAGATGTTTAGGAACAGCGCAGTTTTTTAAATAAAAGAACTGCACTTGTGTAAAGGAATTTAACATTGTTCAATGACTGGAAGTGATTTTGTAGTTTTAATTACTGAGCAAAGCTAGCTCTGTCTTGATGAAAAATTTAGTATTTGATGCAAATTTTCTTTAGTGAGATTGAGACTGATTATGTATGGCAGAGGTGATAGTAGCACCTTCACTTCTGGAAATAAATTAGAGGGTCAAATGGAAGGAGTCAGTGGCTTCATCATTCTGTCCTCTGTTTTTAAACCTGTCAGTTTAGTAGGTGAGCTGAAGTGGTGGGAAATGGGTTGTGCATATCTGGTGTCTGCAGTACCAACCAGTTGTTCTTTGTGAAGCCGTTTGTGTCTGAAAGCAGATCTATCAGACAAAAAGTTAACTTTTTAAATGAGCAAAGAAGACTTTTGTAGTCTTCTTAGAGTAGAAGGGGCTAAGCCATGTATTTTCTTGAAGGATCTTGGTTTTCTGCCATCTCCTGTTTAAATTTAGACCCCTCTTTTTCCTGAACAGCCCTGCCTAAAAGCAGGTTAATTTAGTCAGAGGTCAGCTTCCTCATTTAGAGTTGCTGTAGGCTAAGAAACACTTGCTGGTCTCTTTGTCATTCCACTGACACAAACATACCCTGCCTAGTCCTAGTCTAGAAGGGTATCACAACTGGCACTGCTTTGCAGCCACACTTAATAAGTGGCAAGAGGTTTTTTGAAGAAGAAATGAACATGGGTGATAGGAAGTATCTTGATCAGTGTGTTGCTCAAGGAACCTCTCTTGTTTAAAAAAATCTTGTTGCAAAACTCTTGTTGGTTCTGTAGAACTGCCAGACTGGATAATCTAGTTTTATGGGACTTCTTGTTTTCTCTCTGCTGCTAACTTCTGCATCTTACGTACCTGGCAAAACACTTGTTGCTCATTAGTTTATTTCTGTGCAGTAGAGCAACACACAAGGGTCAATGAAAGAAAAATTAGTGGTAGGTATCAGTGTTCCAAGAGGGAACAAGGGCCTGTAAATATAAATTGGTGAATTAATTTGTAATGGGAGGGGGTTTATTTATTTTTGCAAATCTGTGTTTGTTGGTAGTCACCCTGTGGGTGGGAGGCCCAACAGACAAAGACAGTGTTCAAAACAAATAAAAGTTCATTCAACTTTCTGTGCTGAATCCCTGGAGAGATCTAATAGTGCAGAATTCATTATTAATATTAGTGCATAAACATAGCAGTTGGGTACACTCTGTCTGTCAGCAGGCTGGTGCTGTTACAGAGATTACCTGGCAGGAAGCTGCCTGCACTGCAAGCAGTGCTCTGGCAGGTGCCATTTTACCCTGATGGCAGCAGATGAGCCATGTGCTGTAGCTCAGGTGCTTTGAGAAGTTGTGGAAGTCACCTGAAGCACTGCAGTGGCACTCACCAGGAAGGGAACATTTTATTACTGCACTTGAGCAGCAAAGTATTTAACAAAGGGCAATTCAGGTACATTTTATTTTCATTAGGGGAAAAAAACCAAGGCCGTGTTCATTATCAGGCAGTGCTTAAACAAACATGAATATCTTGCCATGTGTGGCTTGTTTTAATTTAGCACTGAAGCTTATCTTAGGTGTGTGGAGTAAATGAGCCAATGATTATCACCACAATAACATGTTTGGGTTTCCTGCCTTCATGGAGTGCTGGCAAGAAAGGCAGTCAGAATACTTGTGCTGCCCATAAAGCAGGCAAAAATAGGTCAGTTAGAAGTAGGACTTTTCCACTGTCAGAAATAACCTGTGCCCCTGCAGTTACGTGATGAAACTGTGGACTTACTTGTTGAGGGTGCTTAAAATCTTCATTTCCTGTTGGTTTCAATGGGTCCTGCTCTCTGGCAGCTCTCAGGATTTTTCAGTGAGCAGGTAGCTGATGCTGCTCCTTTCCTGGGCCTTGGAAAGCTGGCAAATGATTGGAAAGTTTAGAGAAAAACCCATATTCCTCCTCCCCTGCGAGTTCTGAGAGGCACCTTAGCTTGTGCTGTGACCCCACACAAACTGGTGTTGAAGGCACCGTTGGAAAGGCTGTGGCTCACATTTCACATCAGTGGCTCAATGAGGCTCTTGGTGCCACCCTGATCAATACAAGGAGCTGTCAGACCTGAGTGACAGTGGGACAGCCTCCCCTGGGCTCCCACGTTTTCTGCACTTGCCACTAGCAAGATACTTAGTCAGCATCCTAAGTAAGGTTCTTTAGGATTAAACCTCTGTCCCAAAAGTGATGGAAATAAAACAACTTCTGTCATTTCCTACAGCCCTCTTTGAAAGGTACAGAGGTGCAGCACTTTAGATTTGTGTTTACATGCAAGTGGACAGAGAAAGAGATAGACATGAGAACCTGTTGGCAAGGCAGAATCTGGAACAAGCTTTCCTCCTTTATTGTAAAGTTCTGATTTCAGTGTGAGCTTTGTGTGATTTTAAAAGTGTGCTGTTCCCTCACATCTTTGTAAAACTCACTTTATATGTCTCTGTTAACTCAAGAGCTTGGTTTATTGAACACAATATTGAATTTGAGATGCTAAGGCTGCAGTGTTTCAAACTGTACTCTTGGGTAGGCTTTTCCTCTCTTCTCTCTGTCCTGTTGTATTGTTCAAAGGGATCTCTTTTATCTTTTTTTTTCATTCACCAACTCCTTACAAGCTTTCATTTAAGAAATAATTCAAAGTATTTTGCCAGGAATATATTTAATATGTGCAGGTTTGGATCCTCATTTAGAGCCAGTAGAAATTTTGTTATGATCTTCAGTTCTCTGTAGCAGTCAAAAAATGATGGCCCACAATCAGTTTAAAAGGTTTTGATTTCTAACACCTCACTCATAACCTGTAGACTTTAGAGGGCTCTTATGATAAGACAAAGGTATAAAGATTGTATCTATTTATGAGGTCCAATATACAGATTTTAAAGGGCAAATCTGAGGTCTGCAGGTCCTGCTTTAGTAACAGTGGGTTTTCCTATGCAAGAAATAATATATTTGTGCATAGTTGTAAATTACTACGGATTGTCAAAACAAAGCAGTTGTAGAACAGTAGTGTTTTCAGCAAATTCCAGAGCATGATTTGTGTCCCTAGCCTCATTTGCTGTCCCTGCAGCAGCAGATGAGGATGGCATGGCTTTAAATTGGCCCGTTAGCCCAAACTCTGTGGTAGGGCCTCAGAGCAGGAAACCGTTTTTTTCCAGCTCATTCCAGTGGGGCAGGGACTTATTCACTGTTTCAATCTCCCACTTCTCCTTTTCAGTCAATGGCTCTAAGGGCACATTGCAGTGATGACAACATGCAACTTTATCTTGTACGTTAAAAATACTCAGAGTTTGGTCAAAGGGCAAATTTATCTCACAATGTATTTATGAAATACAGAGAAAAGTCAAATGCATTATATTTAGTGTATGGGTACAGTTTCATAAAGCTTTTTTACGTATATTTATGCAAAAGTGTGGGTCAGAGCCATCTGAAATGTGTCATAGACTTCTGCCCACTCACTGATATATTCTGGCCATGATGCAACCAAAACTGGATTGGGACATCTGCCTGCTGCAGGTCAAAATGTTCGTTTTGGGGGAGTGGAATAGAGCCAAATAATTTACCAAATTACTGGACAGATATTATGTTAGCAGGTTTCTAATAACTGCTGTAATGCTGTAATGCTAATAACTGCTGTTATGAATAAACTCTTGGAGTTCTATAATCTTTATAAAGTAGGATCAATCTCCTTTTAAAATTTTTCATAAAAAAGTTATTTTACAATTTTTTTGCTAACGGAGGCCGTGTTACCAGTTCAGAAAACTAAATCTGGTGTGTGCTGAATGTAGGATTTTAATGTAGGAATCAGTAATATAATCTTAGTGGAGGTTGCAGGAAAAAAAGTTGGAAACTCATGGAAATATCTATAGAAAACTCAATCTTCTCTCCAGAACTGGAGATATTTACAGGTGTCCTGCTTCCTAACTCACCCCCACCATGCTCCAGAGTTGTTCTGACATCTGTTTTCTTAGTCTAGAAAGTGAAAAAACTTTCTGTAAGACCTTGGAAAAATTTGGCTTTTCTCTGTTACATGGATGGAAGCTTGAGGGAGAGGGAGATGTATTTTTCAGTTTTATCACATTTTCTGTCCAAATTTCCAGTAAAAAATAATTGCTGCTTTATTTAGTGGTTGTCACCACTGCTGTTGGTATTGGAACAGATCAGGCCTTTTAGAGGGACTTACCCAATTACAGGGAGCTGCAGTCCAGGGAATTTTGAAAGCAGAGTGACGTGGTTCAGTCCCAGCATGTCAACACTTGGGTGGGGAGCAGCTGGAGAGGAGAGGAGGCCTCCGTGCTCTGACTTTTGCAAGACCTTTTTCTGTTTGACCCCTTGTGGAGTAAAAGGTGAATTCAGTCACAAGAGGGCTCCCTGTTTTACTGGTCTGTGTTCAAGCATATCAAAAGTATTGTAAGACCTGGCACCAATTAATTGAATTTAAGATTCTCTTTTTATCTCAGAGCAAGTTCTTATTTCACAACAAACTTTGAAATAGAGGTTGGGACAGGCCCCAAACCACATGAAAGTGAATGTGAAGAGTTTATTGTCTGTCTTCAAAGGATCTCTGCAGAGCTACAACTTGAGTTCAAGATCATGAAAGTGTTAAGAAAATGAGAAAATTTACTTCACCTCAGTAACTAAAAATGTAGAGAAATGGCTTTCCACGGTCTGTCTGTCCAGGTGGATGGTGACAGTAGTGACAAAGAATTCCTTTCACTTTAGGAAACTAACTCCGCTATGAAGAGCCTCGTGTGTGGAAATGAATCAGAAATCCATCAATGCTTTCTAACAGTTCATACAAAACACTTGAGTGTGCAGGAAGCCATCAGAATAATCAGTTTTGGTTCATGTGCCACTAAGTACTAAAAAAATTCCTGCTGCTTTGTCATAACTTCTTAATCTGTTCTATCTACCACTTTTTTATCTTTGCTCATAAATTGAGTTTCAGTTGCTAAGAAATCAAGTAAAAACAGGATTTTTTTCATTTCTGATGAGGTGCATGATGTTGAAGACATAGTACTAAAGAGAAGTTCAAGGACTTTCCTGACAATGATGTTTCTGTACACACTGAACAGCTTGGGATTTGCCATAAGACTCATTCAGGTCATGATAGGCAGGAGAGCTTCAGAAAAACACTGCAAAACACAGAGATATTCATGAGACTTCTGCCGTTGTCTGTTAAAGTGTAGGAGACATGTACTGATTAAATTGGAAATTGCTTTAAGTGACTTTTTCCCAACAGCGTTCAGAAATACAAGCTGAGGGGTAAAAGCTCAATGCAAGTAATTTTTGCACATGGATATGTGCATGTGTCCTTTCACTGTTGTGGTACTGTGTTGTCAATAAAACCATACAAAAATTCTCAGATCTTTAGGATAACTGGAGCAGAGGGGAGCACTTTATTTTGGTTGATTAAAATAGAATGCCCAGTCTTAGAAAATTGAGTAAAAACAAGCTATTAACCCAAAAATGCTTTGCTGTATTACCACTCTCCACTGTATTTTCAGGACAGAGAGGGAGGTCTAGGGAAACATTTCTAACCAGGCTCTCCTGCAAATGTCATTGAGGAACCAGGATCAGTTGCTAGAAGATATAACCTACCTTTGAAATTTCTTGTAATTGTTCATGTTTTCCTGAGTGCTGCTTGAAAAAAATCCCTGAAATACTGAGGTGTTGGAGGCAATCCCACTCTGTGTTGCTCTGCTGATGTGTCCTGTCAGTAACAGTGCAGTTAGCAAAGTTGGAGATTGATTCCAATTGTAGTAATTTCATATAACAACTTCACACCACCATTTAATTCAGAGAAGAAACAGTCCTTTTATTAAAATTAAAGGTTTCTGAAGATTATTCTGACAAGAAACTATTTATGTTAGTTAGTCTTATGTTTTGCCCAGGTTGACTAGGAAGTGATTTTATAGAAAATCTGCATTGTTGTACATAAACAATAAATATGCAGTCAGTTGTCACTTCAAAAACAAGTTGTGCAGCTTTGTTACTCCTAGTGATCATTTGAGGGGATTTTTAGCAATAGGACAGAGTTGTCCCAGCTGCTGTTTCACAACAGTCACTGTCATCACAGGTGAGAGTTTATTTTCTTACCAAGTGAGACACTCTCTGTGTAATCAGTTAATCAAGAGACTTACAAAGTTTTTTTTGGCTTTTGCCTTTAACAATGCTTGTAGCATTTGCATTAAATCTTACTTAACTGAGCCAGGTGTTGCTTGTTCTGAGCCATGTGTCACTTCTGATTCATGATGCTGTTTCTTTCACAAAACTGAGTGTTCCCTTCCCATGAAGCATTTGTGATTACAAAACCTCTTGCCTTTGGTCTTTAATGTCTCTCTTCTTTTAAGTAATTTCACACAGACTTAGGGATACCCTGAGACCATAAACTTACTCTCTTCAGCCCAGCAGCTCAGCTCATGTCAATCCACTTTATATGATGGGCAGCAAATGCTTTTTCCTTGCTTTTCCCTAGAGATGGAGAGCTGATGATATAAGTCACCACGTGTTATCTTAGATATTACAAAGATTGTGGAATACTTGAAGAAAACACCAAGAAATAATTAACATATAATCAACAAGGGGAGGGGTGTGGTCCCCCCCAACATATCCTGAAACCAGTTTCTTCACACAGGGGATAGAAATGAATTGCTTGATGTAGTTAATGCAATAAAAGGTCTGACTAAGCAGCATGGTCTGTACAGACAGATACAGAAGATTAGTCACTAATGTCCTATGTTTGAATGTTAATTATTCTTAGGGCCTTTGATGTGTGTTTGGGTTCTCAATGAATTAAATTGAGTTTATTTTGACACATTTAGGAGTGTATCCTGTAAAATTTTTTAGGCTTAAAGAGAAAAAAATTACATGTAGTTATGTTTTGAACAAAGCAGCTCTGGGAGTGCTTACTGTTGTAAGAAGAAATTAATGAAATAAAGATAACTGTTATCCCTCATATCCTGCCTCTGGCATTAAATGTGCTTCTTTGGGTGGCTGCTGCTTTCAGCTGTGTTGCAGCCAGAGATCTCTTTGGGTAGGGGGTTATGTTTTTTTAATCCATGTAAAACCAGGTCATTCTTGCAGGCCATTGCTATCAAACCCAGCAGCTGGTGTGGTGCCATGCCCTGCAGAGTGGCACAGACTCTGTAAGCCCTTGGTACTGAACTCTGAATTTCCTGTTCTTATCTTGCTTAGCTCTGCAGATATCCCAGTACACTCAGGCTGCCCAGAATCTGTGCCAGTTTTCCAGCTAAAGGCTGTCAAAACATCAGAGGTTTTATTCTTATTTCCTTCCTGTTGCATCATGATGTTTGCACAGAGACAGAATTAAAAACAGCGTTTGCATGGTCATGTTTCATCCTCTTACTCAGATTCATTCCAGTGGAGTTTGATTTAACCTGTGATAGTGGAGATACTTAGAGGATTGCATCCTTTTGGCTTCTGAGGTGTTTTCTGCCAGTATACCCATTAATAAGCACATGTTTGTCTTGGAAATTGTAGAGTATGTCTTACCAATCAGGATACTTCTATGGTGTTGGCATCAGGAGTGAAAATCCTGAATTCATAAGCTCTCAGTAATTTTGAGGTATTTAGTGAGCAAAAGACTTCAGAAGACTTTCTCAAGTGCTTTGTTTCCCATTTTATGAACCAAATTCCAGGAACAAGAGGAGGCTGCTGAGAGTTTACTTTCAAACTGTGCATCAGCCTTTCTAAAAGGAGCAAGATGTTGCAGGCCTGACTTAATCCTGCATCTGGTGAGTTCAAGGATTGAATTGCTAGTATTTTGACTTTTTATTTTTATTTTTTTTCTGTGTGTGCAGATCCTGTCCTCCAGGTGCCAATCCATGTGGAAGAGTAAGTCTTGTTTCCATTATCTCCTTTCTTTTTTTGATCATAGAACCATAGACATTAGGGTTTGAGTTTGTCTGGGGGTCTTTGTGTAGTTTGGGTGTAGGGATCCCTTAACCTCTCAAATTTACTTAATTCTGGCAACTCTTTCATTTTGCCATCCTTATGCTCTCTGGTTTTATTTGTTTGGGTTTGCTCTAAATCTGTGTCATTTGAAGAGTTTGTAGGTTTCATTTAAAAGCTTTCACCTGAGTCATTGCCTGCCATATTTGGATCTTCATGAATTCAAATACATTGGTGGTTTTATGTTTTATCAGTGCTGACCACAATTCTTTCCTGCTCTCTGAGAAGCACAGTACATTTTTATCATTTATAATTGCTGCTTAAATCCTAGGCCAGCATTTCTTCCAGACCCAAATGATGGCAGTTTGTACACGCTTGGTGGTAAGAACAGTGAAGGCTTGACTGTAAGTATATTTTAAAATTTTCTCCTAAAAAGTGCCCCAGTCAACCTCAAGCCTTTGCAGAAGGAAAACATATTTTGTTAGGGCAGAATGTTGCCACCTTGTGATTGTCAAGAAGTGATTTCTACTTGAAAATACCAACACCACATCTTGTACCCATATACAACTTTTCTGTAACTCACTAAAATGATAATTACAAATAAAATGTATGTTTTGTTATCCAAATTCTGAATAATCTTAGTGTGATTTGAAGGGAAAGGTACCCAAAATAACACCAATCAGATGTGTCACTCTCCCCAAAAACTTACATTTCTAAAACCATCAGCCAGAAGCAGGATTAATGCATGTTCTGTGCTAACCCCTTTAGAAGCTCTTTATAGGATTTAGTAAGCAAACAAAAATGCTGAACCTTTCAGATTACTCACCAATCCACATAGGCCACAGCTACTGCCTAATGCTTGACTTTGATTTTTAAACTTTGTGGTCATACTCAGATAAAATTTTTGGCTTCCTACAATAATTTTTTCCTCAGCTGCTATGATTTCCCTTAGGAACCCCAGTATTGTTAAATATTTTATTATTTACTGTGTCTGAATTCTCAGCTATTATAATAATAGAAATAACGAATAAAATTATTGTTTGTTTGTTTGTTTGTTTTTCCCCTAGAAACTTCCATTTACTATCCCAGAGCTGGTGCAGGCATCTCCCTGTCGCAGTTCTGATGGGATCCTGTACATGGGTGAGCTCAAATTTTATCTCCTTTAGATTGTAAGATGTTCAGCAACTACAAAATCTAGAGACTGTCAGACAAACTGAAGGAAATAGGCCTTATTTTGGGTATTAATTATGTTTTTTCATAAATCTTTCTGATGACAGAAAGTCTGATTACTACAGAATGCAGTTACTGTGTGATGATTAAAAACCAATTGCTTTTACTGAAGGAGAAAATCTTCACTTTTTCTAAGCAGTGAAATGCCTGTATGGGGATTTTTGGTTTCTTGAGATGCAGTGTCTCAACAAAACATGACTTCTACTTAAAATCTTCTTATGATTATAAATGTCATTGACTGCCTGATAATTAGGATAAAATTAGAAATCCCATTGCACCACAGTTACACATCCTCCATTGTCTGAGGCACAGTCAGTTCATTTATAGTACAAATAATAAATTTATTGCTCACTGTCCTGATTCATTCTAATTACAGATGGATTTGGAGGGAGAAAAGGAGAAGAAAGCACAGTTATTACTTATCACAACAGTCAAATATGTGAAGATCAAAGTGAGCTTAGTATTGGGGATTTTAAATCTCCTGAAGGGCCATGCTCCTTCTGGTTCTCCACTTCATGTCTTGCCAGTAAATGAGAGAAAAATGCTTATTTGAAGCTTCTAAACACGACATACATGTATGAACTTCAAAGAAATTCTTAAGGCCATGGCTCACATAGTCTTGAATGGCATGTATGGATTACAATCCTTTAGCAATTTGAAAGGTGTAGACCTCACTTGATTTTTCCACCTCCTGTCTTTCAACATGAGCACTTCAGTCTCCCTGTCTGAGAGCTCCTGGGATCTACTGCACTCAGAGCTCTGTTAGATTTTATGTGTGAAAAAATCATTCAGCCAATAATACTTACATTTCCAAATATTGTATTTGGGTTTGAGATTTGTGGTCAGTATTTGGGATTGGCCAGTAGTGCTAAATGATGAAACTAAGCCTGACTATGAAAAACTGTTTTATTAAAAATGCTTTATTTGTGCAAAATCCATGAGTCTACTAAATAAAAAGACTGAAAAACTGAATGGAAGTGCAGTTTTTCCAACTGAATGGTAATGTGTCTTCAATTATGATTTCAGGTAAAAAGCAGGATATTTGGTACGTGGTTGACCTCATGACAGGGGAGAAACAGCAGACCTTGACTTCCTCTTTTGCAGAAAGTCTTTGCCCATCAGCATCCCTCCTGTATCTTGGGAGAACAGGTCATATGCTTTTTTTTCCCTGTAGTTTAAAAGAAAATTCTGTTTTTTAAAGTTTAGGCTCATAACAAATGACCCTGTGGTGAGTTCAGGTTTTAAAGTTTATTTCTTGGAAAAACCTCTATGAATTATGATTTTAGACCGTACAGAAGAATTATTAACTTCAGCAGCAGAGAGATAATGTTTTTCAAACTTTAGCAGTAGGTCATTATTCTTTTCGTTGACTAAGTGGCATTTGTAATGTAATTAATGGTGTATTCCAGTACCAGCTGTGAACTGTTTGTTCTGTTACATACAGCTTTTAAAAAACTGTTTAAAGAAGATGGAAATAGAGCAGATCACATCACCAGCACAGTGTGCTAAATAACTGGTAAAGTTAGACCAACACCATGGATGTGCTGACTAGAAACAGGAATAAGTGTTACAGACTTGTTCTTTAACCTCTCTATCAATGTGTTCCTTAAGTGGGATAGTCTTGGGAAAAGGAAATGTTGACAGCAGTGAGTGCTGTGGGGCGTTTGAGGAATGTCTCAGATTTGAGAAGATTGATTCTATTCTCTCATAGTTTTTTTGCTTCACAGACTGTATATTTTTTAACAGAGTACACAATCACAATGTATGACACCAAAAAGAAGGAGCTGCGATGGAATGCCACCTATTTTGATTATGCAGCTACTTTGCCTGATGAAGACATAAAATACAGTAAGAATTTAATTGCTGTCTTCCTCCTGCAGTGGAATTTTGTATATAGGCAAAAATACTCAGATTTTTTTGTGCAGTGCATGTACTTCTGCCCATTTTTATCCATCACATCCTGCTGCAATATCTAAAGCCTGTTAGGTAGCTTCAGGTAAATTGAATCCAGGAGAGTGCAGCTCTTGAAGGTGTGATTCTTTAAAATCAGTGAGAAATGGCAGGAGAGGCAGCAAATCTGAACTGTGGTGCACAGCCTGATTGCAGTGCTCTTGACTGGCAGCTGGACTTGTGTCAGCCCGGTTCTGGCCAAGGCTTTGCTGCTCAGCTGCTGTGCAGTGTAAGGTGTGATGGTGGCTGCAGGCAGAACTGCTCCTGTGCAGGATGATCAGAATCCAGGTAACCTCCACACGTTTGTGCATTGCAGAAATGTCCCACTTTGTGTCCAATGGGGACGGGCTGGTGGTGACCGTGGACAGCGAGTCTGGGGACGTGCTGTGGATCCAGAATTATGCATCCCCCGTGGTGGCCTTTTACATCTGGCAGAGAGAGGGGCTGAGGAAAGTCCTGCACACCAACGTGGGCATCGAGACCCTGCGCTACCTGACCTTCATGTCCGGGGAGGTCGGACACATCACCAAGTGGAAATATCCCTTCCCAAAGGAAACAGAGACCAAGAGCAAACTCACGTGAGCCTGAGATTCTGCTGTTCTCACTGTCCATTTGACAGCTTTGTCATTAAACAGAACAGTTAAAGGTTATGCTACAAGTTGCAACATGGTAAAAAGAATGCATAAAAGCATTTCTAGTTCTCCAGGTGTTCTTTTATATAATATTTGATCTTTTAGTGTGTAGTCAGCGACCAAACCAAAAAAATCTTATAAACTTAGGTCCTAAGTTTTATCAGATGTTCTGTGTTGAATAGTTTCTCACAATGTGGAATTCAATTGGTTTTCCTAACATGATGTCTTTCACACTATAATAATGGTGCTCAGCATTTTGGCAAATGTCAGTTATTGAAAAATGCAGAAATAGGACACGAGTTATGTCAAATGAGCAACAATGCTGTGAATAATGAACTGATAATACTTTCATAATTTAAAAAAAGGCTTCATAGTACAGCATTACTTCAAATAATTTTACAGATCAAGGCTATTCAAGATACAAATACTGATGATTTGGGAAGCTCCTGCATTGGTTCTGCAGGGTTGTGCTGCCCAGGTTTTAGCTGAGATGGTAACACATCCATTTGCCTGCTCTAACAGTGACTGTGTTTCTGCAGCCCAACCCTGTACGTAGGGAAATACTCCACGAGTTTGTACGCCTCACCCTCCATGGTGCACGAGGGAGTCACTGTTGTGGTAAGTGGGGAGCTGCCAGGTGGGAAAGTGCCTTTATGGAATTAGTGCTGTCCTGGGCTTGGAAGAAAGGTTGAAATGGAATCATGCATAAAATTATATTGAATTAAAATAGAAAATAAAACACTGAAGACTGTACATCTACAGAAATTTGAGGATTTTGAGATTTCTATCAAGAAATGCATAGCAAATTAAGTATTTCCTGAAACAATTAACATGCGTGACCGTATTTCTGGAATAATTTCCAATGCTGCAAAGCAGTAACTGCAGCTCTCCAGGAACTGTGCCAGGCAGGCTCAGCAGGAGCAGACCTGAGGTTACTGCTATTGTTGGTGCTTTGTGGTTCATGTTAAAATTGCTGGTTTGTTCATCAAAGTAACTCCTCACAGACAGGAAACTGCATCATAGTTCTGTTTTGCTCGTTGTGGCTGCCAGGTAGGAAATACAGATCCTGCTTAACTTTAGGGGAAAACAAAAAAAAAAAAAAAAAAAAAAAAAAAAAAAAAAAAAAGTAGTAATCTCATCTCCCAGGCAACATATCCCTGAAAAGGTCCAATGTCCAAGGTTGTGGAAGCAGCTGCTAAGGGCATAATGGACATGTTTACTCACAGTAATCTTTGCTTGCCCACCCATTTTGACCTCCAGCTTTTTAATTTAGTTGCCTATTTAAATATTCTAAGGTCAGGGTAACAGTAATTGTAACGCTGATCTCTCTGCAGCCCCGTGGCAGCGCCATTCCCTTGCTGGAGGGTCCAAAAACAGAAGGAGTCACCATTGAGGACAGCGGCGAGTGTGTGATCACACCCAGCACTGATGTGAAGTTTTCGGGCAGGCTGAAGGAAAAGCACAAGCTCAACTACTGGAATGATTGGCTGCTGATAGGTGTGGGAGGCCCTGCCTGGCCATAATTACTGAATTCATCCTCATTTGCATATAAAATAATTGATACATATCCACCTGCCCTCTGTTTTTCTCAGGGTTCCTGCCTTATTCTGTGATGAAGTGTTCCATGTGTGGAAAGTTATTTATTGGTTTTTTGCCCCCTCCCTCAGAGAGGGGTATAGTAATTTATTATTTACTGTAAATATTGGTTTTGGGTCTGTTCGGATTTTTTAATTGTGCATGCTGTTACCTTAATTCTCATCGTATGGATCAGACACTCATGTTTTCTCCAATGGATTAAAACACAGAGGCTGAAGATAATGTTTATGAATTATCAGCCTGTCCTGTGTGTTCCAAGTCCCTGAATTTTGGAATTGACTTTTCGGTGCATTTACAATTTTGTTTCAGAAATGAGGAACTGTCTGAGGTTCAGTTTTAAGTGATGACTGGTGATAACTGATATATGACAGGAACTCTAGGGCAGGGACAGTGTGCAACTTTCAGCTTTTTGAAGTGCCATCTTTCTCTTTCCATGGTCCCTTTCCTTGTAATGCCTTGGGTTTTAGCTTTTCTATTTTTTATATTCCTTGCTGCTTGGTGTATAACTCTGAAACTTCATGTTAGGTGTCAGTAAGTTCTCTTCACAGAGTAGTTAGACAAAACAATCCCTTCCTAGCTAGAGAATTAAAGACAACCAGTACCCAAAAAGCAGAAATGGTGAGGGAAAGGGGGCAAACCAGGGGGCTGAGACTTCATAACCTGGAGCTGTGGTTGGACAATTAACCTCAATATATAGATGAGCCAAAACCTATAAAAGTGTAAAAACTCGTGACTGGAATCCATCTTGGATTTGACTTGGGTGCAGCCCCAGCCAGGCTCTTGCACTGCCCAAGGTGTATCCTTCCAGTAAATACCAATTTTATTCCTTTTGCCGTGTCTGTTCCAGGTCAGCCTTTCCAGGCATCAGTTCTTAATACCCTCTCTCCTGCAGTATGTTAGGCAGTTCCCTGAAGCAGTTCATGTTCCTCTGCAGCTCTCAGTGACCTCTGCCCTCCATTTTTCCTCTCCTTTCTCTTTCCTGCTCTATACATGAGCATCATGATTTGAGATATTCTCACTATTCAGCAAAGATGCTGCAATCAAGGATATCTTTCCTAAAAAAGGACAACTTTCTGTTTCAACAAATGTGTTTTTTTTATTTAAAGGGCACCATGAAACACCATTATCTGCCCCAACAAAGATCCTGGAGAAATTCCCAAGCAACTTACCAAAGAGGCCTGAAAATGTGATTCCAGCTGACTCTGAGAAAGCCACTATTGAAGAGGTTTGTGATGAGAATAATTCTCTTACTGCATGAGAGAAAACTACAACGGAGTGGAAGTTGGGGAAGGACACAGAAGGAAAACTGCATGGAATTACTTCACATTTTTTGTGTCAGATGTTCGTGTACTTAGCACATAGAATCACTGGCATGAGGAAGTGTCATTCCTTGTTCCAGAATTAAGGCTTTCTGCTGTTTGTTTGGGTTTTTTTTCCCCAAATGCAAAACTTTGACTTTGGTAGGTTTAGAAATGACTGAAAATGATGTAGCAGAAAGCTGGCTATAAATGCCTCATTACCCACAGAGATCCTGAGCTAACAGAGCTTTCTTTGCTTCAGGTCATTGACATTGTAGAAGGTTCCTCAACAGAAGGGCCTCCAGCTGCTCCAAAGGATATCGAGGAGACTCCTGCTCGGCCCATCCTGCGGCCAGAGGCTCCGGTGGACTCCATGCTGAAGGACATGGCCACGATCATCCTCAGCACTTTCCTGCTTGTGGGCTGGGTGGCTTTTATCATCACCTACCCAATGGTAATGCTGACCTGGCTTGATGTGCTTTTGAGTGTTGGGAGCATCAGGAAAAGCTGTAGAGCCCAGAAATGATACAGGAGTTTGTAGCACACTCCAGGGATTTTTCCCTCTTCAGAGATATGCACTGGGGAGCAAAGGCACAAGTTTGACTTAACAGGGATTTCTTGGGCCATATGTGCCAGATCTGGAGAGGTTTTCTTTCTCATTCACCAGTTGTGGTTTTTGTAGGTATTACTCTTTTTGGATATGATCTCAGCACTATTGGCTTCACTCCTCTCTTCCTCACCTGAACCACTGTTAGGTTTTCCAGGTTTTGGATCAAGACCTTTATCCTTCTGTGGTTTAAAGACACCTGGTCAACCTAGTAGCAGTTTTTTTAACAAAGCCATGTGATTTCTTATTTTGGCAATGGACATCCAGAATGAAATAGAAATTGTGAGTGAACATTCCCCAACCTGTGTGGTTGGCAGGGACAGGGCAGGAGAGTTGCAGAGTAGCTGTAGAGTTCCCTTGCGTGACCTGACTGTCAAATCTTCACTGAGGTCCTTTCTCACAGAGTGTCCACCAGCAGCAGCAGAGGCAGCATCAGCTGGAAGAGAAGATCCAGCTCTTGCAGCAACAGAAGCTGCCCTTTGGTGCTCCTGGTGACCTCCCACCCGAGGCAGATTTCCTGGACACGTCGTACGGCCGGACAGAGAGCTCAGCTGCCAGCACCCCAAACGTGTCCCCCAGAGCATCAAACCACTCTGCCTACTCCAACATCTCCACATCTGATGTTGGGAGCTGCCTCTCCACTGAGCAAGAAGAGGGAGGTAAAGTTGACTCAGTGTGTTTCATTGTGTCTCTATCTCCCCAGTCTGTGTGATGGTACAATAGAATAGTTATTGATGATACTTCATAGCTCAGCAAGATGTCAAACCATTGTCCTCACCGAGGCTGAGCCCTGTGCCTCAGCAGGATGGCTGCTTCACAGTAACAGCCAGCTGAGGGCGTGTGCTCCCCAGGGCAGTGTGTTCCTGTCACTTGCAGCCATCCCAGGGAGATCCTCATTTAAATACACGTATTAAAATGATTAACTGAACTCAAGAAATCTTCCTGCCTGGTCTTCCTGTGCACTTATTCATCTCTTCAAAGCTACTAAATCCCCTTTCATAACTATCAGTCAGCATTTCCTAAATTCAACATCTATAAACTTTTAGAAAGAGTTTGGCTGCTGAGAAACACTCATTTCTCACGGCCATGAGCCATAAGGTGTATGTAAATGTGTTTTGGTTCTTGATGCTGGCTCATTGAGTCACCACAGACTATTTTCCTACTCAGGGGAAGTACCAATGTGGACATGTTAATTTCTTTTGATTGTATGTGTGTTAAATTTTTTAAACATGAGCTAAAGGACTTTTACAGACTGGCCCCAAAGTCTGTGTAGTTATAAAAGGCTGCCTTGCCCCATCCTAAACCAGTGCTTGTTTTTCTTTACTTGTTCAGATGAAGAAGCAAACCGAGTGATTGTTGGCAAGATTTCGTTTAACCCTAAAGATGTATTGGGACATGGTGCTGAAGGGACAATTGTGTACAGGTAAAGAGACTGTGCATTAAACATTAAACAGACCAGTGTTGTGTTTGTATTAGGTCCTTCTGTTTTTTATAAAAGCCCTCACATCTAACAGAAATGAAACTTTCTACATGTGTCTGGAATATTTTAATGCATTTTTTTCACTAGCAAAAAACTACTTTACTTCCCTAAGAAGTGTTTACTGGCCAAATGTACCTGTTTCCAGCATAGCAAATGCTTTCATTGGCCTCTACAATGGCTTCTCTTGTCACTTTTTCTGTACGTGCTCTGGCTCCAGAGTGTGAAGGGTTGTTGTGCCTTCCCTCCCTGGCTGCAGAGGCTCCTTTGATAACCGCGATGTGGCAGTGAAGAGGATTCTCCCCGAGTGCTTCAGCTTTGCAGACCGGGAGGTGCAGTTGCTGCGCGAGTCCGACGAGCACCCGAACGTGATTCGCTACTTCTGCACGGAGAGGGACCGGCAGTTCCAGTACATCGCCATCGAGCTCTGCGCTGCCACCCTGCAGGAGGTGACCCACAGGCCTGGGGGCATCTTCTCCCTGCAACGCCTTCACTGCCCTTCAGCTTAAGTTCTGAAGTGCCTGACACAGGGGATGTTCCATTCACTCCCACTGTCACCTCTGTGACAATTCCATGTTCCTAGAACAGGGATGTTTTCAGACATGTGGAAGGACATCCCTAACCCTGGACTGATTTATGGACTGAAACTGTTGTCCTTTGATTTTTAACTTCTTGTTAAGGACTC